>NC_092349.1:41841960-42441960 GCF_963676685.1 Mytilus edulis | reverse complement strand
GTAGGACATGTTCAAAGTAGAGCTTTAAAAACTGAAAACTGGGTGAAAAGATGGCAAAAAATTGACAACGGCAATCTATGGCTTGGGGTGAAAACCTCTGTTAAATTCAACATTTCATTTCATAAACTGTAGAAGAAAAGATGAATATACCAATGCTGTTTCATGATTATACAAAAGTGCTGACTTCAGAGCTAGTAATACTCTATAGGGGTGCAGGTAAATTTTCAACAGTGGAATGTTTTTTTGGGTGGGAAGTTTATTTTAAGCATGCAATGATGGCTTAAAAAATGCATTCCATTGAAATATATTTCCTTATGTTTACAGATTTATTAACTTGTTAAAAAAGAAACTATAGAATATGTTATATTACATTTTTCACATGCTCTACACTGAATTTTTTCTAAAGCATTTGCGAGGTTATGTAAGTTCTGGTTTGTACTAAGAATGATACTTGCATTACAAACTGTAGATCTACTAGTTAAAGGCATTACTACATTGGTATGACACATTCCCCATTTCCATTCTCAATTTTATATGATACTAATATTAAATATTCTAGGCAGTTCACTATATTATTGGGATCATATTTTTATTTTGCAGTTGAATCCTTTAAAGAAATCCAGGACAGTGTTTGTGTAGCACAAAGGAAGAAGGATAACTCTGAAGAGAGGGTTGTTCTGTTTGTCAAGATGGCCACAGGAAGCAATTTCTCCGGTGAACTGGTTACCAGAATTAAGACTTGTATCAGAAATGAATTAAGTGTCAGATATGTACCAACTGTAGTATTACCTATTGATGATATTCCAGTAAGATTTATTTATGTGAACCAAACTATTAACCTATACTTATATCTTCAATTATACCCCCGCTTTGAATTTACCCCGCTTTAAAAAGGGGGTATGCTTTTTTACCTCTGTTTGTCCAGCCGTCAGTCCGTCTGTTCCATGAATATTTTCGTCGCATTTTTTTTAGGAACTACAATGCCTGGATTTCTGAAATTTGGTTTCAGGGCTTATATAAGTCAGCTATACCGTGTGATGCATTTTCAGATTCATCCCTCGACAACTTCCTGTTAACCGAACACTTGTATCATTTTACACATGATGGCCAAGTTGAAAATTTTCTTCGCATTTTTCTCAGGAACTACAATGCCAGGATTTCTAAAATTTGGTTTCAGGGTTTATATAAGTCAGCTATACCGTGTGATGTGTTTTCAGATTCATCACTTGACAACTTCCTGTTTACCGAACACTTACATATTTTTACACTATTGACATTATCCACTTGCGGCGGGGGTATCATCAGTGAGCAGTAGCTCACAGTTACACTTGTTTGTTTTACCCAAAATCTTCTTTTGACAGAACAATGTCCTCTTTTTTTAAGAAATAGGGATAAGTTAGACTGTTTCAAACCTGAAAACCTTCTGGCTGAAAGAAGGAGATACTATTTCTATTTTATATTTTTGGCACATTGAATTCTTAGGGCATCCTCAATTTTTAGATGCTGCAGTTCGTAAATCATTTTCTTGATCATTTTCAAATATTTTTGATACATTGAGCAATCAGTTGTCTTTGCTATGCAGTAATTGTACTGAAAGCTTACTACAAATATAATTCCTAACTTTAAGGATGTTTGCTACTCTATTTTTAACCGGATTTTTGTGACAAAAATGTCGGTTATTGATTTGGGGATGTACGGTGGGCGGTCGGGCGGTCGGGCGGGCGGGCGGGCGGGCGGCAATCAAATGTTGTCCCTGCATTAACTCATGAACCGTTCAACCAAAGCTTTTAAAATTTTAATATGTTATTACTGACAACTATACGAAGGTCAAGTTCAATAATGACGATTTTGACTTTTACCGTTCAGGAGTTATGGTTCTTGAAAGGCGGCAATCAAATGTTGTCCGTGCATTAACTCATGAACCGTTCAACCAAAGCTTTTAAAATTTTAATATGTTATTACTGACAACTATACGGAGGTCAAGTTCAATAATGGCAATTTTGACTTTTACCGTTCAGGAGTTATGGTTCTTGAAAGATTGAAAAATGGAGTTTTCAGTCGTGTCCGTGCATTTACTCATGAACTGTTCTACCAAAGCTTCCCAAATTTTAATATGTTGTTACTGATGACAGAATGGAGGTCAAGTTTAATAATGACGATTTTGACTTTTACCGTTCAGGAGTTATGGTTCTTGAAAGATTGAAAAATGGAGTTTCCAGTCGTGTCCGTGCATTTATGCATGAACTGTTCTACCAAAGCTTCCGAAATTTTGATATGCTGTTACTGATGACAAAATGGAGGTCAAGTTCAATAATGACGATTTTGACTTTTACCGTTCAGGAGTTATGGTTCTTGAAAGATTGAAAAATGGTGTTTCCCGTCGTGTCCGTGCATTTTCTCATGAACCATTCAACCAAAGTTTTTGAAATTTTAATATATTGTTACTGATGACAAAATAGAGGTCAAGTTCCATAATGACGATTTTGACTTTTACTGTTCAGGAGTTATGGTTCTTGAAAGATCGTAAAATGGCGTTTCCATTCACGTTGTTGCATTTACTCATGAACCATTCAATCTAAGCTTTTCAAATATTATTATTTCAAAATGTTGATACTGATGACAAAATAGAGGTCAAATTTGATATTGATGATTTTCACTTTCACCATTCATCAGTAATAGTTCTTGTGATATTGCCAGGACACAAATAAATGTAAATAAATCCGGTTTGCTGTCGTTGTGACAGCCTCTTGTATCAATTTGAGTCAGATTTTCGGAATCCTCTGGTTTTATCCATGTATTGCCATTAAAAATAAATTGCCTTCTAACCCCTATTTTTCTTTTCATTATTTTATAACATTAAGTTTAAAAAGCCATATTTCAAAATCTTATAAAATCCTTGTTATTTTTTCATAGTTTTTAAAACAAAAAAGGTGCCAATGTTAAATGTATGAAAAATCTAGAGAGAATTAATTCCCGCCAAATTTTCAATGGCTTATATCTCGAAAACAAGCACACGGACCCTCCATTTTTTTCTTCTTTTTTAGTTTCTAATGCAATTTGTATGTAACAATTTTTTTCATTGGCTAAAAGTTGCCGTCAAATCCACAGTTGACCAGGCATAACTAAGGCGGAACAACCATTTTGAAATGATTGAAATAATAAATGTTCGATTACTACTATATAATCGAAAATAAAACAACACCTACCTCAAATTCGCCGTTTTAATGTTATTTTATCCAAATTTGAAGCGTACAGATAACGTAATAACCTCCAGTTTGCAAGTTTTCATTTGTATGACGTCACGTTTACCCATGACGTCTTTGCACCAAAATCATTCATGAAGTTTTTCACGGATTTCTTTTTATTTGTCAAATTAATTTAGACATTTTTCCAAGTTTTATCATATTATTTCTTTTTGAAATGCATTAGAATCGGAATAACAGTACTGTAGTTGAAGAGTTGCCACCGTCAATTTTAATTTGACGGTCACAAATCTTCGTTTTACTGTCTCCGCTACGCGTCCCCAGTAAAACTGCATTTGCGACCGTCAAATCTACTATTGATGGTGACAACTCTTCAACTACAGCACTGTTATTCCTTAAGTGGTATGATTGAATTGCCAATGAGACAACTATTGATTAGAATCTAAAAGATTTGGATGTTAAAGCAACTATAGAACACTGTACCACTTGTTTTATAATACTGGGGATTAATTTTATTTTCAATGGTACCAATTTTCGTGGATTGTGGAAAACTTGCATATTCATGGATATTTAACATGTTTAAATTCATGGTTTTGGCGAAGTCTTCATGCATTCCTTTAGAAAACTTGTATTTCTTGGACATTTAAGTTTCGTGGTTCCACAAAATCCATGAAAAATTAGTATCCAACAAATATTAATGAATCCAGAGTACTGACCTATTTATTGTATGCACATAAATATTTACATGTTTATTAAAGTGTTGATAAGTATTTATTTGTATATTACAGTACACTATTAATAGTAAGAAGGTTGAGGCAGCAGTAAGGAAGGCTATAATGGGTGAGGAGGTTGTACAGAAAGGAGCTTTGGCTAATCCACAGTGTCTAGAACTCTATCATAACATCAAGGAACTACAGAATTACTGACATTCCTCAACAATTAGAGATGGGAATTATTTAACTTGTATAAACATTTCATAACTGTAGGAACTGTGTATTAAAGAATAACTAATGTAATTTCACAATTATCAGTAGAAATGGGAAACGGCAATTACTTAACCTTTGTAGATGTATTATTACTAGTGAAAACTTTACCATTTCATCATGATAATGATATATGGACATAAGAGATCTCTCTCATTTTAGCATCTCTATTTTACCTCTGGATACATATTTGATTGTGTATAATGGTATGATATTTTTTATGCTTTTGATTTGATTGGAAACACTGCTTTTAAGATATAATCAATACTGCAATAAGCTGTAACTATTGAGACATAGAAAATCTACCATCATAAAAATCAATGTCTGAAAGAATATAAAAGGATTTACAAACAACGAAAAGTAGTATTTTTATACAGTTGCCCTCTCTGATTGTGTTAAAGATACTGTTATACATTGCTTTGTATTTTTTATTTTGTATTGACCAGTTATCTTATACAGTTATCTAGATCTGACAGATAAGGCATAGTTGAATAGACATTTTACTTGCAAATAGTGGATTATGTTTACAATTGCAGGGAAGATTACACAATAAATTTGAATCAAATACTGGATAATATCTAGGTATCAAGTGTAGATGGGAGTTACCACATGTGTCCTGAAAAGTACAACCTGGGAGAAACTGGGGTTCCAACAATATTTCCCCATTCAATTGCATTGATCGTCAAAAAAAAGGGGGTCCAACCCCTAGAACTCCACCCCTTGGTTATTCCACTGCTACTGTAGATGCAGACTGCCATTTTCTAAAAAGGCAGCAGATCTTTACGCAAAACAACATTGCAAGTAAAATCTGCTAAATGTAACCCTGAATTATTTGTGACAGAAAAGACTTTTTTTTGTGAAAATAGCCATGGATGTAAGCCAACTACGTAAGATAACTTGGCAACTGAGGTCTTTGTTGTAAAAATAATATACATTATCAATGGACATTATTGAAATAACAATTTGAAAATCATGCTTGGTTAAAAAAAATAATAAAATAGTTCCAATAGTTGTTGCTAATTGCATGTATTTGAGCTGTGTCATATTTGTTCTATGTTCAAGGTCACTGCTGATCAATATTTATTATAAATATTGTCTCATTCATATCTTTGTTATTATTTTTACATTTTCTGACTGTGATATTTATATACTAAATGTATTATTAATGTTGTAACACCATTTTCATTTTATCTAACAAATTAAGTTTGCAAATATTGAAGTTTTGGATATATCTCATCATGCCCATAATATTCTAAACCTGCTGTATAGTCAATGTTCAACAAAAAATTATCTGATGTCTATTTACATCTTTAGAATTTTAAGAATTGAGTCGACTCATTCAATTATTTAACACAAGAATGCTATTAGACTAAAGGGAATATATATGTTTACATTTTGTCTAATAAGCTATGACACAAATATGATCATCAGCAGAAAATTCACCAAATTTAATGTTATAAATGTACTAGAATTTTCATAATACATGTACCATGTGATTTGAAAATAGCAGTTTCGAACGTTATTTACCTTAGTTTAGTTTAAACATATCTATTTATAGTGGATTGGGAAACAAGTTTTGCAACTTATATTAATCCCTTTCCACTTTTCGGGTGCGAGTGCTGCCTTGTAGCGGCATTAGTCTACTCTTTTTCGAAATCTACAAGGGTGTCTTTAAAGTGCAAGAGATATGGCTTTCTTTTAACACGGGTCAGCCATTTATCGTCCCCTTCCGACGGACTATCATCGTTTCCTCAAGACCATACTTGCAGATGGTGTCAAGGATGGCCGAAAATTGAGTTCCTAAAATTTTTATCCCAAACGGGAATAAAACCAGGAACCTTTATGCACTAACCACTACACCACAGCTATTTCTTTATAACACAACCAATAATAAAATCTACTATGACAGCCTCATGTTAAAGTATGGTGTGAAAATCCCCTCGGAAGAACAATATGCAAATATATCTGCTGTTTCAAATCAATGGAGATAATGAGCAATGTATATCAAAATGATCAAACTCATTTTATTTTTTGCTTATATGCAAGATTGTAGTGTACTGTTACATTCCGTGCATTAGTTTCATATCTTGAAATCTTATCAGATTTTATACTTAAATTATATATATTTATTTATACTGTTTTGATGTGATTTATAGTACGTAAATTCAGAAATTAATGCGAGATTTTTATTATTGTGAAAAATACGCAGAGTTGTAAATGCAATAATTTAAATTCACATTTTGAAATATTTTATGTGAAAAGAGGATTTTTTCACAAAATTGTTAAAATTAAAATCGCATTTAAGTCTAAAATGACAAAATCGCAATAATAAATGCATGCAATAATTTATGAATTTACAGTATTTTGTTTGTTTGTTGTTTTTTTTTTTTTTTATTATTTTGTTTATTGTTTACATTCAAAAATGCATGTTTCTGATTGTATGACAATCTTGATATTTATATGTTTGCTGTATTTAAAGTTATTAAATAGAGGTTAATATTATTATTGATAGGGTATGACAAATTTACAAGATCATGATAGCTGTTGCAATCAGTCAAATCATAAATCGATTGTTTCACTTTCTTGGATTCTTAAAAATGGTTTAAAGCCAATTATTACCAATGGTTTCAGCTGCTTTAAAATATTTCAGACTTTATAAAATGATGCTATATTCAGAAGGCATACATGTTTGCGAAATTGTTCGAAAGTGTAACAAGAAAGGTATGTACCGGTACCTCAGTTTATGAAATCCTGTATATGCTCACATGTAGCTTCAAGTTGGAGAAATACTCAATGAATAGTGCTTATAAAATTATTTAAAGCTTACATTTTAAAGGTCAAATGGCCAGATAAGCTTGCATTTGAATATACATGAATGAAATTGAACTTGTGACAATCACTTGTAATTACAAAAATTTGCCAAAAATATCATTTATTTAACATTTTTGACATCTGTATATTTGAATGGATCTCAACATTTTTGTTGGTTTAAAAATCTTCACATGGTATTCATAGTTGAAGAAAATTAATATTCCAAAAATTTATCCAAAAGAATTACATTCATTTAAATTTTTGACATGTTTTTATTTAAACAGACCTGAACATTTTTGTTGATTGCATAATCTTTATATGGGTATTCTTAGTTGTAGAAAATAAAGATGTCGGACAGACTCTTTGTTTGGTTATTTGCCTGTTATTGATTGTTCATATGTCCAGCCCATATAAATGTGTATGGAGTGCTGCAACTATTCTTATAGGGATACTTTGGTGTCTTATTTTTTTTTATGCTCCTCTAAGAAAATTCTGCAGCACACAGTATTAGATCTGTCCATCCTTTTGGGCGTCTGAAACAAATAGTTTCCAGATGATAATATTCCTTCCTTGATTAAATGGAAACAGATGGAAGATATAGGGAAGGGGAAGAAGTCTTTTGAATTCCAGGTCAAGGGTCAAAGATAAAATTCATTGTTCTTTTGGGGGATGGATGGACTATGAATTGTGAACTTGTACAACACTTAAAATACCTGAGAAAAATGATCAATAATAATCACAAAAATTGAGAATGGAAATTGGGAATGTGTCAAAGAGACAACAACCCAACCATAGAACAGACAACAGCAGGTCACCAGTAGGTTTTCAATGCAGCGAGAAACTCCAGCACCCTGAGGCATCCTTCATCTGGCCCCTAAACAAATATCTATTCTAGTTCAGTGATAATGGACGTCATACTAAACTCTGAATTAGAACACACAAGAAACTAAAATTAAAATCATACAAGACTAACAAAGGCCAGAGGCTCATGTTTATGTGTTCCTCTGCTATAAACTATTTGGATTAACAACCTCTTCTAACTTGGAACCCAGTGTAACTTAAAAACCAAACTGTGAAAGTCAGTCCAAAATGGCTTGGTTCATCAGGATTTGAACAAAGCACAAAAAAGAACTAACATAGACAAAAGTATACTAGTACTTTGAACCCATAAAAATCTTTTCAATTCTCTGAATAAATGTGCAGTTGGGGAGCATCAGTTGGCAGTGCATGCTTTACATTTGTATTTTGTTCCTGTGTTAAAAATTGTCCAGCCTTTTCATGCCTAGCTTACGATAGTAAGATGCAAATATTTCTGAATAATAGTAGCGTGAAACCAGTAAATTCTTAGGTTAAAGTTTTTTGTTATGGTAGTTAACCATGAGGTTGTTCCAACACCAACTTCAAATGTTGTATGCATGTGCATTAGGATGTGAACTTTCTATATCATAAAAGTCAAATAATTTTTTTGACCCTTATGTTATGGTTCACCGAATAATGAATAGGTATAGCAGAAGCTGGTCATTGTGTCATATAGACACAAAATCCTGTTTGTTTGTTCTGATGTAAACCGCCTTGGTTAATGCAATGATTGATCTTTATGTCTCACTTCTCTATAGCTACTAGAGTATATATTGTTAACAGCATGATATTTTCATAGTTTAAGTTTTTCCAAGACCTTCTTTAATATCCCATTGTTGTAAAACTTGACAGATCTGGCAAATGAAGAATGAAGACTGTTAAACAAAGATAGTGTTGTACTTTTTATATGACCGCAAAAATTGAAAATTTTTTGGTCGTATATTGGTATCACGTCGTCTGCGTCGTCGTTGACCAAGAACGCTAAACATTGACCTTTAAACCATGAAAATGAGGTCATGGCCAGATGAACCATGCCAGGCAGACATGTTCAGCTCACAATCCTTCTATACAACAAATATAGTTGACCTTTTGCTTATTGCTTAAGAAAAACTGACCGAAACACAAAAACTTAAAAACACTAAGCAATGAACCGTGAAAATAAGGTCAAGGTCAAATAAAACCTGCAAGACTAACATGTACATCATAAAATATTTCCATACGCCAAATATAGTTGACCTTTTGAATATAGTATTAGAAAAAAAGACCAACACCCAAAAACTTAATTTTGACCACTGAACTATGAAAACGAGGTCAAGGTCAGATGACACATGCCAATTGGACATGTACACCTTACAATCATTCCATACACCAAATATAGGAGGACTATTGGATACAGTAGAAGAACCAGATGCTCCGCAGGGCAAAGCTTTATACGACCGCAGAGGTCGAACCCTGAAAGGTTGGGACTAGTATGGACACAACATTCAAGCTGGATACAGCTCTGAATTTGGATTGTGATTTAATAGTTGACACAGAATGAATGTGGTCTAATGAACTTAAAATTTTTCATTTGCTTTTGAGCAATGCACTATGCTGTTGAATATTAATCCTCTCAAAAAACAAAAATATTTGAAGAAATTTTCTTTTTAATTTCTGAAATAAGAAAAATTGACCCCCCCAACTTTTTGTTTCACCTCCCCCTTTCACTTATTCCAAAAATGATTTCAATTCAAATTTCTAATGGAGTTTGCAACAATAACTACTCATTTAAATACATCATAAAATATTAAAATATAAAATGTCATACAGTCATGGTTCAGATTAATATTAATTAATAGTAACTTCTAAAAAAATAAATGGATATTGTGTCCAAAGGGACACAGATGATACTACCACTAGCATATAATGTTATAAAGGAACAAAACTCAAGAACTGTAAAAGTGAAGCTGCCAAAAATTGAACCTAAACTGAATTTAGAGGTAATATAACCATTATATTAGCACATTTCATTAAATTTAGTTGAGACAAACTTAAGTAGAGAACAGAAACTAAAAAAATCTTCAATTTTTCCATTTATAAAGGGGCATAACCCTAGAATGGTAATCAAAGTGCTTGTAATCACTGAATGGTAAAGAATGCTTAAATTTATCAGTTGGTAGTAAAGTGAATATTGTATTGTATATTGTATATAGCATTGATTTAAGTTGATTCAACTACTATTCTGGACAAAGAAAGATAACTCCAATTTTCAAAAATCTTATAAAGCATTGGTTTTAGGTGATTCAACAACCATTCTGGACAAAGAAAGATAACTCAAATTTAACATTTTATATTGGCAAATTTCCAATGAAATTCATTAAACTTAAGTTATTGGCAAATTTCCAATGGAATTTATTAATAATAAAGTTTTTGGCAAATTTCCAATCTACATAATTTAAAAGCAGTTTAGGTGAGATATTCAAATGAGTTTCAATCACCAACCTTACACTGCTTTTAAATTATGTTTTGTACTTATGTAATTGTTCATTAACCTGAAGCCCTTTTTTGCACCTTATTCTGTAACGGTTTGAGCCATAACTCCCAAAGGCAATTCTTACCATCCCTTTGTGGTATTTCAATATCCAAAATCTTAATACATATGGTTAGGTTCAGCATATCAAAGAACCCCAAGAATTCAATTTTTGATGAAATCAAATAAAGTTCAATTTTGGACCCTTTAGACCTCACTGTGGACCAATTTGATAACCGGGCCCAAATATCATAAATCTAAACACATGGTTAAATTCAGCATATCAAAGAACCCCAATAATTCATTTTTTGATGAAATCAAACAAAGTTTAATTTTGGACCCCAATTTGAACCAACTTGAAAACTGGGCCCATAATCAAATCAAAGCCTTAAAGGCTGTAAAAGCAATTGCTGCCATGTTAATGTTTGGGGACTTTTATTTTTCATCCACATATATACAAGAATTAAACCTGACATGAGTGTTGTCTAGTTAAAAGTAAGAAGGTTTTAACTTTATATAAATAAAAGACTTTAGCAGAAAGTCATTTTTAATATGTTTTATATTTCACAAGGAGACAACACGTTTACCAGGCTAAAGTTGGGGTCAAATATACATGTGCTGAAACATATAACTCAAAAAGAAATCATCATGGATTATCCCCTGGTAGTGTTTGTAACTTCCTTGGCAATAATTTCCTTTATTGATTTAATTTTAACAATTTTCATTATTAATTTATATTTAACCATTAACACAAATGATTAAGTTAAAACATTTCAACTTTCCAGACGCAAATGTTAAAAAACGGGAAAGAAATAAAATATCTTACAAGACATAAACATGTAAAGAATAAATGTATATTTCAGCTTAATAAAAATATTTTCATAATGTTACTTTGTCATCATTTTTAAAACTAAGTTCCAAACATTATTGCTCAGTTGATATGTGTCCTTCTGATGCGGTACGAGCACTGGCACTTCTTTCTATCCATAGGAAGGTCGATTATCCATATAAATAGTTTTATATGGATAGTCGACCTTCCTATGGATAGAAACAAGTGCATGTGGGTACGAGATAACTACAATTCTCATGCAATCCCGAAAAGGGGGGTCATCACAGACAAACATGACATTAAATCGTTATCACTGAACTAGTAAAAATATATTGTATAGGGGCCAGCTGAAGGACGCCTCCGGGTGCGGGAATTTTTCGCTGCATTGAAGACCTGTTGGTGACCTTAATTCTGCTGTTGTATGTTTTTCTATGGTCGGGTTGTTGTCTCTTTGACAAATTCCCCATTTCCTTTCTCAATTTTATTATACGAACAAGAACAAACAGCTCTACGTTGCTTTGATATTTATCAATTTTCAGGAAACATTGCGAAAAATGATCTTCAATATTTCGAAAACATGTGAAATAAAATTGCTAACACGGTGGACCGTCGAGTGTCAACAAACGTAGTAGACTTGTTCACTGAAAAGACGAGGATAATGGTTTCATCTGACATTTGTTATGCAAACCCAGTTTTGATCATGATATTTAAAAAGACGTACTTTTTTCCAATCTATGTATTAATAAACTAGAAAATTCCAAATTGTAAATATCTCTTCATCTGGACCGACTTGGCATCTACTACGTTTGGACGGGTCCATTTCATTAGTAAGGTGATCGATAAATATTACGGAGTTTTGACAGAAAAGGAAAACGAACTTATTGTTATGTGTTTTCAACAAGGGTTTCGTTCCGCTAAATTATTTGCGCAAATAAAGTTTGTCTATTTTTAGATTACAGGTAATAATTTGACACTACGCATTAACCTATGTAGTGATTTTGATTTTACGATAAATGTATGAATGAACGATAATTTTATGAATGAACAAGAGCACCTGACCTCTTAAAGAAACACAAATTAAACATAAAAAACCGTATTCATTAGGAGATAATTCAGTTAAATTTTCAATACTAAATCAACAACTGAAATGAATCCATATTTTGTTGAAACATCGTACGAACGGCGGAAAACGGAATCGCATTTATAAAAATGTACTTTTTTTCACTCGGACTTCTATGTTATTTGATAGTCAAACGGTTGACCCTTTAAATACAAAAATACATCTACAAGAACATATTCTGAAACTTCTTAAATCCACTAACTTTCTTTTTAAAGTTTCAAGCTATGTATTGCATTAGAAAACATACATAGGTGTTAAAGAATGACTGACCAGGAGCCTGTTTAACAAAATACTATGGCTTGATCTGGGCGGAGTCTCTGATATGGGTCACAAAGATGGCCATACGCGACGGCATAAAAGCAATTGCTTTAAAAACTAAGTACATGTTTAGATACAGCATATCAAAGAACCCCAATAATTCAATTTTTGTTAAAATCAAACTAAGTTTAATTTTGGATCCTTTGGACCTTAAGGCAGCAACCATTTGATTTTCTGGGGGGGGGCTATGGTTTTTTTTGGAAAAAAAAGTTTGTTTCCAGTTTTTGGAGAAAAAATAATTTGTTTTTGATTCTGAGAAAAAAAATTTGTTTGTTTCACCCTCAGCTGCCACTATATGTAATGCTAAAATTGAAATAAATAAATTGTTTTCGACTTGTCGTGATAAAAATAGATTGTTTTTCGCCGCAGGCGAAAAAAAAAATTTGTCCAGAAAAAAAAACCATAGCCCCCCCCAGAAAATCAAATGGTTGCTGCCTAATGAGACCAATTTGAAACGGGACCAAAAATTAAGATTCTAAATACACGGTTAGATTTGGCATATCAAAGAACCCCAATAATTCTTTTTTTGATGAAATCAAACAAAGTTTAATTTTGGACCCTTTTGGCCCCTAATTCCTAAACTGTTGGGACCAAAACTCCTAAAATGAATCCCAACCTTCCTTTTTTGTTCATAAACCTTGTGTTAAAATTTCATAGATTTCTATTTACTTATATTAAAGTTTTTGTGCAAAAACCAAGAAAAATGCTTATTTTGGACCTTTTTTTGGCCCCTTATTCCTAAAATATTGGGAGCAAAACTCCCAAAATCAATCCCAACCTTCATTTTGTGGTCATAAACCTTATGTTAAAATTTCATAGATTTCTGTTTACTTATAATAAAGTTATTGTGTGTAAACCAAGAAAAATGCTTATTAGGGCTCTTTTTGGCCCCTAATTCCTAAACTGTTGGGACCAAAACACCCAAAATCAATCCCAACCTTCCTTTTATGGTCATAAACCTTGTGTTTAAATTTCATAGATTTCTATTTACTTTTACTAAAGTTAGAGTGCGAAAAACAAATGTCTATCGACGACGACGACAACGACACCAAGGTGATACCAACATACGACCAAAAAATTTTCAATTTTTGCGGTTGTATAAAAACAGACCAAAACACAAAACTTAACTAAATATATAACCACTGAACCATTAAAATGAGGTCAAGATAAGATGACATGTACATCTTACAATCCTTCCATACACCAAATACATGTATACAAGACCTATTTCTTATAGTAACTAAGATAAGAACTTGACCACCAAAACTTAACCTTGTTCACCGATCCATGAAATGAGTTCGAGGTCAAGTAAAAACTATCTGACAGGCATGAGAACCTTTCAAGGTATGCACATACCAAATATAGTTATCCTATTACTCATAATAAGAGAGAAATTTAAAAATCTTAACTTTTTTTTCTAGTAGTCACTGAACCATGCAAATGAGGTCAAGGACAATGGACAATGGACATGTGACAGACGGAAACTTCGTAACATAAGGCATATATATACAAAGTATGAAGCATCCAGTTCTTCTACCTTCTAAAATATTTTAAGAAGTTAGTGAAAGCCTCTGTTGCCGGATCACTATTCCTATGTCAAGCTTTCTGCAACTAAAGATGCAGGCTTGACAAAAACTATACGAGTTGTACAGACAATTTTTATACAACACAAGTGATAACTGGTTTTAATCTTGTTTAAGTATATAATGCACGATTAAAAGTTTTAACTGCTTTGAGTTTGAATTTATGGTTTTGGTGCTTTAGCATACTGCATGAATACATTGTTTTAGTGCTTTTTATTTACATATATTATATTATATGCAATTACGCTTAATTGTACTCTTTAAAATGCATGAAATGATTTGTTGACAAGCATCTATGAGCATATGTATCTTTTAAAATGTATATGTTTATCTGTATTGTGCATATGTTTTTAGTTTTTTTTAAAATTTGCATTAGGTAGTGTCTATGTCGGTTTTTAAAGCTCATCAGAGTTATGTTGTACTTTTTGGTGTATGTAACTACTCTAAATAAAGCTCCATTGCATGTCTCTTCTTTTCTGTTATCTCTTAACCTTCTCTCATTCACATTTATATCTACTCAACTACTCATTGTTTAAATATAAAAAGAAGATGTGGTATGATTGCCAATGAGACAACTGTCCACAAGAGACAAAAATGACACAGAAATTAACAACTATAGGTCACTGTAAGGCCTTCAACAATGAGCAAAACATACCACATAGTCAGCTTTAAAAGGCCCCGAAATGACAATGTAAAACAATTCAAACAAGAAAACTAATGGCCTTTATTAAATAAATAAAACATAAACGAAAAACAAATATGTAACACACAAACAAACGACAACCACTGAATTACAGGATCCTGACTTGGGACATGCACATACTTACATAATGTGGCTGGGTTAAACATGTTAGCTGGATCCAAACCCTCCCCTAAACTGGGACAGTGGTATAAGAGTACAACATAAGAAGGAAAAAGGCTTAACTCATCAGATGGACAAAAATACAAGTGGCCAGATAAGTACAAGTCTACTTAGTTTTTATATTTTATTATTGTTAAACCTATAATAACATATCAAAAACACATATTTCTGGCATTTCAAAACTTGTATAGTATAAATGTTTTCTTCCATATATTACTTTTATAAAATTATAAAGTATAAAATCTACATCTTGTTGGAATATTTTAAATGCCAGCATAAAATATTTAAATGCATTTACATTCAGCAACTCCATAACAACATTTATAATACATTCTGCACAACTGGCAAGTGTATATTAACAAATAAATCTCATTTACTTATTGCAAGATGTGTGAAAATGGCACATGTGATTCATTTCCTCCAAAAGAATTAATTTTGGAAATTTACATACCAACTTATCCCCACACTGAGAAATTTATTTAAAAAAAACTATAAATAGAAAAAAAAAATCATAAAATTTCCTCCACCCCTTACAAATGTTTTGGGCGATAAATGTAAAATAGGAAAAAAAGACAAGATTTAAAATCATTTAAATTTGGAGAACAAAATGAAAAATAGAAAATTAAAATGATATCCTTTAAAGTTCATCCTTTTCTTTTTTAGCCTTTTTTAATAAAAGTTTGAATGATGTTAAAATATTTAACCTTGAGCCTAACTGTTCTCTCTTCTTATCACTTATTTTTCCATCTCTAATTTTTTCAACTCTTTTTACTTCTTCCGCAATGAAGGATTCACCTTTTTCCAAAACTTTTTTCATTGTTTTTATGTAAATTTCAGCAGATTTTTTCTGAGATTCTTCTTTCAATTTTTCAGCAGCTTTCTCAACTTCTGTAACTACTGCTGTCTTTTTGTCATTGTCAGCTGCATTATAAAATTTGGTGACAAGTTCGTCAAATTCTTGTAAACAATCTGGAAGTCCTAACCAAAGACCTGAAAATGAAAAGTTAGAATTTGAGTTTAAGAAATCAATAATGGTTCAACTCACAACATTATTTTTCTTCCCCAAGATCAGTCAGATGTAAACTCCTTTTTCAAAATGAGTAGATGTGGTATGATTTCCAATCAGACAGTTATACACAAAAGTGACCAAAGTTTAAATGATGTGGATATGTTGAAAAATTTGTATATATTAATATGTAATATAAGTAGCAGGGACATAAAAAAAAACTTTCTCTCCTAAATACATGAAATACATTGAGAAAAAAAGGTTACTTTTTTTTATTGTTTCGAAAATGTTATAACAAAAAGTGACTGGAAGAAAGATAAAACTACCATTCATCTTCCTCAGGAAAAACAATTTTTTCCCACTTTCACATAAATACAACGCTCATCATCAGTGGTTCATCTTAAATGAGCAAATCACAAACTTATATATTGTTGAAATCACTGCATAAGAAATTTCTTTTTAAAAATTCTGTACATGACAAGAATAATGTTACAGCAAACTCTACCCCCTAAAACTTAAGCCTCTATATTATATATGTATACATGTTTTACCTGCTTCACTCATCAAAAATGATTTAATGTCATTAGCATTTTTTGTATCTCCTTTGTATAGGACGCCATCAAGGTCTCCATTCAGAAACAATCTGTAAACTGGGAATTGTTCCTTTATTACACCATATCTTTCGGCCAAGTCTAGATTTTCTTTCTCTCCATAGTCTGGAAAATTAAATTTGAACAATTAGCAAAGAATTTAACGATAAAATTAAAAAGTGAATAGCTAACATCTCTGTGGCACTACGTCGCACATACCAAATAAAAAGGTGTGCAGCTTTTTATTATACCTAAGATATCTCCTTTAAACATCTAAAGAAGGAAATGCTAAACTTTTACAGTTATAGATTTCAACGTTAAAAAACTCATTTTTTTCTGGACTTGCTGCAAATAACTGAATATGACAATGAGACTGTGCATACTACATGTACTAATTCTAAAGCACTGACAATTTACATTGTGCTAAAACTTGATCTTTTACACACTTTAATAGAAACCATGATATACTATAAGTTTAGAAAAATTGATGAAAATCTTTCGACTAGTACAATGTATTAAAACTCTGACTGGATACTTCAAATTTCAACTCCAAAATAAAAAAATTTGCATTTTTAAAACTCTTATTTATTGTGTGATGTCCAAGATTCCCATAAACACATTTGAAATAAATTTTATTCCAGTTGGGGATCCAAAAATTTTCATAAGTGGGGTAGTCACATCTCAGTGATTCCCTAAATAATCAACCAAATTTTTCGACAAAAGGACCAAGCCCGGGGCACCTGTTCCCTCTAAATCCATCTGTGGATTCTGCTCTACTGTATACATATAGGTCTGCTGTAAACATGGTAAATAAAATCTTACCTGATACCTGTATTTCAGCACATAAGGCATCGTCCTGAGACATAGTGGCCTCCACGACTTCTTTAAAGGTATCTTGTTTATCTCCATATGGATACGTCTCATCAAACTTAACAAGGACTGCTTTGTGGTGCTTCACAATCTGAAGAATAAAAATATATACGATACTGTATTCTAGGGTAACTTAAAACTCTTAGGGGCGGATCCAGCCATTTTAAAAAGGGGGGTTCCTAACCCAGTATAAAAGGGTATTCCAACTATACATCCTCATTCAAATGCATTGATCATCCCAAAAAAAGGGGAGGTTCCAACCCCCTGAATCCCCTCTGGATCCGCCACTGACTCCATATTTTATACTTATTTGACTATGAACTTTATTCCTGCTACAGATCTAGAATGCATAAGTCATGCTAGTGTTGGCACCTATTTCCATACAAAAATAATTCATCTGTAGCCTCAATTGTCATTTCAAATACATCACTTAGTATAACCAGGCTGCCTTTAAAATTTACAAGCTAATGAATTATCATACCTTGATTTAATCATTTTCAGATTAACAAATTTAATTTCAGTAAGCTTACAATCATGACAATTGTTGTAGGCAGATGGATATTATGTATATGTCTACTAAGGGTAACATTATTACAAAAAAATACTAAGATAGATAAAACAATTTTTATTTTTAACTCTTTTAAAATATTTATCATGTTAATTCATTTTTTTTATTATAAAGATTTTTATTTTTGTGGTAAATGCAAATTTAAAAGCCATCAAAGTTCAATCTAATGTAAATTTCCAGATACATACTAAACTCATTAAAGTAGTACCAATGACCTTTGATCTTCATTGAAGAAAAATTACAAATAACCTCAAATGAACTGTCTTGACAACTTGTATATTGACAACCTGACTACAAATACAATGTCCTATGAATAGTAATGTATCATACTGTATTGTAAGACCCTCAATTACAATAAGTACAAAGAATTGTAATTTGACAACATTTTACCATAAAATCCTACTTACCTTTGAACAATATTTTCAATGTTGTACAATTTAATTCCAATATATGTAACATGCTTTACGCCTGTTATTGATTATGACATATGGTAATTTATCAATAAAGAAAACATTTACATAATTTTGTAAAAGTTGTAATTCTTATATGATTGTAGCTTCATTTCTTCAATTTATAAATTTATATTTCAAGTACCTGTGTATTCAGAACGTGAATATATCATCGACATATCAATTTTTACAGGCAGGGGTACTATCTCAATTATAATTCAAAAGACCAAATTCAAATTGTTGATACAATTTTAAAACAATTAAAAGTGATCATCTATAATTCCTGATTTTTTTTCAACAAATCAGTCCATATTTATAATTCATAAATACAATTTTGTGTACATAATAAAATAGTTTTTCACTATATCTAAGAACTGAATAGTTTATTGCCAGTGATGTTAAAGTATAGACCAAAGCACACTCTGAATGGTTTTACAACCCTACAAGAAAATTCCTATTAAATAAAACATTGCTAATACCAGGAAATTACATGTGTGTCAGGTAAACATGTTAAATCAAGCATTTAATTTGTTAAATATTGTATTTTATAGCAATAATATACTACATGTGTACTTGTGGAAAAACATGAATATACAATAGCTGAATAGTATTGTACACAATTTTATCATTTTGACTGGTAAACACCAACCATGTGGGGTTTTAAAAAATGTGCAAAAATTAAGTATTGCAGAATTGCATATATATTCTTGGTGTCAACAAACTATATCCTGTTTGTAAAGAGTTAAATGTTAGTCATATGTGTAATGTATGTCATGTATGTATATAGAATTAAGATAAATTTTAAAGAAATAATTGTTTTTTTTGGATTATACAGTACACACATGTGTAACTTAGGCCAAATAAAAATATATGAGTGGTTCAAGTAACCCTACCGTCCCTACTTTTTCGGCTTAAAAATAGCCTACCCTAAAGATTTTATTGTCATTTTTCATTAAGCACTGTTAAAGTCAGAATTAATGTTGCTCCCATAGACTCAATGTAAAAAAAAAACATAAAATAAAAAAAAAAAAATCCCTACCTACCTACCCTAACTTTTTTTCAGATGTAACTGGAACCACACAAACTTTTTTATTTGGCCTTACTTTATAAATTGCTTTGCATACCCTGAACAGTTGGAGCAAAAATGGACACAATATTCACGCTTGAATACAGATCTGAATTTGGATTGTAACTAAATATTTGAAACATAATAGGTTTCTGACACAGAATAACTATAGTCAAATAACTTAGAATTGGTCATATGATTTGAATTTATATTCAATTTTTGGCTTTTGAGCAATACACTATACTGTTGTGAATTGACCCTGCCCTAAAAAAAATCCCTCCCCTTTTTTTTGCCAAAAACATAATTGGAGAATCTTCTTTTTTTAATTTCTGAAATCTTTATACCTTCATCAGAATTTAATAGTAGCTTCCTAAAATTAAATTGACAGCTTATCACCTCAAGACAAAACATTTCTTAATAACAAAACCATTTAAAGGGGGGTAACTCTTAATATCCAACCCCCTATTTTTAAGAATAAAATCACATTACTCAGAAAATTTACATCTAAAATTTATAAAAATTGAAAGGGAGCTTACTTCAATAGATTTAAACAATTCAACAAAGTTTCTTGCAAATTGATGAAAGTGTTTTTGAGTAATTGTCCAAAAACTTGGAAAATCCCCCTTTTTTCATGAAAAAAACACCAAAACTTGAAAAAACTTAAAATCTAAAACTGATTAAAAATGAAAAGGAGCTAATGTCAATATATCAATAGATATAAACAATTCAGCAAAGTTTCATACCAATTGGTTCAAGTGTTTTTGATCTAATGGTCTGACATGTTGACAACAGAGAGTCAACGGCAAGCCATAATACATTCTGTAAATGGGCATATATAAAATCCCTTGCAATAACCATGATAACTGTTTAAAGGATCAGTAAGTGGCCTGTTAAATTGCAACTGTCAAATCTCTTTTCCCTATAATCCAATATACCCTCATTTTCCATTGGCATGTCAAATCTCCCCCGTCTTTCATCCCAGACACCCTTATTTACAGGACCTACCAATTGTATTCATTGTTAATCTGTAATCATATGAACAATCATGAAATATTTGCGACTGCACATGCTTTAAACAACCAATCAATTGATCACACTCAGACGCACCGAAACACAATTAGACAGAAAATTCACATATATTAAAGAGACTTATCTGTAGAAAGAATAGGGCTTACAGAAAATTTTGATAAAATTGAAGAGTTTTTGTTATTCATATTTTTATTAAATTACTTATATAGACAGTCATCTGTGACCAGAAGCCGGTGTTGGGTAAATGCTGAATAATGATTTATACATAAATATCTATGATCAATTTTACCTTTTCAAACACCCCAGAGTTCAGCTGGATCGATCCTTTAACTGTTTCTGTGTTGCCAATTGCATTTAAAGCAAATAACAGCAAAAAACCAAGATAGACTTCTGCTTTTGGTTCCATGCTTACAATAAGATGATGTGGGCCAATGAGAACGTTCGCTTTATAATAAATCGTTTGCCACAAAACTTATTTTGATTGGTTCTATTTTTCTGATTTCTCTAGAGTCATCATAAGGACGGTTGATTTTCGGAAGTCTGTGTTTTTTTCATTGAAATTTGTAAACAATGTTCTGTTTCAGCATGTCAGTTTAGCAACAACAACAAAATTACGAAGAATAATGTAATGAAGAATATTTGTGTACTTCTTAATAATTGTTAAGTTAAATTTGTCAAAAATAGATTGAAAGAAAAAATCCATGAATAATATTTTATCTTCATGATCTTAGTGAGTTCAGGCAGGGACTTTATTAGTATAGAAAGTCCCTGGTTCAGTACTGGAGTCACTCAGTCACTGTCAGTGTACTGACTACTGACAAAATCAGTGCCCCTACTCAGTACTCTGCGACTACTTATACTAAGTTAAAATATTCTCAGCCCTACTATACAGTACTGGTTGCCGTCCTAATGATTATGACTGATGGCAGAAGTGCTGGAGGTCTCAGGTTATTTATTCTTTACTTGTCGCAAGTTTGGGTGTTGGAATTTTTTTGGAAAAGTATGGTCAGATCATATGTATTCGTACGTCATATGAATTTGTACTACTGTGAGTATGCATGCTTTTTCAACAGAAATTGGGACATCATGTTAATAGTACGAAAAACCATCATGCCCATGAGACAACGATACATATACAGTATAGTGATTTACCTAGCTAGTACTAATGGTTATGACGTCTTGAAAGGCTACTTTAATTTTTTTCTGTGACACATTCACAAAAAAATAATTAAAATAGCCTTTCAAGAAGTCATAATTATTCGGATTATTACCAAGCCAGGACTAGTGAGTTTCAAACTATATGGATAGTAATGTGGCCTTGGTTGGTTAAAGTGGCCCCTGACTTTGACCTGCAGATCATTACAGACTTTTCAGTGTCATAACACTCCCACTGTTCTGTGGCTCGAGGATTGTCCATACCTGTAAATAAGTTCATGTAAATATGTTGTATAAAGTTAGTGACACATCTCCAATGATCCTTAAATGGGTAATACACAGAGCACTAGGGGTACAAAAAGTACTTCGAAAAAAAATGAGAAGATCTATGTCATGTATGTACAATGTACATACACACTGGTTAACTAATTAAAAAAAAACACACTTTATATCAGCTTCAAGCTGAAGTAATATACATAAATACTAAATCATACCTGTAGCCAGGGGGGGTTCATATATGACAAAAATCTTCATTTTACGATAATAACTACATATGCACAAATGGCACAGCAGACAGAAAACAATGATACCTAATGAGAAAACTAAGCATTAACAGACTATTTGTTAGATAACTTTGTTAAAAATATGTATCATTTTGATAAAAAGAAACAACTGGGACTAATTCATTGAGTACCATGAACCAATATAATTTCATAGACATGATAGACATGATAAACCAAAAAATTTTCAATTTAAATTTTATTGCTATATGATTCTTTATCTTCTCTTCCCCTTTTTTTATAAGAACCAGTGTTTTTTCCTACATATTTAGTGCAATTGTATCGATACAGGTTGCACTATGATAAACCATTCATTCATTTAGCTGGGTAGGAAGGGTAACTGGAAGCACGCATATATTTTTATTTGGCCTAAGAGGGAAAAAAAATACTTCTGGAACTATAAATGAATATAGAAAACATGAACTGAAAATACTGTTATCATGGTTATAGTTTAATTGTATTCTCAGTTATGAATTCAACAATATAAACACAAAGAATAGGGTGGAATAGAATATTTTATTCACCAAATAAGGGCCTATAGCATACAAACAATATAATACATTTTGTAATAAACAATAATGTATATAACATAAAGGAAATGGAGCATTGCCACGACGCAACAAATAACATTGAAAAAAAATCAATTAATTTTTTTACACCAAATGTGATGCTATCCAAAATTTCTGGGGAGAACACTGTTATGTATTCAAGTTTATAAATGTCTCTCTTATTTTTCAGATGATGAGTTGATACCAACTGTCACCAACATGATGTCTTCCGGAAATGATTCTAACATCACCCTGTGGGTTAAATCAGAATTATTTAGTTATGGGGCTCTTCCAATAGCTCCTCATCCAAGACTAACATTTAATGTAAGTCCTTATAAAACATGTTTGAAAATATATATACAACATGTAACACCATGGCTGTTTTGGTTTTCAAACATACATGTACACACCTCACACTCACAGCTAGAGGGAGTCTTTTGAAGATTTCTTTTTGCAATTACAGCTCTTAATGAGTAAAAACAAAGCCAAATTATCACCATTTAATAGGGCAGAGAAGCTCAATGTATTGATCACCGCAAGTTACAAGTTTTTATAATTTATGTGTTTGAGTGTTTTCTAATAAATCTGAAAAGTATCAGATTAATTAATGAAAATCTGTTTATAATCATTCATTTTAACACCATGAACCGCAAAATTTCTTAGCCAGAGAAAGCAAGAGCTGAAAATCAACAATAAAAAAAAAATCTTTTATAGGTTTCTAAGCATCAAGCCTGTATAACAATAATTTGAGGTTTCTTATTTTCTATTATAGTCATTATATATTATGTATTTTGCTATAGCTTTATGTTTGCTTCTGTAATAAAATATTCATTCATATTTTTCTCCATGAGTCTTGTAAGTGTAATTAATCTTGATAAATAAAGATTAACTTCAAATGAATTCTAATGAAACTTCAAACAAATGTAGTACATGAACACATTCTAGTGGACATCTTGAAAGGGAGATATTCGAACTAATAAAAAGTTTTTAATATAAATTGCAGATATCATTATATCCTTGTCATGAAATCAATGAAAATTAGCATAATGAATGTAACCACACAGTACTACACTAGTACACCATGAAACTGCTTGTTGACATGGGAGATAACTGCCTTTTTTCAATTTCTTGCTTACTTATTTTTTTTTTTTTTTTTAAATGATGAACAAACACAACTGTTTCATCCAGGTGGTACAAAAAGGATTTTCTTGTATGAATTTATTTCTGATAACAAAATGTGTAATAGAAATGTGCAATTTGAAAGTATGAAGAGTAAGAAAAAAAATGGTTTAGAAGGCTATTTGCAAGATCATATTTTATTAAATAAAATTATGATATAATTCATTATCATTTATTTGTTATAGGTACTACACTTTATCTTGTACATAATAATTCAAGAATAGTTTTCTTATTACTGTTCCGATGATTTTGTAGAATTTTGTTATCATAAATTTCTATCTTTCTTTGTAGAATATAAAGAAAATTGTTATATATGCTAAAAATAAAGGAGAGTCTTGTTTTCCAAAAATAAGGTATGAATTTTTATTTGTATACATTCTTTATATTTTATCTTATATTCATGGGTACATGTCCACATAAGAAAGGAGAACATTATTGAAAGGTAACAACATGAACAAGGACTTTTATATATTTTAGTGTCTCATACTATCATACACTTTTATATTTTCGTGTGAATTATACTCAATAAACATGACATTTTCTGAACAAGAGACTAATTCTGATTTATTATTGATGTAATGTATAATATAATTGTACTGTTTAAAATTGTTTGTTTGTTTGGTTAACATCCAATGAAATATTGTTTAACATTTGTCATTTTGGGGCCTTTTGTAGCTGACTATGCAGTATGGGCTTTGCTTATTGTTGAAGGCTGTACTGTGACCTATAGTTGTCAATTTCTGTGTCATTTGGTCTCTTGTGGAGAGTTGTCTCATTGCAATCATACCACATCTTCTTATTTTTATACATGTATTGACCTTTTTTACATCAAGACATTAAAATTCTATTTTTAGCATATTTATTTACTTTTTTGTTACAGTTATTCAGTATGGAGACACATAGCTTGTAACAAACTTCTGTTGACAGAAGATTTAGCATGGATGTAAGTAGTAGCAGTATGAAGGTTAAGTTAAACAAAAAAATTATACTTACCAATCCGCAATGTAGGTGAATTTCAAACATTACTGAAAAAAACTTGCCCCCCTAAACATCTTCAAGTTATCCTTATCCTGAGTTATATTTTGTGTGTCCAAGAAATCTGGAGATAACTTTTGGTTAGAATGATAGCAAATTGCAAGATAAGCTCCCCTTAAATGTAAATTTCTAGTGCATTTTAATTAAATTATATGTTGATATCCCAGAACAAGTAAAGGAAATTTTAGGAATTTCTGCTTTTCCCTTTAAGGGACTAAACTGTCAGGTCTCAATGAAGAGCAAAATGGAGTTTGATTATTACACGCCTGGTAAACCATCTAATCTCAACCAAATGTTGAGACGGAAAAAAGTGTTCTGGCACTTCCTGTTGAGCTATTCTGGTTCAAAATATTCAAAATAAACACAGGGTAGGTCGACTTTTCGTTAATTTACTGAAAATCAATGTGTTTTTTGTAAAATCGGAGAATGTCATGCCAGAGATATTTGATTTACAGTTTGTCTCGTGTATAACACAAATGAATGGGATTTAAAATGACATCGTAATGACTTTTCTCCAGCAGGTAAATGTGGCCAGCGCAGTCAGCTATTGACAAAATGACAGTGATATCATTGATAAACTAGCATATATATTAGTAAATTAGTATTTTTCTAAAACATTATAAACATAAAATTATAGTTTGTTCTTTTTCTTTACTAATATAATTTCATTATGCTAAATATGTTATAAAGTATGTCATGTTGAGATTTTCTGGTATCGGTTGAGATATTCTGGAAAAATGTTGAGATCTTCTGGTGAATGAAATTTTCAACTATAAAAAGGAAGATGTGGTATGACTGCCAATGGGATAACTGTCCACAAGAAACCAACATAACACAGATATTAACAACCATAGGTCACCGTACAGCCTTCAACAATGAGCAAAGCCCATACCGCATAGTCAGCTATAAAAGGCCCCGATATGACAATGCAAAACAATTTAAACGATAAAACTAAAGGCCTTATTTATAAAAAAAATAATAACGAAAAACAAATATGATTCAATATGTAACACATAAACAAACGACAACCACTGAATTACAGGCTCCTGACTTGGGACAGGCACATACATAAATAATGTGGAGGGGTTAAACATGTTTGCGGGATCCCCCCCCCCCCCCCCTTACCTGGGACAGTGGTATATATAACAGTACAACATAAGAACATAAGAACGAACTATAATTGAAATCAGTTGAAAAAGGTTTAACTCATCAGATATACCAAAAAAAAAAAACAATTGGACGTGGCCGGGTTCTTGAACATCCCGACAACAAAAAGACAATAGGAACAGATCTGAGGGTACTCGCAGTTATCTGACAGCTAGTTCAAAGCCACTAACAACTAATAAAAAAATCATGCATCTAAGACTAAACTATCAATCCGTACACATCCAACATCCAATGAATTTAGTGTAAAGACGTCATAAACAGTCAGAGAAGAACATGACTTTGTGTAGCTTAGTATCAATTACATATACAACTGTCAAAATTCATAAACTTGCCGTATATTGTTTGACATTTCAAAAGTCATTTTAATCTTGTCTGTAGTTATCACAGCAGCTTCTAAAGAGGCCTTTGGTTGTAATAGAGTCTAAATAGTAAATAGCTGTGTTTTAAGTACTAGTATTAAAGTTCTAACGCTGGAGATTAAGTCTAGCATTTAAGATGCAGTTTTGCACAAAATCTTTAGCGTCAATAATGTTGTAATTGACATCTCCAGGGCTAGAATTTTTTTTTTTTTTTATGTGTAACATATTTGTTTTTCGTTCATTTTTTTTATATATATATATATATTAATAAGGCTGTTAGTTTTCTCGTTACAATTGTTTTACACTGTCATTTCGGGGCCTTTTATAGCTGTCTATGCAGTATGGGCTTTGCTTATTATTGAAGGCCGTACGGCGACCTCTAGTTGTTACTTTATGTGTCATTTTGGTCTCTTGTGGAGAGTTGTATTATAGGAAATCGTACCACAGAAAGAACATTGATAATAAAACGGATACATACAAATTGAAAACAAATCGCGTAAGAAAAATCAATTATTGGTATGTTAGCTTTCTTTGGTATCATTAATATTTTTGGCTCAACTTCTTAATCATGATCAGGCAAAATTATTGGCTTTTTATTCTGATATTATTATTTTTTCTTATTCCTCTTCCACCCTATTTTTCGGCATATTTTTTTATTTGGTCATTACATCGCGGTCTCCTAACGGTAGTCCAAATAATTATGACGTCTTGAAATGCTATTATAATTTTTTTCTTTGACGCCTTACTTCGACGAAGTAAGGCGTCAAAGAAAAAAATTATAATAGCCTTTCAAGACGTCATAATTATTTGGACTATCCTAACGGATGCAAAAATTTTGTAAATGTAAAAATTTTGTTTATCCTTTCTGCGTTCATTCGAGCTATCTGGTAAGGTATGACCACAGTTTTTAGCAGATATCGCATGCTTAGCATAGACACACACAATTTTTTTTAGAATTTAAGTTGACCAGGCCAGAGTTCAAACTAACCATCTCCCACAATTTACCTACGTCGAATCTAGTTTTAAAATATTTCAAAAGAAAACTGAATTAATATTCAGAAATGGATAATCATTAAATTCATTCATTTCATCAAAAGTTATTCTCATTTAAAAAATTGCAAAGGAGACGCCATACAATGGAGATTACCTCTAACTGTCATAATCTGAAGGAGAACTGTTCTAGCGGACAAATGTGGAACTATCTCCTGACACTTTTAAGACAATTCAAGCTAGAACAGTTCTAACCAAGAACTGATTTGGTCATTGGTAAGTTCTATACGTAGAATCGATTTACACAGTTTAACCTGGAACTGATCCTGACAGTTCCACGGCTAAAAAAATCTTAATCTCGATCATTCAGCCGCTTTATTTTTCAAAGTAGATATATTTAAATATGCGTCTGGGTAATCAAGAATAAAAAAATATACGCAGAACTGCGACCTGCTTACGCCACGAACGCATCACGATTGTTTTGAACATGTTTAAATTAATAAAAGTTGGCTACTCTCAACACGAATACCAAGACCTCATCAAGACCGTAACATGACCATACTGCACTACGATCGCCAATAGCATTATATTTTTAGAGATCGTAGTGCGATCACGGCCTAGTGTGACAGGGCTCGGGTTATAATATAAATGTTGCTGAATATTACCAATTATTAAGGATTTGCCTTGAATGCAGTTGTGAACAAACATCTAACTTAAAGTTTTAATTATTTCAATACAACACCTGTGATTACACTAAGTTGGACGTCACTTATAATACTTACAAAGCAATTTTAAAATCGAATCATATTTTTTTTGTGATAAGTATTATAATGACAAAAATGACATCTTTTACTCATATTTAAGTTATCACCACATTTTACCCGAAATAATGTGTACGATAAAATAAACCTAGAAAAGGGGTCCAGTTCGATTGTTTAGTTTTTAACTATTTTATTTCTTTATAAATGAACGCATTTTCGGCATTAAATAAATTTTGATGTCTGTTAGGAATCGAATTCATCCAAATCATATTAATAAATAACCATTGTAAAATAATCTTATTTATATTTGTAAGGCATGCATTTTTCTATCGGCAAATGCTTAAAATTGTATCTGAGTGTATTTAGATTTTATGTTACCACAGACAGAAAACATGAATCAGGTTAACCGTAAAAAAAGGTAAACTCGAATAGTACAGCCCAACCAGAAAGTCTCAACATTGTGACAGAAAGACTCAACCAATACCTTTATATCTCAACCATTTATATATTTTTTATTTTTCTGCTCAGTGTAGGCTTGACAAAAAAATATTTGGGCAATTTACAGACGTGGTTATCGTAAAGCCTAAAAAAACACAAATAATTGACATATTTTCTTGCTAGTCATTATAATATCATAGCAGTTCTATCGGATTTAAAGAATGTAAACATTATTATCCGTAGGAGAAAAGTGATTGTGACTTCAATTTAAAATATTTTAAACCAAGAAGAGACATATAAGTTACAATTATGATTTATCTATGGCATGACATTCTCCGATTTTACGAAAAAGTGATTGATTTTCAGTAAATCGACGAAAATTCGACCTACCCTGTGTTTATTTTCAATATTTTGAACCAGAAAAGCTCAACAGGAAGTGCCAGAATACTTTTTTCCGTCTCAACCATTTGGTTGAGATTAGATGGTTTACCAGGCGTGTATTAAGGATGTACTTGGGTGATGTTTTGAAAAAAGTGTCAAATGATCTGACTCCTTGGTGTGGTTTAGTCACGTTTCTCCAACATTTGATGATTAGACTAAAACAACATTAGGGATTAGGGGGTCCTCATAAGGACTGGCATCGTGATAATTACCTGTAATTCACCTATATCAGGTCTTAACTAAAATATTGTAAAAAGGGATATTGTTAAAAAAAATTATATCAAAACATTAACAAACCAAAAATTTTTGGTCGAGTATAGATCAGTATATCCCGAAACTGTTACATAATTATTTTCATCCGTATTTGATATACTAAATTAAAAAGTTTATTGAACAAAAAAATATCTTATATAGACAATGGAAATATTAATCAAACTGAAAATTTCATAAAAAAATATCAAGAAATAATCTCGAAATTATTTTTTTAAAAGATTTTTTTTAATTTAAAAGTAACATGAAAAATCGAAATGTTCACTGGCTGTATCTCATTTTGTAATTATTTTGTAACCGGCCGTACGGTAACAGATACTGGATGTGTAGTGATTGATAATTTAGTCTTAAATTATTTGTTGCCTATTTATGTTTTGTACAGTTCTTTTATTGTTCTATTGCACCAATGTCTCAAGATAAGGGGGAGTGTTGGAGCCAGTAATTCAGTGGTTGTCGTTACTGTGTAATATATTCGTTTTTCGTTCATTATATTTTACATAAATTAGGCCGTTAGTTTTCTCGTTTGAGTTGTTAAACATTTGTCTTAAGCTTCTCGTGTCCTTTTATAGCTGACTATGTGGTATGACTTTGCTCAGCGTTGTTAGGCCGTACGGTGACCTATATTTGTTTTAATATCTGTGTCATTTGGTCTCTTGTGAATAGTTTTCTCATTGGCAATCATACCACATCTTCATTTTTTATGTATAATTGTTAACTTCAATGTCATTTGGTCTCTTGTAGAGAGTTGTCTTATTGTCTATCATACCATGCACATCTTTATTGATATAAAAGAAAAAATACATCATTGCGTTAGATAATATCGACTTTTACATTTTTGGAGACTATTAAAAAACATGTATATCTTTAAAACAATATTTACCCCTTCAACAATATTTACCCCTTCAACAATATTTTGATTAAGAACAGGTGAATTACAGGTGGATATCAAGATCCAGTCCTTAAGAGGACCCCATAATCCCTAATGTTATTTTTGTCTAATTACCAAATGTTGGAGAATCGTGACCACACCCTTGGTGTGTTTCCATAAGTTACAAGGTTAACATAAGACTTTTAAATAGCTCATAAAAGGTCATTTGACAAAATTTAAGCAGATTCTTGATTTTCTTTCTTTTGATTTGAGACCCAAATAATACCAATGCAAATATAAGATAAAAGTCTGAGTCAGCCTTTTCCCTCCATATTTTATAAAACAAATATCTCGAAAAGGAGCTCCATGACCTTTCAATATTTTTAGCTTATTTTGATCCTGAACTAATACTCTTCCAGCTTAAAGTATCAGTTTTGAATTCTTGATTTTTTAAATTTTACCTTAGATCACCTAAGTACATCCTAAGTTTTAAGTCATGTGACTGAATGATAATTATAACTCTACAAAATATATTTGTAAAGTCATTCCAAAAACAAAAATAATGTTATTCAAAACATGTCAGTTCTGTGTAAATATCATTTCCTTTTCAAGCTTGACAGAAAACTCTTGTTGCTTTAAATGGGATCAGTAGAAACCAGGTTTGACTCTATGATTACTATATCATTCAAATGTCTTTGTTTCTTTGTTACTTTCATGATATTTTGTATTTGAATCATCTGTATAATTTACATGTGTTTCAGTAAACTCCCACCAGCAAATGATAAAAAGAAATTATATATTGCAATTGGTAAATTCTTGTGTATCTTGCAGTTTGTTTACATACATTTGTCCAAATAGCAAAGTGAATGAGGCTTCACGAATGTTAATTTTTTTGTGTTATTTGAGCAAAATTCAAATAATCCATTTATAAAATATGATATAAATAAATAAACACATGGAAGTTGTTTATTTTAAGGTATTTCCACACTTGCCATTTGTTTAGTGAAGACTTGTCCCCTGTTGAGAGGATGGAATGGGACCAAGAAATGTCAAATTGCTCAACAAAACAAGAAAGAGGTACAGATTCAGTCAAATTTATCAAAATGTATATTTTCATTATGAGCAGGTATTTTCATATAGTTTGTATGGATGTATAGACGAAAGTTATGAAATATCTATTTTTCTGTACCCAAACATTTCTTGAAAAACCATTATGAGTTTCATTGGAGGCAGACAGTTTGAAAAGTCAATTATATATTTTGAGGTTTGAAAGTTAGAATGGTTTTCAAATATGCATTCTCTTTGTATATTTCATTTAACTTACATGCAGTTACAGATCAAAGGGACACTTTAAATAAGTGAAAAAGTAATAATGGCCAAAAATGAATTTCTTCTTTAATAAATGCAAATTTTGAGATCTCTACTTAAAACACAAAATTTTGAGATGTCTTCATAAATTATAAATTGTGAAAATTGTTTGATAGATAATTCTTATATCGATAGATAATTCTTATATCATTTGCAAATCTTTAAATACTTGAATTTGATTGGTCAATTCAAATTTTTCTCTTGGTTTACACTTCGATAAACCATGTTTCCGCAACTACTTTCGTAATCTATTCATGCACGATTCTTGCAGGAATACTTGGATTTTCAGCAAATTGCGATTATAAAACAATTGCATAACAGTTGTTTCTATTATAATGCATATATAACCAAAAAAAAAACAAAAAATATTAAACAAATGCACTAAAGCTTCGAAAATGTATAAAAATAAAATTTAAATAAAATTCTGCCGAATTTACGTCTTGGCATAACACGACGTCATACGGGTGAAAATTTTCAAGGGAAAGATTATTTCGTTACGTGTACGCTTCAAATTTGGATAATATATAATTAAAATGAAGTTTTTGAGGTAGGTGCTATATTTCATTTTAGATTCTGATGCATTTATCGGACATTTATGGTTTTTAGAAAGTTAAGATGGCGGCGTACTCCTTAGTTACAACATGCCATTGTGCTTTTGATGGCAAACATAGCAGCCATCAAACATATAATGTAAATTAATTATCGTGTATGTTTGGCTTAAGAATTATAAGGATTAAACACATTTTTTCTAGAGGTTATTGATGTGTAAACCGGGTCTCTTACTCACAAACTTAACATAAAAGTCCTTCGGACTTTTATTCAGTTTGTGAGTTAATCACCCTGGTTTACACATCAATAACCTCTAGAAAAAATGTGTTTAATCCTATAATAATAAATGAATTTTGTCTAACATTTAGATGTAATTTTATGTTTATTTCAGATCATCTGAAATCCAGAGTAAAAGTAAACACATTGAAATTTGTTTTGTATTTATATGTACAACAGATACATAAAGTGTCCTTGAAAGCTTCGCTTGTGGCTGGAGATGAGTATCCTTTGAAAAACAATTTATTGTCTGGTTTTTATTGTGTGTTTGCTGAAAATTTGAAGTGGCAAAATGATAAACTTGAATAGTATTAACAAACTCCCTACTGATCCTTAATATCAAGTTGAAAAAGAATAAAATCTAGATGTGACATAAACAGTAAATATATCAATCAAAGAAACAGAAACCAAAGAAACAGTTACACCAAAGAAAATAATCCAATTTAATATGGAATACATTTTTTGTACACTTATTCAGATCATAACTATACAATTAGTAGAAATAATGAGAGAGGAAGAAGTTATATCACATCATGATCTTTTGAAGTTTTCATCATTGTCTATCTAATTTATAGGCTGTGTGCACTCATTTCATCTCTGTTTTAACAATCAAAAGTTGATTGGTGAAGTAAATTCTGATATGCTCTTGAAAAATGATAGTCCTAACATGGAAAAATGTTTCATCTAAATCTAACTTGTTTAGAACTATGTATCTTCCACCTAATTGGTTATTGTAGTAATTCATGGATAAGCCGTAGCAAGAAATACAATAAATGAAAATATATAATTTAAACATTAATTTTTATCATAGTTATAAATTAAATCTCTTGTCTTGTGGATAGTTGTCTGATTGTCATTCATTCAACATCTTCATGATTATATATAGAAAATAAACAAAGGCATTTGAAATAAATGACATGTTGAAATATTATTTTACCTTGTACATTTTTACTCTTTACAAAACAGTCATATTTTATGACAAGATATTCACATTTGAATTCTCAAGTTTCCTGTAATAACAATTTCAAGTTTCCTGACAACTTTAGTTTTTGATTTTAAATACTAAAGAAAGGAAGTGTGGGGAAAACATATCTGTGACAGCAACTTAGCGATACACAAAAGTACTATGAATAACTGTTTTGTCTATATGAAATGAAATTACAGCAGATCTCTTTACAACCTTAACACTGAATTAGATGGCCTACAACAAGAAGTAGTTCTCCAGATCTGGATGGTACAGGGAGATCAACGCCTAGAGGAAATAAAGTGAGTCTTTGTCATGTTATTTTTCAAAGTGAATAAAGCTGTTACAATGTATTATATTTACATTTTTTTTATTCTGTAAAAGTTAACTTTCATTTATTCAGGTATCATACTATTTTAGTATTCTGCAGAAATATTTTTGGGAAATTTACTTTGGCACCAAACCATTTGTATTTTAAATAAAGGCAGCAGTAGTATACCTTTGGTTAAATAGTCATAAATCGATCGAGAAAAATAATAAGGGATAAAAACTAAAACCGAGGAACACACATCTTCAACCCTATGTGTGACTATGGTACAAAAAATATATTTCAGTGTGGACTGTACATAAAAGTTTTCCCCAAAAGAAAGTTATCTTTAATTTGATATTGCAAGGGCAGTAACTGCAGAAGAAAATATAAAATGAATATATTTAGTGGAGGTATTCATGGATAAGTCATGTTGGATGCAAACATAGGCTGGTATAAACACATGTTCTGTTTCAGCATCAGATATATAGAGTTAAAAAAAAAAAAAAAAAATAAAGATCACCATTTGAAGAGCAAATAAAACATTTAAGGAATGACTGTAATATTTTTTCTGTCTTTGAAGAAATAACATAAAAATTTGGTGCACACCGAATAACGCATGTAGCGGGTTATTTAACAGTGTGCACCACATTTTTTATGTTATTTCAATAGACAGAAAAAATATTACAGTCATTTCTTATAATTTAATTCTAAATTCCATTTTAAACCGTAGAAAACCATGAAAAAACGTTGATGACGTCACGGTCACATGACTTAATTATGTCTGGGCTGATAACAAAATAACGTCAGACAATCAGAAGACGTGTTACATCCAAAATTAAATTAAATTGTAATAGATCATAATCAGGGCAATTTATCTTGTTATTTAGCATGCAATGAATATAAAAGAACAAATGATATAGAAATAGAACATAACCTCATGATAATGGTGTAATTATTTATTTTGGTCAAAAATATAGGGGGGGACTACTAAGGGGATTATCAATCAAATGCAAAGAACAAGAGAAGATAGTTTAGTCAGAATGAAAACAATATGAACAGTACACAAACTGTACTGTCCATTCGAGATATTTTAAGATTGACCAACCATCAGAAAGATGTAAAATGTTCCTGTAGGTTGCAACCATAATAAAATTATACATATATTATTTTTCTATCTAATTTACAGTGAATGTATGTTGATTTCAATTTTGATAACACCTGGTTATTTTTTTTTTAATGAATTGTATCTGTGAATAAATTATTTTAGAGAAATCAATCACTGAGAAAAGAACTTTTTTATGTTTTATTTATTTTTTGTATTTTCAGACTTTAGATGACCACAGTCATTTGGTATATATACAGAGCAATATGCATGAAATACTTGAACTTCTTGTAGATCCAGGTTAGTTTAGTATGAAAAAAGTATCCTGTTGAATACCTATATAAAGAGGGGCTGTGATTGGTCATCTGTCTAAATTTATTGACCAACATCTGCCTTACACTTCAAACTAGCACCACTATGGTATATGCATGGATTTTGCTGTAAAATCACATGAATGTATAAAACTTCCTAATATTACTGCATAAATTCAACATATATATATTTTTGTTTGAAAAGTCATTATTATGTTATTGCCAGGATCATAATGCTCTATTTATTTATATTTTTAAAACTAAATATTTTAAATCTTTCATAAATGATCAATGGGTCTAAGTAGCTTGTATACAGTAATCTCTAGCCTGGCATCTTTAGTTGAAGGTGCATTTGTCTCCAACCTGAAGACAATTATTCATTGCTGATTGATTTTATTTCATTTTATCATATACTTAGCATTGATATGATAGCTTTTGCATATGTGTAATGAGCAGAAGTACACAAGCCATAATTTCCAACCCGGGCTGATAACCCATATCAGGGGCATCTTGGGCACAAAACCCATAATAGTGCCTCTTGTGCAAATTACTTCTGGTATTTCCGGTATCGGTTGTTTACTTTTCCATTGTGACATCAAATATTTTTTATGATGACGTCAAAATTTACGGGAACTTTTATGGGGGTTTTGTACTTGATATAAACAAATGCCATTGACAATTATGAATCCTTCTATAGTACAACAAATATGGAATAATAATAATAATAAAACTCTTCCAAATTTTCAATGTTTCAAAATGCGTCTATGGGAAATAGTAACATAAATAAATATGGAGGTAGTAATGTTATTGTTGGGCAGTTATGGTGTATTTGTTAGATTCATAATTTAACTGTTTTATAAAGTTTTGACTGTTTTAGTAATTTTATTTGTTAATTTGCCATACATAAAACAATTGTCTGAAGTATATGATAAAGAGATTAATACTTGGCCTTTTCAATATCGGCCCGGGTATCATCCCTCGACCTATATCAGCACCTCGACTACGTCTTGGGGTGATACCCGGGCCGATATGGAAAAGGCCATGCATTAATCTCTATATAAAGTAACGTGATATGATATAAATTCAATTTTTTTCAGAGTCTTATAACAGAAACAATCCATCAGAGTCCCTGGTTTCTATACAGGCATTGTCAGCAATAAGTTTTCTCATAGCTGGTTCCATAGATAAATGCAAGTAAGTGGTTCATTTTCTTGAAAAAGCTTTTAATCATTTGATCCCAATCAACTGCAAAAGCATACTTTATTACATGATAGGACAGTGTTTTTAAAATAATTCATTAATAATAAGATAAGAGTAATGACTCAAAACATTGAACTGTACAGCACCACACAGTAATCACCAACATCTAACTCTCCAGAAAGATATGTACAAAGAAAGAAATAACACATGGTCTACATAGCCTGATTTGGTAGAGGCACACATACGAAGTGAGAGTTAAAACATTTGTATGTATGCACAAACACCACCACCTTTTGCCTATCAAAACTATATACAGTCGAACCTTATTGTGTCGAACTCGGTTGTAACGAAAAAAATGATGAGTAGAAGTAATTTCTCGGTCCCGGTAAAATTCCTGTTTGATCAATGCATAATTACCTCTGATGAGTCAAACTCGGATGATTCGAATACTTGGTTAAGTCAATAAATTTAATAGTCCTGCCTAAGTAAAATTAATGTAAATTGACCCTGATGTCTCGAACTTTGAAAGTAAGAATTTTTCGAAAGATGCAGACCTAATGATAAAAATTTAAGTCGGATGTATTTTTTATGTCAACTAATCATTTTCAAAAGAGATTAAAGCTGAGTAAACATACTTGTTTGTATATTAGTTAAAATGACATGTTTATGGTGACCACTAATTAACACCTTTGCTGATTGTTCAAGTGGAATGTTAGTGTGTTCAACATTTTTCACCTGAAAATTTATGAGGACACACTCGACCTCGGATGAGTCGAATACTTTGGTCCAGTCCCTTCGACTTCGACACAACGAGGTTCAACTGTATTGTAAAAATACACCCAATAATGAACCTCCACAATGGTCCCACAAACAGAATGACAATTTGTAGAAGGAAATAAAAAAAACAGGCATAAATTTAAAAAGTAGGGTAAAAATATGCTTGCTACTACAATAAGTTTATTTCGTAGTGCATTTCTTTTAGACCATAAATTCAAATTAAAAAAATCTTTTCTCAAAAAGATTTTTACAGTGTATTGTACTACCAGTGAGACAAATAATATCAAAATTATAGAAACTTCTACCAGCTCTAACTCAAAATATTGACACTTCTGTGTTAAGGGGGTGTAAAATTCAGTTTGACAGCTTCAGACGTGATAAAATTTGACCTTTTTCAACTGGACCAAATCACTACTTAACATAAAGATGCAGCACCCAAATTTTTTTAACATGTAACTACATCCCCCTACTTAATATTTCATTCATTTAATATCAAGAAATAAATTGGGAAAGTGTATTAAATAAAACATGCAAGTTATACACTGTTTACACTAGGGACTATATTCGTAGACAACGAAACCAAAGGACGATAACTGAGTCCTTGGACCAGTTGGATGATGCAGTTAGTTAAATACTGCCCTTTTGGAAATTGAAAGATTATGAAATGTTTTCAGATTTGTTAGGACAGGCTGTGTTTGTTTTTAAATTTGCATGAGGGAATGTTTGCAAATTGCCTCATCCCTTCCCACTAACCTTTTATAAAGGCCATCAAATATTTTGATTGAGGTGGATGGAAGTGTAAAATATGATACCTGTAAAATTTTCTAATGTGTTTAGTTTTATAATGTGTTTTTTTTTTTCTATAGATCCCTTTTACCTATTCAAGATATAGCAGTATTACAAACAGTGCAGCATAGAACAGGTTACTCAAAGGTAAATTAAAGGGGTAACATAAAGGGGAAAACACAAGCAAAATTACAATACATAATATTTATCATATGTTAAAATCAACATATGCCTATACATTATACATAAGAAAGGCCTAAGGATTTTATGCATAAAGCAAATTAAATTGTCAAATTCTAAAATGATATAATTGTTTGTTATGTATTGGTAAAGTATATATTGAGGACATGCAGTCTAAAATTTCTATTTATATATAAAGAAGTATGAAACTGAAATGACTACATAAATTTTCACAGAAATATAATTTAAATCAATTATTTTATAGGGATTTTATTTTGCTGTCTCATTGACATATACCCACATCACATTTTCATCATTGTGAAAAGCAATATTTATTTTGAAACTTTAAGTTTTTAGACAAGACTTCTATTTTAAAAGTAAGTATATCTATACAGAAATCCTAACATAATAATAAAAAAAATATGTTTTGAATTGAATAGGCCTCACTCAATTGTTTCACCATAGGTAAATGTTTTCTTTACATTTCAGTTAACAAAAAGTTTTACTCTAAGACCTTTACAGCTATGGATAAAGGATTGTTTGGTTCAAAATATGTTTGGTATATCAGCCTGCATAGCAAGTGGTCGTAGATTGTCTTGGGCAGGAGCAGGTTTGTGAATTACAATTTTAATGAAGACGAGTACAAAAAAACTACTTCAGCCATAATCTTATCATAGGACTCTTCAAAATTGGTTACATTGAATTCAGTATTACTCGTTGGCCACTAATTTTCGTAGATTTCCTTGGTAGATGTTCATCAAGTTAAAATATATCTAAGGAAATGTATGCTGACTTTGCCTAAACCATAAAATAAATATTTACAAAAAAAAAGTTTTTCTCAATCCAGGAAAAATTGGTACCTACGAAAAATAAATGAATCCACAGTAATCATAATAATAATCCAAGCTATATGTAATTGGCGATCACCTTGAATTATTTTTACACATAAATATAAGTAACATTTTTATGGTAAAGGGGAGATAATCAAATTGAAATTGTGTTCCATCCATTACAAATGTATTATGAATTTGATACTCAGTATAGATTATAAAAGGTATATTGAATGACTGGGTGGTGCTAATAACAGACTTATCAGAATCATGATATATCAATGTAAAACACTCAAATATATGGATCATGATATCAGACACTTTTACAACAAACAGATAACAGATCAAATTTTTAATACATTAACATTTGTTTTTAGTTTCTAGTTAGAAGTTAATTAAGAAATAATTCTATCCTGCCATGCTCTATGCTCATTTTAACATGGGTAGGCATTATATTTGTTAATATCTTAATACCGAGCGTAAGCGAGGTATTAAATGTTTACAAATATAATGCCTACCCATGTTAAAATGAGCATAGAGCATGGCAGGATAGAATTATTTCGATTCTAATAGGAATATTTGAACTTTTTCACTTCGATGCTGACCTATAGTAGACGCTCGGAATGTCGCCATTTTGATTTCATGAACCAAAAACGTTATAGAAAATCAACAGTTTATCAATAAAAAAAGAACAGAAACATTTAAACTTACTTTTAGAATGTTTTTATTTAATTTCCTAGCGAGCAACACCAACAAAAATGTCCATTTTGATCCCTGGCGTTGTTCAAAATTCATCTGACGTTGCAATTTCAATTGTGACGTCAATCACGTGCAGCCCATGTTCTATTTGAATTAGAACATGGCTTTGTACCCAAAGCTCAAGAAGAACGTCATATTAGAATGCTAAATTTAAAATTATTTTGTTAAAATTCAACTGTTTGTTTCTTTTTAAAGACCCTACCCCAGTTTATATTTAGAAATAAAACCTTCACCTTAAATAAAAACTAGTTAATAGATGCAGATAACCCTGTCTATTAGTCCCCAGTACCCAAATAATCCTACACAAATTCCAACCAATAAAAGTGAATTTAACAGTTAGTACATAAAAAAATAAAATAATACAGATTTGAAAAGGGTTAATACATAAATGGTCAACATAAAGTACCAAAAATATTGGACAGTTAAATAGATTACACTAAATCCCAACACCCAAATTCCCCCAAAAAAACAAAGGTATAGATGAAAGCAAAGAATACATTGTTTCAAAGATCAATACTACAGAAATAAAAATTCTTTTAGGAGAGGAAAAGGATGTTAAATCAGAAACAAAGAAGAGAGGGAAAATAGCCACAAATGCTCATGTTGTGCCAAAAGAACACATTAAAGGGTAAGAATCAAACAGTTTCAGAAATAATTGATTTGGTTTTTGAGAGGATGACATTTTATCTTAACCATGCATAAAAAATGTAAGTATAATGTCTTACATTTATACTTAAAAAGAATAACGTCTTACATTTTACGATAGATTCAAAGACAATTATTTGTAAAATATTTACAGAACCTTCTTTCTGTCTATACAGACATTGCTTGTAAAGCATTTAAATCTTTTATACTGCAGCTTACAAAAAAATTCTAATTAAGTGCTGATTATGTTATCCAAAGCTTGAAAAGCTATCTTATCTTTCAAATAATTCATATATGTTTAAAAAAAAAAAAGTATCATAGTTTGAATATTCACTTTAGATATAGATAGATTTTTAATCCTTTTATTAAAAAAAAAATCTGTTGAATCTTTAAATCTTTTTAAGAATTATTTCATAAAGTTAACTTTTCATTTATTCAAAATTAGGAAAATGATTTCTTTATGATTAAAAGATCTTTTTTTAAGATATATTTTTGATTTTTTTTTGTAGAAACAAGATCATAATAATGAGTCAGGTCAGCAAACAGACGATAGGACGAGTAAGTGTGGAAAGTTACATCTGTACTATATAGGTTTTCAAACACAAGACAAGGTCTTTGGGCCAAATTGACCATGAATCATTTGCAATTTAAAAAAATATCAATGTGCAGAATTATGTTCTTTGTTAAAACTCCACTTTTTCCCCTTAGAATAGTTCCTTTTCATAGGTTATAGAACTATATGATGAGAAATCATTTGAAAAATGACAGAATTACTAAAAGAGTTGATTGCCTTGACTCAAGCTTGATTGTAATAAAAAGCACAAGCTTTGAGATCTAAACATGGAGTTTACTTTGTGATTATATTATTTATTTTAGGTGATGCTCATGATCAGGCCCTGTCTAAATTTTGCCAAAATTTTCCTTGTAATATTTTATTCCCCATTCACACATTGGAAAACTGGAATTACATTGTTAGTCCTTTTATAACATATTATAAAATTGAGAAAGGAAATGTGGAATGTGTCAAAGCGACAACAACCCGACCATAGAGCAGACAACAGCCGAAAGGCACCAATGGGTCTTTATTGTAGCACGAAATTCCCAATATACTTATGTTTTAAGGAATTGTTTGATATTTGGGAAAAATAAAATAATATGGTTCCTGAAATCCACATCATTTAGATTCTAATGGATAGTTGGCTTATCGATGATCATACTATAGGGTTATTGCATGAATATTGGGGAATATTGTCCTGAGTAGAATTTTATATTGCACGAGCTTGCGAGTGCAATATATGTTCTACGAGGGACAATATTCCCTAATATTCATGCAATAACCCTTTTATTGTATAGCAATATAATATTTAAAAGTAAAAATTGGTTTAAACTAAGATTTTGTCGTTAATGACATCATGAATTTTGAAGATTTCAGGGGGCGGATCCAGCCATTTTAAAAAGGGGGGGTTCCTAACCCAGGGACAAAGGGGGGGTTCCAATTACATGTCCCCATTCAAATGCATTGATCGTCCAAAAAAAGGGGGGGTTCCAACCCCCGGAACCCCCCCCCCCCCCCCCCCCCCCCCCCCCACCCCCCCCCCTCTGGATCCGTGCCTGGATTTATTGCACTAGTGCAATATTAGAATTTATTGCACGCTAACTTTTGGTTACTTTCTGTGGGAAATATTATATTGCTATACAATAAAACATCTTATTCTATATGAGGTATACTTCTTATTAAATTAATGTTAGTCATTGTCTTAATTTTTTTGACACAAGGAAAATGAAACCTAAAAAATTGAAGCTATATTTTAAGAGATAAAATATTTACTTTTTAATTGGAAACTATGGAATTTTATAATCTAATCAATTATAATTTTTGACACTACAAGAAACAGAGTTTTTGATTCATATTTGCTTCTGTTCGATGATCTTTTTACATTTATATATATTTTTACACTTTTTTTTCTAAATTGCTTACAAACAAATGTTTTTTTGTAAAAATTCAGTGGATATCCGAAACTAATAATTGTTCATTTCACTACTTCAGAGTTCCAATACATTAGAGAATAGCAGTGTGAAGATACACAGATGTCATTATTCTTACCTATATTTACTGTCCCCTCTGAGGTAAGGTAACTAAATAGAATTACAATAATTAGAGAATAAGTCAGTAGTATTTGTTAGCTGTTGTATTAGAATTGGCAGATTTCATTTCCTTGAAATTATTTTCCCTGCACCTTCAGTCATGCTTCACCGATTAAAAGTATTGCCATTTTAATTTTTGCGTTACACTGTTGGAATTACAGGCAGGCTTGACATAATTCTCTGTCGACAGTTTATTGAAACTTTGCTGAATGTAAGTTCTGTATTTATTAGAAGATGATGATGATGATCGACACATACAGTTATCAAACAATATCATATATTAGTTTTATGTTTTGGATGTTTCATTGATAAGCCTTACCTTAAGTAATGATCATTAAAAACATTGCATAAAAGACACACATTTTATCTACAAAAAGAATTATTAGTGACTCAAATAAAAACAAGAATGTGTCCCTAGTACACGGATGCACCATCCCCACTATCATTTTCTATGTTCAGTGGACCGTGAAAATGGGGTAAAAACTCTAATTTGGCATTGAAATTAGAACGATCATATCAAAGGGAACATATGTACTAAGTTTCAAGTTGATTGGACTTCAACTTCATCAAATAATACCTCAATCAAAATCTTTAACCTGAATCGGGACAGGCAAATGAACTGACAGAAGAACGAACGAACAGATGAACGGACATACAGAACAGAAAACATAATTCCCATAAATGGGGCATAATAAATTGGGTATAAAAATAAAAAGGACAAATAAAGTACAAATTTGAAGAGACTCTTAACAACGCAAATAGAAAATAACATAGTATTTGTTAAATGAAAAAGTCTGGGAATTATATTACTTTACTATTTCCTGAGTCTTAGTAACTTTTGGTTAATACATATGCTGAGCAAGGATTATGGAATGAAATAGCACTAATATTATATTCTTTTTTTTATTGAAAAAAAAAATCATACTATAGTAACATAATTTATTGTTTTCAGATCAGTAACAATTGAAAAATGTAGAAGTACAACTATAGTTCTTGGACCTGTAGAAACCACAATATATCTAAGTCATTGTGAGAAGGTTACACTGATAGCACCCTGTAGAAACATTATGATCAGGTACAGTAATTTTAGGGTGTTTTTTTTTTAGAAAAGCAAGAAAAATTTGGATTTTATGTGTAAATTTTTGGTAATGGCTATTTGATATATATATAGAAATACAATAGAGAAGGAGGAGATGAATATTACAGACTATTACTAATAGGACAACATTTGAAATACTAAGGGGGTGCAAGGGGATGTTTTGTGGATTGGATATATATTTTCATTACTTGCAAAGCATCACAGGTATGCTCCACAAAAAAATGTATATTTCACTTTTGTACACTTTTGTATCCTGCAGTTTGTACTGTACAATATTCGGTTTCATCCTGTCTTGTCTTGTTAACGTATATTTGTTCCACCTAACAGAAGTTCCAGTGGAAACTTTGTTATAAACAATGTCATAATACCTGTACCTGATGGAACAAATATTCTATACTATTTATTCCGTTAGGAACATCTACTGTAATATTTATTCCTGTGGAAATAATATTCCAGAATATTTGTTCCATTTGGAAATTATATTATGAAGGAACTTCTGTTCCGTGACAGTCTTACCAGGTGAGGTTATTTATTTTCAACATCCTCCTGTATAATATTTGATCTATTTTATTTTCCAGCGGCAGTACTCTGTGTAATTTATACACACTGACACCAAACAGACCAGTAATACTTGGCGGGAATGACACATTACTTCTAGCTCCATATCACACATTCTATCCTAGCATTGAGGATCATATGAACAAAGTTGGAATAGGAAATTCTAAAAATCTCTGGGATCAGCCGTTATGTGTTGGTAGGTATTGGAATAATCTTTATTATACAAGCTGTGTTTGATAGAAATGGACCTTATTCTTAGACAATATACGTATAGTGTCTTGAAATATGAAATTTATTTGTATGAGGCTTAGAAACGGGAAAATGCGAGGTTCTACCGAGCATTTTCCCGTTTCGTGCCGAATACAAATAAATTTCATATTTCAAGACACTATACGTATATTGTTTTTATACTGAAATCGATAAAAAAACAAAAAAAAATAATAAAAATATGAAACAAATATTATTAAAAAAAAGTGTTAGGAATTTCCCCCTTGGGGTACCATTTTGGGGTATTTCCCTATGAGCGTAGTCTAGGCGGTAAGCATTGACAATTTAAGGAATTAGAAAGGGAAAATGAATTTGATTAATAACATTTGATAAACATGGTATATAAATTACCAATTTGAAGACATAACAGGTTTAAATACATAAAAGTTTGACCATTGTTACTACACGTTGTCATGGTTGTGACGTGACGTTGTAAGTAGGCGGGGCTTATAGGTGAGTTGAGATCATTGACGTATAAAGCTAACGTTTATACGTATAGCTTTATCTGTATAGTAAAATAGCTGATTGCAGTATAAAAATGATTATCAAAACATCTGTAAAACTATTTCCTGTTTGAAAATCATTTCACAAAGAATGTATCTGTTTAAAAATTCAGTTGTTTTAAGAACCTAACTAAACAGACAGAGTTTCATCTTTTATTTCATATTTGACTGTTCCAAAATCAATCAAAGTCTTATTTATGTACATGTATTTGTGAACTTGCATAAGGTCAATTTCTATCCAACACAGCTCATTATATATTGATCAAACTATTTTACAACTGAATTTGAACAAGTAATACAGTTTGTTTCTCAGAAATCCTGTGTTTAGTAAATTTTAATTCAGTGAAAACAGAGTTTTCAATTATTTTTATGCCCCACCTACGATAGTAGAGGGGCATTATGTTTTCTGGTCTGTGCCTCCGTTCGTCCGTCAGGTTAAAGTTTTTGGTCGAGGTAGTTTTTGATGAAGCTGAAGTCCAATCAACTTGAAACTTAATACACATGTTCCCCATGATATGATCTTTCTAATTTTAATGCCAAATTGTAGTTTTGACCCCAATTTCATGGTCCACTGAACATAGAAAATGATAGTGGGAGTGGGGCATCCGTGTACTATGGACACATTCTTGTTTACTATAACATCATGTTTAGAATGAAATTCAAAACAGTGTGGCTGTGGCCATTGATTGACACATTAAATTCATCCATTGACTGGGACAATTTAGGTGAACGTTTGTATGTAACGACCACTGATCACTATGTACTTTTTAAATACACTTAAACTATGGGGTCACCAAAGGTTCTCAACACCGAAATAAAGTAATTCGAAAAATTAATCAGAAATAACACGATGTTTCGATTTATACCAATTATATAAATCAAAACATAAAGGTTATTCCTGATTAATTTTTCGAATTATTTTATAATTAAAGGCGTTAAGAAACCTTTGGTGACCCCACAGTTTAAATGTCTATCGTAGGTACGTCTTGAACAGTGGTCGTTACAGACAAACCTTCACGTAAATTGTCCCAGTCAATGGATGAATTTAATGTGTCAATCAATGGCCACAGCCACACTGTTTTGAATTTCATTCTATATACTGTGAACCAACTTATTTTCATGAGCAATTTATTTTCGCGACTTTCACGAGTACAATAATAATGCGAATATTAATCGTCATGAATATGTAACACTTGGATCATTCCTTATTGAACTTCAGAAAATCACAAAATTAAATAGCTGCGAAGTGGTCTAGGAAGGGTAAAACGGGAAATTAAGTATCTGCGAAAAATAAGTTGGTTTACAGTATAGTGATAAACTCACCATTATCAGTCTTGTACATGAGTGAACTAATGAGAGATTTGATATAATCTGTTACCTTTGGTTTAATCATCCTTAATGTTTTCTGCAGGACCAGACCACAAAGATGAGGGACCAGTATGGGAACTGTTACCGGTGTCAGAATTCTTTACCTTTAACATTCCATTTGAAGTGGAAGGAACAACTATAGTAGGTTTTCATTTTCAGTTATTTTAGAATGTTTCAGATCAAAATTCTTTCAGTTTAATTTTTTAAATGCTAAAAAGTATTTTCTGAATTAAGACTTTCAAGTTGTAAGTTTGGATTTAAGTTAAAACTATCATTTTTTAAGATTAAGAAAGTACATATACAGATCCTGTGTCCAAGCTTTGCTTAGTACATAGATCTAAAAAAGCTTCATTCTACTTTCTGTTTTAAAGACCTTTCAGGATCCTCTGATTTTGGCTGATTAATATACCCTACAAAATTTAAAGGCTAAAATTCCATTGCTTCTTTTTAAAATTACAAGAACAGAAAATAAATGGAGTGATGTCAGATGCTCGTAAGAAAAGCCTGAACACGTTGATTTAAACATATTGTACAAGTACTGGTATATAAAAAACTCGTTCTTTAAAATTGCAATTTGAAAAGACAGAAGAAATTGTGTAATAGAGGCATATTATTTTCAATAGAATCTGTAGATTCTTAATAATATGTGGAAATAAGCATTTTTGTGTGAAACAAGTATTATCTCTCTTTGTGCTTTTTGATTTACACATTGCAGTAAAACTTAGTTTTACAAATAAAGAATGTTTCAATGCATAGTTTTGAGAACATAATATATAAAATGATTTACATGTACTGTATTAAAAGAAAAACACCACTTATAATTTAAATACCAATCTGGTAAAATACAACTTCCTCTATAGCAAGTGAATTTCTTAATTTCTCCATAATGGGTAGCTTTATTTTATATCTATATGTTTATGTTATTATTTTTTTTCTAGAGCATTCCAGGAGGACTACCAAACAAATATCAGAAAGCTGTGACTCAGAGACAGAAACAAATTGACAGCTGGCAGAAAACTGTCAAAGATGCTGGACTTAATAAACAGCAGAGGAAAGAGTTCCAGGAATTAGTAGAATCTAGGTTCCATGTATGTATTTTTTTGGTTTCTTGTGACTTCCTAAAAAAATTATTGGATTGTTATAGTCCTGCCATTTATAAGAATTGCAATTTTAAGCTAGATTTGTCATTTATTTAGACCTGTTTTAGAGGATTAAAGTTCTCTGAAACCAAAAGTATAAGAAAAAAAAGGTCAACCCTTGAACAGCAATCATTGTCAATTCATGTATTATGCTTTTGCTTATTTCAAGCATATATAAATTATAAAAAAAAATTGACATATAAAAAATACTTTATAATTGATATTTAACAATATATTTCGAAATTGACAGTGCTAATTAATAAACAGACTGCCAAAGAATACATAAAAAGAACTGTGTAATTTTAAGATAAACTATTGCTGCTTTAGAAGCAGGTTAGGAAAATAAGAAGATGTTGTATGATTGCCAATGAGACAACTCTCCACAAGAAATCAAACGACACAGAAATTAACAACTATTGGTCACTGTACAGCCTTTAACTATGAGTTGAACCCATATAGCATAGTAAGTCAGCTATAAAAGGCTGTGAAATGACAAATATAAAACAATTCAAACGAGAAAATTACCACGAGTAGATGTTTATATACTAGGTAGTTGAATATCCAATAAGTTTGTTTGTACAAATGAACAGTCGTATTTAGATATAAACATGTCTGATTGCAGGGTAAATTATATATATTTGTAGGTATGGTTAGCAGAGACAAACTACAAAAGAGAACTGGATAGTTTAGTTGTACCACCACCATCAACAACAACATGAAAGATTTCTTGATGACTGTTCATGGATTTTTTAATTATGAAATGTGGCATCTTTAACCACCTGAATAGTGAATAACAGCTATTAGCCTCATTGGTACAGCTAAACAACAACACAACAGTAGTCCAGAAAACACAGATATTGAGTGTCAATTGTTGTTTTGACCATAGTGTTGAGAACAGTGCTTTGATTATTATAAGGTTGTGCAAGGAATTCCTGAAAATTGACAAACCGTCCATAATGTTTTTATATTTTTCTGCTATCATATCTGTTAATCGTTACAATATATCATTATTTGTTTTTAAAGGTTCCTAAAATGTCCTCATATCAGACAATAATCAAATATTACAAGTGTCTAAAAATATTTTTTTTAGATTTGCATCCTGTCTAAGTGCTGTCTGCTGCAACTAAAGCTTTATGTTTAACTCTTTTTAATATTTAAGGAAACACACAGTTTTAAACAGTCTGGATAAACTTCTTTTGATAAAATTTAACTTAAAAAGGGGGGAAAGTAATATTATTTTTATATCCAAATGGATTTGAGAAACCTTTGCCCTCCGCTAAAAATGATTTGTCTTTTCTATATATGTAATTGTTTAAATTATTGCCTGCATTTGTAATACTAAAGTAGTTGCATTTTTCACAAATTTCAAAAACCTCACAATTATTTCTAATTTTACATTTTTCACAAATTTTAAAAACCTCACAATTATTTCTAATTTTACAGTATATATTTTATTATTATTCAGTTGTTTTTGTAAAAACATATCAGTATCAGGATAGTTAAAGGGGCACTAGCTGTCAAATTCATGTTCCTCGATTTTAAATAAATTCTCATATTTGATTAATAACAATGTAAAACATTTTTTCAAACTATTAAAAGTCTGAAATAAACAATTAACATGGCAGGGGCATGAAAATTTGTAACTTCGTTTCGTGTGTATTTTAGTTTAGATGCCATGTAATTAACTATCTAATGACCTCCAAAGTCATCCGATGACCACATTAGCGATGTAAACATAAATATAGATATAGATAGATTAAGCAAACTCATGCTGTTGGATTTTTCTAGGTCATTTTAATTTCATATTATAGATTGAAAATAAATGTTTATCATCGTTTTTACCTGTATGAGAATGATTTTTTGTGGATCAAATCAGTCAATCAAATGATTTACCTTTGTATCACATTCAATGTTGAAATTCTTTTCCTTTAGATAACTTTACACATACAATTCACGTGTTATTCATCTCAAGCTTAGGGGTTAAATTAAAGTTCACATGAATACGGATTCAATGAGGTCGAATTATTCACTTGCAAGTGATTTTTAGAATATTTTGACAAAATTGAACCATTCTGGCTGCTAAAAGAGAATTATTATTTCACTTTTTGCATTTGATAAATGTTTGAGCAAAAAAAATAATTTATTAGATTTTTTTCTATATATCTTGTATCTAGTTCCCCTTGGGAAGGTCTAAAAACAGGACAGATAAAACCAGGACAGTTATTTTCGATACGTTTTTATCTGTAACTTTTGTTTTACTCAACATATTGTTAAAATTTAAATTGCATAATAAAGAACATGGTATTTACTTATATTATTTGCAAAAAATATAAAAATAAATAATAACTAAGTTAAAAAAAATCTGCCAGGACAGTTTAATTTTATGAAAAAAATGTCCATATTATTTTATATTTTCATAAAGCTTATATTTCAAACTTTTAAATGAACTAAAATTTGTTTACCGGACTTTTATTTCAAAGAAGATATTAAACCTTATATATTGATTTTGAACAAATTTCAACAAAATTTCTAACGTAAAAGGCTTCTGTCCTGGCAGATTTTTTTACCTTTAAAAGACGAAAAAAATATTAAATCATAGGTTTTTAGAAAGATTATTCCATAATCTTTATAATCATACAAAAATATTATGCCAGACAGTCGTACTGAAGAAAATATAACAATTATAGGTAAACTCTTCTCGACAATTTCAGCCATTTTTTTCTTAAAATTTAGCGGAGTAGGCTACTGTCCTGGCAGATTTTTTTGGTGTTAATGACATAAAAGTTCATATAATTTTATATTTTCATAAAGCTTATATTCTAAACTTTCCAATGAACTAACATTTGTTTACCAGACATTTATTTTGAAGAAGATATTTAACTTTGTATTTTGATATTGAAATAATTTCAACAAAATTACCAACGTGAAAGGCTACTGTCCTGGCAGATTTTTTTACCTTTAAAAGATGAAAAAAATATTAAATTATAGATTGTTAGAATGAATATTTAATAATCTTTATAATGGTACAAAAATATTATGCCAGACAGTCTTTTTGGAGAAAATATTTTAATTATAAGTAAACTTTTCTCGGCAATTTCAGCCATTTTTTTTCATAAAATTAAACTGTCCTGGCAGATTTTTTTAACTTAGTTATTATTCATTTTTATATTTTTTACAAATAATATAAGTAAATACCATGTTCTTTATTATACAATTCAAATTTTAACAATATGTTGAGTAAAACAAAAGTTACAGATAAAAATGTATCGAAAATAACTGTCCTGGTTTTATCTGTCCTGTTAATAGACCTTCCCGTTCCCCTTTAACATCCATGTAAGGAGAATCCTAAATCGTTTTTTTTTTTGTATCTTAATTTTCTTAGATCTCATGAAGGATATTTATATTTTAATCCATAGAAGTATGAGTGATTATACACTGTGATAGATTTACAATTTTCTGTCTCAAGCTCTGTATTGTATAGTCCTGACCAAATTTGTTATCTGTACAAATTTTGTTAGTTTTCAATGTGTAAAGCACATTAAAATTCTACTGGTTTTTTTTTGTCATGTTCTAACTTCAAAGCCAATACATAATATGCTGCATACAATGAACAGGCTTTTATTTCAACTTGGAATTATTTTTAATTAAGGAATTTGCATAATTTCTTGTGCTTGAAATTTTTAATAAATTCCATGTTTATTCTGTATTACAATGTTTAGAGCAGGGCATAACACTTTGTATACAAACAGTGGCGTAGAAAGACTTCTAGTGATTTGCATGCAGAAGTTGCCGAGCGGGGTGATGCGAAAAAAAAATTTGGACCCTTTTTTTGCAGAATATGAATCTTTTTTAAGTCTAAGATTGTTAATTTTGAAGTGAAGTATGCACAGTTGAGTGTTTTGCTATATGTCAAATCAAAGACCTAAAACTGACTGAAAAAAATCACAAATTCCAATGCTCATCAATTTATTATGCTTCTGAGAAAGGAAGGGCTAGAGAACTGGATCATCTTATGACATATATGTTAACATACGAAAACAAAGCAATTCAAACAATCAATTTTTAATTTTGTGATATATGAATGTGACATTTGTATGTAAGACCGTATCACAGGCACTTGTCTCAGAATGTTTTTTCCTATCTACCTTTGTATTAAGGCATATAGATTTTTTTTTATCTGAGACAAGTGCCTGTGGACCGTATGTAAGACTGAAGTTTACAACCGAGGTCCTTTAGGAGAGTAACATTTTCATCTGCCTAGCATTGTTAAACTTGTCAATAACTTCTTGATTGTCAATGTCAAAATCAGAATGAATGTGCAGCAGTGCAAGTGAAGAAATTCTTTCTTATCCCATAGTCGACTCGGATTCGTTTTTACACGTTTCATAGCGATGAAAGAGGGTTCATCAGTAGAGTTTTGGGGTGGCATGGTGAGAAGGATTTGCAGAATACAGAATATATTGGGCAAATTTTCTTTCGGCATCATCTCCAATGTTGCAGTGAGTTGGTCTTGTTTCTTAGATGGATAAATAAATATCACATCGTGCAACCCACCTTTTAATTTTGAGAGGAAACTGATCAGTCTTCTGATTGAAGATCAGACTTGTAGGCGGGGAAATATGCGAATTTGATGGTCCCGATTCAAACTTTTCAGATTGTTTGGAAGAAAACGTTCCTTGAATTGACAAGACGATCTCATAGTTCGTTTAGTAGATGGTCTAAAAATTGTATATACCGGTGATGTAGATGTGCGCACAACAAAACTGAACTTATAGAAAACATGGAAACCTTTCTGACAAGTTAGAGCACCTATATATATATATATATTTATTGACAGGCAGTCTCACTTTTTCTTTTTTGACTGTAATGATTTTTTTATTATGTTTTTTTCTGGCCATTTTGTTTATGCACGCAAGTGCGTTGTTGCATCAATGGTAGCTATGCCACTGACAATGAATTTTGTATAGATAGTGTCGTGCGCGGCACAGTACATTCTATTGAAAATGTGCTATCTTTTTGTAATAGGTAGTTTTGTGTGCTGCACAGAACATTATGGTTATTTCAATGGGATGATATCCATTTTGTCTGGGACGTTTATTCTATTGTCCCATTTTAATAGTGCTGTTTGTTCAGCACATTATAGTGTGCTCTAAACTACTGATCAGAATACTTGAGATGCTTGGTTGCAAGGCATGACATATTTGTCACTGGACATTTTTCAAACAACAACCTTTCAGTTAAATGTTTGTGAATTCACATGAATGTTCTACAATAGTGTTTTTGATGTAGATAATATTTATCAGTAAGGGAGCTACCATTTGATTTTTATGGGGGGCTAGGATGACAAATTTTGTCCTGCCTTTTTTTTTAGCTGTAATCTCTGTCCTGCCTTTTTATTTTTCACTCTGTTCGGTTCTGCCTTTTTTTTTTTTTAGTTTAACCTGACTTTTTTTACCTACATTGTCGTCCTGACTTTTTTTTTGCAAGTGTCTCATCCTGCCTTTTTTTTTTACTCAAAACTCCTGTCCTGCCTATTTTTTCAAATTTCATCCTAGCCCCCCCCCATAAAAATCAAATGGTAGCTCCCTAATATAACATACAATGGATTTGATATGATGTTGACATACCTGTCAACCTCTGAAAATGAAAAGTCAGGTCATGACCTGCATTGAGAAAAAAAATCTCAGGTCATAACGCGTACGACATTTTGCGGGCTCAATTGAAGAACAAAAATATGTTTACATATAATTTATATAGTCAATATGTATATGAAACAGTTAGAACATGTATACAAGTTTATTTCAGACTATTGTTATATTCCATAGTAGCAGACTTGGCATTCTTTAAAAGAACTGCACTTGGTTTCAGTTCATAGCAATGCAAATGTGTATTCATTTTACAAGTAAGAAGAGCACACAGTGTATCCTTATTAAGATCAGCCCTACACTCTGTAGCTATTTTCTTTACTAAAGAAAATGCCCTCTCACTGTCTGCATTGCTGTTTGGCAAAACCAGTAATGTTTTAGCAAGTTTTGACAAAACAAAAAATCTTGGCTTGTTTTCAACTACCACTTTGTTATTTTCAACTGAAAGGGCCCTCTTTACTATTTGGGTGGTTTTAGTTTTTCCACAGGAATAACCTGAAGCTATTTCACAGCTCAGGTAAACAGTCCTACATTTTGACTTTTGGTTACATTGAAAAAGACCGATAAAACCGAAGGTCGCATTACTTCTAAATACCGGAAACAATTCCGGTCAGAAATCCGGGTGAAACGGGTAATATTAGAAATTCCCGGGACCCGCCGGGTAAAGAAAAACTCCCGGGTGAGAGGTGAAAATAACGGGTGTCACCCGCAAAAAACGGGTGAGTTGACAGGTATGTCAGTTGATTTATTATGCATATGAAAACGTCACATTTGTTGGCACTGATTTTCCAGAATTCTTTTGGTGTCTGATTTGTTTAAGAAAAATATGTAACTGCAGGTTGATCCTACAAACAACTATTCATTGATTTTTTCTTTAAAATTTTTAGGTGTTGGACATTTAATATGCTGTTAAAGGTCATGAATAGTAAATTGGCTACTGTGGATTCATTAATATTCTTTGGATACCATTTTTTGTGGATTTCGTTGGTACAAGGGAACCACAAATTTAAATGTTCATCGAATTACAAATTGTTCAAAGAAATGTATGCAGACTTTGCCAAAACCATGAAATTAAATATCCGCTAATATGTAACTAGGGTCTAGCATCCTAGGCAAAATTGTAGAGGATCTCGGAGCAGAAGATCCCCAGAGATGCAGTGTGTAGGCCAACCGGCGTGTGGACATGCCCTAGCACTCACCAACCTTGCCAGAGCTTTGGGTAAATAGTTGGTCAGATGAAGATCATAGCTATGTTAAAGCAGTAAATCTAAGAGAAGGACAACTCCATACAAAACCAATCGCAAGATAGGAATCATAAACTTTGGCTAGTGGCTCATCTAGAGGAAGGAGACCTTGATGAATATATAAAATCCCTGGCTCTCCTGGTAAGGGGTTGTGCGCTGGGCTATATGGGCACATATACTGTTTAATTTAGGTTATTTAATGCTATGACTACATAGATGGGCGTTGTCAGTTTGTTTTGGATTTATGAGTTTGACTGTCCCTTTGGTATCTTTCGTCCCTCTTTTATGGAAAGGGAAATTTTGATGATAAATTAAATCAGATGATAATGGGCACACCAAAACATGATGTACTTACTTGGGGATTTTAATGCAAACGTAGGTTCAACTAACACAGGTTCAGAAGAAGTGATGGAAAAACATGGGCTTGGAGAAATTAGCAACAATGGTGAAAGATTAGTAGAGATCTGTATTATTAACAATCTGATAATTGGGGAAACAATCTTTGAACATAAAAACATACACAAAGCCACATGGGTGCATCCAAATGGGAAAGTGAAAAACCAGATCGATCACATACTGATTAACAAGGAATTGGAATGTGTAAAATACCAATACCAGATGACTCTGACCTTGACCCTTGAACCATTAAACTAAAAACAAAAATGTCATAATCTCAATACTGAATTTCACAGAAAACAACCAAAATTTATACATTTACAGGGGTATTAGTGTCTTGCTATGCAGACCAGTTCTACCTGTGTTAAGTAATAGATATTTGTTTGTACTTCGTTTTTTGTCGAGCCTGCAACTTTTGTTGCAGAAAGCTCGACATAGCGATAGTGATCCGGCGGCGGTGTTAGCTAACTTCTTAAAAGGTTTATATTTTAGAAGGTGAAAGACCTGGATGCTTCATACTTTGTATATAGATGCCTCATGTTACGAAGTTTCCGTCAGTCACATGTCCAATGTCCTTGACCTCATTTTCATGGTTCAGTGACCACTTGAAAAAAAAGTTCAGAATTTTTGTAATGTTGAATTCTCTCTTATTATAAGTAATAGGATAACTATATTTGGTATGTGCGTACCTTGCAAGGTCCTTATGCCCGTCAGACAGTTTTCACTTGACCTCGACCTCATTTCATGGATAGTGAACAAGGTTATGTGTTGGTGGTCAAGTCCATATCTCAGATACTATAAGCAATAGGGCTAGTAAATTTGGTGTATGGAAGGACTGGAAGGTGTACATGTCCAACTGGCAGGTGTCATCTGACCTTGACCTCATTTTCATGGTTCAGTGGTTATAGCTAAGTTTTTGTGTTTTGGTCTGTTTTTCTCATACTTTATGCAATAGGTCTACTATATTTGTTGTATGGAATGATTGTAAGGTGTACATGTCTAGCGGGCAGATGTCATCTGACCTTGACCTCATTTTCATGGTTTAGTGGTCAAAGTTAAGTTTTTAAGTTTTGGTCTTTTAATTTAATATTATATGCCAAAGGTCAACTATATTTGGTGTATGGAAATATATTATGATCTATATGTCAGTCCCGCAGGTTTTATTTGACCATGACCTCAATTGCACGGTTCATTGCACAGTGTTAAGTTTTTGTGTTTTGGTCTATTTTTCTTAAACTATAAGTAGTAGGTCAACTATATTTGTTGTATGGAAGCTTTGTTAGCTGTACATATCTGCCTGGCATGGTTCATTGGTATTTGTTTAGCTATCTTGGTTTATGTTAAGTTTATGTGACAGTTGTAATAAAGCTTTATACTTAGGACTATCAACATAATATCAATGATTAGTAAAGAAGGCGAGACATTTTAGTGTGTGCACTCTTGTATTACATTATTCAAAAATAAAAAAAATCATGTTTTACCCTGCCCCATTTTTGAGCCTGTCCTTAGTCAGGAGCCTCTGGTCCTTATTAGTCATTTATACATCAGGAGTTTAGTATGACGTCAATTATCACTGAACTAGAACACATTTTTGTAAAGGGGCCAGCTGAAGCACGCCTCTGGGTGCGAGAAATCCCGCTGTATTGAGGACCCATTGGTTGCCTTCGGCTGTTGTTTGCTCTCTGGTCGGTATGTTATCTCTTTGACACATTCCCCATTTCCATTCTCAATTTACCAGTATGGTCCTTTGGATTTAAAAAGAAAAAGACAAAAATGCTTGCTGGTTGTATGCAAGAATGTAGTACCACTTAATGGGTTAAGTAAACTGATAATAAACTGAAGAAACTAGTTAATTTCCTCATTTTAACTGTTTTACATTGTCATTTCGAGTGTTATTTGGTCTTTTATGGAGAGTTGTCTCATTGGTAATCATACCACATCTTCTTTTTTATATAATAATTTACATAATATAAAAGTTCTATTTTTCAAAACATGAAGGAGTCAACTAGACCAACCGTATACCCAATTTGGGACTACGAAGCACAGATGAAAAGCAATATGCATACACATTTTTTTTGCAGAAACATACTCAAATCAAAATTAAACTAAATGTATTGAATAGTTTTCATGCTTTATTTAGGGAGCTACCATTTGATTTTTATGGGGGGGCTAGGATGAAAAATTTTGTCCTGCATTTTTTTTTAGCTGTGATCTCTGTCCTGCCTTTTTATTTTTCAATCTGTTCGGTCCTGCCTTTTTTTTTTAGTTTATCCAGTTTTTTTTTTACTTAAATTGTCGTCCTGACTTCTTTTTTTTGCAAGTGTCTCATCCTGCCTTTTTTTTTTACTCAAAACTCCTGTCCTGCCTATTTTTTTCAAATTTCATCCTAGCCCCCCCCCCCCCCCCCCCCCCCCCCCCCCATAAAAATCAAATGGTAGCTCCCTTATTTACTCCTGTAACAATGAATGGCAAATGACATGCATAATTTTGATAATTTTTTTATACGACCGCAAAAAATTTTTACGGTCGTATATTGGTATGACGTTGGCGTCGTCGTCGTCGTCGTTGTCCGAAAAAACATTGGTTTTCGCACTATTACTTTAGTTTAAGTTAATAAAAATCTATGAAATTTAAATACAAGGTTTATGAACACAAAAGGAAGGTTGGGATTGATTTTGGGAGTTTTGGTCCCAACAATTTAGGAATTAGGGGCCACAAAGAAGCCCAAATAAGCATTATTCTTGGTTTTCGCACCCTAACATTCACCATAACTTTAGTATAAGTAAAAAGAAATCTATGAAATTTAAACACAAGGTTTATGACCACAAAAGGAAGGTGGTGATTGATTTTGGGAGTTTTGGTCTCAACAGTTTAGGAGTTAGGGGCCCAAAGGGACCAAAATTAAACTTTGTTTGATTTCATCAAAAATTGAATAATTGGGGTTATGCCGAATCTAACTGTGAATGTAGATTCTTAATTTTTGGTCCCGTTTTCAAATGAAATCTCGGAGTTCTTTGATATACTGATTCAAAACATGTACTTAGATTTTTGATTATGGTCCAAGTTTTCAAGTTGGTCAAAAATTAGACTTAGTTTGATTTTAACAAAATTTGAATTCTTGGGGTTCTTTGATATGTTGAATCTAAACATGTACTTAGATTTTTGATTATGGGCCCAGTTTTCAAGTTGGTCCAAATCGGGGTCCAAAATTAAACTTTGTTTGATTTAAACAAAAATTGAATCCTTGGGGTTCTTTGATATGCTCAATCTAAACATATATTAAGATTTTTGCTTATGGGACCAGTTTTCAAATTGGTCCAAATCGTGGTCCAAATTAAACTTTGTTTGAAATCAACAAAAATTGAATCCTTGGGGTTCTTTGATATGCTCAATCTAACCATGTATTTATATTTTTGATATTTGGACCCGGTTATCAAATTGGTCCACATTGAGATCTAAAGGGACCAAAATTGAACTTTATTTGATTTCATCAAAAATTGAATTCTTGGGGTTCTCTGATATTTTGGATCTAACCATGTATTTAGATTTTGGATATTGGACCATAATAGGTAATTAAATGTCCAATTTAAATTTTAAATTTTTGTAAGTTTAAGTTCTAAGACCACATCTATTCTGTGTTAGAAACCTATGTTGTGTCAACTATTTAATCACAATCCAAATTCAGAGCTGTATCAAGCTTGAATGTTGTGTCCATACTTGCCCCAACTGTTCAGGGTTCGAACTCTGATGTCGTATAAAGCTGCGCCCTGCGGAGCATCTGGTTTTAATTGCATTCATGACTGCATTTCTGCACCGATGTGATGAAACCTGTCTATTTTGTATATTATAAATATTCTATTCATACAAAATACAGCTTTCATTAACAAACGATTTGACAATAAGAATTAGAATTAGAACAAAACAAATGCATGTTTTTATTTGATAAAACTAATATAAAATAAAAAGGAATACATGCCTGTATATTTGATGATTTAAAGATTCTAGATGTAAAAGTGTGTAAAAAAAATTAGATATGTTTTATTTTTATTAATTTTAATTTCTGAATTTGAACCTTTGATTTTAATATAAACGTATTTCATTGGAATCTATATGAAATGTGAATTGTGAATTGATAAAATTAAATATGGGTATTGATTTCTTTTTGTGCATTCAGTAGAAAAAAGGAAAATAAAAAATTAACAGACAAAAATCTAAAAAAAAAAAACCAGAAAAAAACTTAGGTTTCTTCATAACACAGTTTAACACGTTAATCTCAAAAACAATTAAAACTTATGAATAAAAAATCATTAGATTGAGATAGAATTATGTGATCAAAATCAAATAGTTTTTCTTTGTTAAAAATTGAACAGAAATCACCTAGCTGCACTGTATAGAATTTCTAATCTAGGACTAGGTATTACTAAGTAGGATCAAAAGGTATAGTACATAATTCAAAATATTACAGATGGACAATAATGACAACTTTTTTTATTTACACTAAAGATACAAAAAAAGATTAACAAAAGTAAATACAATATAATAATCATTTTTGTTTTAAATCCTCCTGTACCAGTTTGTTAACAGTCTTGTGACAGGCTTTCAGGCTGTTAGTAGAATTATTTGATTCATCATTTAAACACAAAAAGATAACTGTTAGATAACTGTTAGATATGTGGGGTGTCCCATGGTGTCGTGAATGTCCTCGATGGTTTATTTAATTACATTCCTGAAAATAAGAATTAAATTGAATGCCACATTTAATATATGAAAAATTTTAATGAGGATAAACACAAAAGAAACGAAAAGGATTGCATGAACTACCATTATAATACACAATCACAGTTATATAAAGATTCCACACTGAGACTTCTATAACACATGTGTTATAGTCATGATATACTAGTCTCAGGTCCACAGAATACTAGTACATGACTAACTAGTTTACCCAAGGATTTGTATAGTACTATACAAATCCTTGGTTTACCAGAAACTCTGATGCCAAAAATAGACAATTTTACTGTTCCTTAAATGTTTTGAATTCTTTTTAGTGTTTATCTACAGACATAGATTACCTGAATTTTAAATTACACAACTATTTGAAATTTTTGGTTTTCAGTGCTCTTCGGCGTCGTTATATGGCAATTCAAACTGCTTTGACTCGAGAACTAATGATGAGCTTCCTGAAGACAAAACTCGCGTCCTGTTTAGTTCATTTGGACAGCTTATATATATGTCGAGGTTCCCTTATAATGTAACACAAATTCTGAGTTCTTTAGTAATTAATTTTTCTGTGAAAACATTGAAATAGCATCTTCGCTAGCCAAGGGTTACGATCCACTCGCCTATAACATGATCACGTGTAAATGTGGAAAGTGTTTGTAAACAATTGCCACGTGTTTATTGTGCAACAAGTCTTTACACCCCTAAACATACGACTGTATAATTATAGTGACAACTTGAATGTTTTTAATCAACCAATAGTGTTCCTGTGTATGTTTCATGCACAAATGCATGAATGTTGACGTATATTTTCATTTCCTCTTTAGCAAGTGTGTAGAATATAGACGCTACCGTATTTTTACTTCCAAATTGAAGAGTTCAAGTGCTACCATTGGTCAAGAAAAATGTATTCGGAATGGGCGTGACTTTAATCTTCCGATAGATGGAGCAAAATTGTTATCACAAATGTTGGCTCAATCCGCCAAGGGTGAAGAGAAAGGGAGTGGATCGTAACCCTTGGCTAGCGGAGATGTTGAAATAGCCCTGATCAAGCCAGACGACAGTAGTGTTGATACAACACTATTAATTTAACTGCTGTTCGATAATGGATAAAACTTGATTTGCCATTTTATTTACCAATTGAAACAGTCGAATGGTTGTCAGTCTCGGTTGCCACACCAAGTTTATCTTTACTGTAAGGCGGCAATATTGTCTCAAATAGACGTGCATCAGGCATTCTACCACAACCAGAACAAAATTTGACGTTCCTGCACCAACAATGGTCAGCTACAAATTGTTTGATGGCAATGAAGCCGTAGTATACACCCAAGACTGTTGTAACTGCAATAAAAAAAAAGGTATATCCGAGAATACTGTAATTGTAACCAGTGTAAAGATTGTCTAATTGAGCAACGCGACGTGTGTTTCAAGCTTTTATTTGTCTATAAACTCAAAAAGAAGTATAACCCCTGAATCTGCAAAATTCTACAAGATGTGTGTTATCTAAAATATCCAAATAAACTTCCGAACTAAAATTATCTTTAAATACTATGTAATTTACAGCTTTTGGTGATTCCTCTTACAATAAGTTCCAATTATGAATAAATTGATCTTCAAGGTTACTACTAGGTGCAAGACGCATCTAATTCAAATTAATAAAAGTTTGTGTGGTCCAACTATATGTCAAGACACATTCATTTAGATTTTTTCCTATGGTATCTAACCATGAAACCTGATCTCCGGCCACATATGACAATTTGAAACATAAGTTGTACACAATTTTTAACAATTTTGACTCCTTTCCAGAAAGAAGTATATCCCAGAATGATATCATTTTTTATTTCAAATTCTAGAGGATATCTTCCAATTTTTCATATATCATATACGATGATGTTAAAGATTTAAAAAAATGTAGAATCGATTTTCAAAATTTTAAGTGGATTTTGTCGATTATTTCGTTATTGGTGAAACCACATAGTTTGCAACCATACAATAAAATAGGCTTTATAATTTTATCAAATGATTCGATTTGCGTTTTGTTTGCAAGACCGTGGTTTCTGCCTAATTTTAGAACTTCATAGAAAGCCTTAATAGCTTTTTTTTTTTAGCTATCACTGTTTCGCTCTTTTAACAATCCCACTCCTGGCAAAATTTATCCCTAAATAATTAAAACTATTCACTATTTCTAACTTATTCCATTCAAGTTAAAACTAAGGTTCTTTGGAAAAAAAAACACATCATTTTACTTTTATCAGCATTAACTTTCAGTTTCCAAAATAGTACAATAATCTTGAAATGTCTTTAGCAATTCCTTTAACTATTAACATTCAGACATTGAGACATCCTACAATGTTACGCTGCTTAATATCAGGAAATTTCAACTGCTTCCATAATCATGGAATCGCTTTTTAAATATTTACATAAAGTGCGTTTTATTATTTCCATCCTATACAAGGAGCACGGATTTCGGCGATGTCACAGAGCACAGAGTCAAAACACAGCTAAAACGAGCTAAAGATGCTCCAACATTGTTTGGACCTTACGTAATAGAGCACGACCCGGGAGTCCGTTCTAAACAAGTGCAATACAACACAACTAGCGCCGCGCCCGGGACCAGAAGCAGAGGTTCAGTGGAGATAAAGATATAACCAAAGGAGTCATTTACCAGAAAAAAAGGACATAAGCAAGGAAAGAATAAAAGGACACAAAATGGCAAATTATGATGGGTCTGGCGAATGCGTTGATTTTAAATCGCTATCATCAATAATTGGGACTAATATGAAAAGGGGCTTTACTTTGCCGCTGCCCTTCGGGTGTCTGCAGCATTTTGATCCTCCAAATCAGAACGAACTATTCAAAGTTCAGTTGAAGGAGAGACGTCAGCGCGCAAGTGAAACCTTGTCAGAATTATGACAAACTATACGACGAATAGTGAACAGAGCATGCCCACTAGCACCCATTGGAGTCCAAGAAACATTACGAAATGATCATTTTTTAGATGCGTTTATTAAGCAATTAGAATCACTTCGAATGGAGTTAAATAAATTAAAAAATAGTGGACAAAGAAACACGGCCGATCCGGAATGAAAAAGGAATCAGCAATGCTATAACTGCGATAAATATGGACATTTTAAGCGATAATGTAGGCTACTAAAGTAAGGCGGAAATGGAAACGGTCAATACAAAAAGGCAAGTACATTTTCAAGCAAGAAGACAGCTGAGAAAACAAATCAAATTGAATGTCCAAAATAACTCTACTAAAGAAGCAGGGGCATATATAGATATAGTTATATTTATTTAGGGGCCAGCTGAAGGACGCCTCCGGGTGCGGGAATTTTTCGCTACATTGAAGACCTGTTGGTGACCTTCTGCTGTTGTTTTTTTCTATAGTCGGGTTGTTGTCTCTTTGGCACATTCCCCATTTCCATTCTCAATTTTATAGGAAATGTAAAGTCAAGACACAGGAGCCACTGTCACTCTTATATCAAATAAACTATTCAACTAATCAAGTGATTCAAATTATAAGGTAAGCAAAGTCAACGTTGCGAGAAGAGGAGAATTTCACATTTGGATTGAACAAATGGAATACTTATCAGAGGCAGTAGTAGCGGATCTTGCTATATAGAGGGTATACTTAGTTTAGATATTCTCAGGAAAAATAGATGTCTGATTAATTTACAAGAAGAACATATGGTTTGCCTTAACCAGGAGATACCGCTGCACTTCGCTAGACGGCTTGGTTGTATAGAGCGTTAATAGTTGAAGATACATGCGTACAGCTAGGTACAGAAGCTTTGGTCCGAGGTCACATTAACGAATGACCGTCAACAAAGAATGAAGTAGGCATAGGAATCATTAAACCAAGTGACAAATTCATAGCAAAGGATAGTGCCTTAATGGCAAGAACTTTAGTGAAAGCCTCAGAAAGCGTACTTTGCACTGCACTTAATGAATGTATCGAATGTAGTAAAGATAATTAGAGCTTGGACAATTGTAGGACATATAAGCCCTGCCAAGGACTTGATAATTAAGCGACAACAAAACTATTACTGTTAAACAAAAGGATCAGGACCTTAAAATTGCAGCAATCTTAGCCAGGAACAAAAACTAGGAGTTTAAAATCTCCAAAATGATTAGAAAGACTTTTCGAGTAGCTGACAGGGACTTAGGTAGAACTAACTTGATGCGCCACAACATAAATACAGGAAATAATGCACCAGTAAAACATCCACCTCGCCGCACACCTATTTATATGCGAGAGGAAGTCGTTGCCATATAGAAAACATGCTGGAACGTGGGAAAATTTAGCCAGCCGACGGACCATGGTCGTCTGGGATAGTACTACTCGGTTTTGCGTTGATTATCGCAAGGCAAACGATTTAACAGTAAAAGACGCATATCCATTACCCCTCATCGACGACTAATTGAAGCATTTTCTGGAAATAAATTGTTCTCTACTTAAGACCTGTGTTAACTGCATTTGCCTTCAGACGGGAACTGTTTCAATTTAGACAGATGCCATTTGGTCTGGCCAGCGCACCAGCAACCTTTAAACTATTGATTGAAAGGGTGTTGGCGGGATTACAGTGGAGTACATGTCTAGTTTATCTGGACGATATAATTGTAGTTTGGAAGTACTTTGAGAACATTCTCAATAAATAAACTTAGATCAGTTTTTGTTCGGCTGAAGGGGGCTGGCCTACAGCATAAGTCCAAAAGGTGCACACTATTTGCTAAGAAAGTTAACCTTTCTTGGTCATGTCGTCACCACGGAAAGGGTAGCCACGGACACAGAAAAGATAAAGAGCACCAAAGATTGGCCCATTCCAATTGATGGGAGCGAGTTATGTTCATTCTTGAGTCTTTAATGTTATTACCAGAGGTATATAAAAAAAATGTAAAAATCGCAAAATGTTTCCATCAAATAACCGAAAAGAGACGGAATTACTTATGAACAGTAGAACGTCAGGAAGCTTTCGAGGTCTTGAAAGGAAAGCTAACTAGAGGACCCATTATCGCTCATCCAGAATTATCTAGACCATTTATTGTAGACATTGACGCGAGTTATAACACTATCAAAGCTGTGCTATGACACGAAATTGATGGTAAAAGAGAGGCATTGTTTTCGGAAGCAGAAACCTATCAAAACCAGGATGGAAATATTGTGTCACAAGAAACATGAGAAAAGAACTTTTATGAGTGGAAAACTTTGTCAAACATTTCGTCATTTTCTGAATGGCAAAACATTTATCGTTCGAACCGACTACAGCTCATTGCGATGGTTGATAAACTCCAAAAACACAGAGGGACAGTAAGCAAGATGGCTTGATGTGTTTAGTACGCATGACAAGAAAATAAAACATAGACCAGGAAGTCAGCACCAGAACGCAGATGCGTTAAGTAGGATACATTGTAGACAGTGTGGATATAGCTCGGATTTGAAGGCACCGTAACTTGTGAATGCAGTGTCATCAAACCCCGATTAATTTGAAATAGACACAAAGGACGACACAGAAATATCACTCAAACATCTTCAAGACAATGACCAAAAAAGATCAAATTGTAAGACAGTGGGTACAAGATGGACACGAGACTAACCACAAAAACCTAGGAGAGTACATTTATGTTCTTAAAAGCTTATTGTCGCAGTTTGATAACCTGTCACCTGCGGAACAGGTATATAGTGCATAGGAATAGCTGCTCAAAGGAAGCATATTATAGCAAAGATTTTGACAATGCACAGGTTAGCACTGTTTGCTGCTGGACACATAAGGTTTGTTCAAAGACAACAACACGTCCAACACATTGCTAGCGGGTTACACAGGCCAAATTAACAAGTTGAAGATAGATATCTAAGAGACGGTGCATCTTGCAATTTTAAGGGGTAAACTCTGGTACGATACCCATAAGTCACTACACCCAAGAATGTGTATAGTTCTTACCATACAAATCCCTGCTAAACCGAGTACCTGACACATCTGTTAAATTAACCTATTTCGGAATTAAAAATCGCTTATAATCGTGCACTTGCATATGGTCGATTTCTATCCGACGCAGCTGAATATATTTTCAAATAAAGAAATATAGTCAAGGACAGTGATCAACAAATGCGAAAACGCATAAGCGAACGCATAAGCGAACGCATAAGCAAACGCATAACCACGAATTCAAGAAACTGTCAATCATAGCCCTTCACTATCTATTTTCGATCTGATTGAATAATGATTGCCAATTTAAAACGAAACTAACCGGATTATATTATTTTCAGGTACTATTGGTTGTTACAGCGAATATTTACGTATAGTAACTAATTGGAAATGATAGCGGGCAACACTTTGTAAATGCAAAGACAAATGAAATCGCAAAAATGGAAATTGTCCGCGATCAGGTTCCATCTTATATGGTCACGTGATAATAAAATATTTGATCGTTTATATGTGAATTTGTCAATTTGGTCTGTGAGGCCCGGATTTAATCGATTACTTTGTTAGACAAAATTGTGGATGAGATATCCTTTAGTGCTGTAAAATACTAGCTGAATTAACTCTCCGGCTGAATATCTTGTACATTCACTATCAAGCAATCCATACGACAAACATTGTACAATGCATCAGAGAAAAGGGTAAAATTACGGAATATTAACGTCAATTAAGAGACCATCATGCAAATGAGTTCAATGTATGTTGAACATTGCCTGATGTGTTATATATTTAGATGTATATGTTTTATATATGTGTAATTCAGTTTGATATGTTTTACGGAGTTGTACAAGTGATGTCCGGAAACGCCTTTTTGTTTTACTCTCTCTCTCTCTTTTATTAAATGTCGTCAACGTAAGACGTGTTTTTTTTATTTTCGGAGCTAGTCGCAACCCCAAACTAATATTTATAGACGAGGCCCATATCGTTACATGGTGGAGGACCCGTATGTCTTTCGGTAATTCTATATATGTCAAATATAGTTGTCCTTTTAGGGACGACATCAAAAGTTCAATGTAGGATAAAAAAAAATATATGGATATATGTAGAATCGATTTTGGATAAACAAAACTTGCAATTTGTTTTATCCCGCATTCGCAAGAGGACCAAAAAAAAAAAAAAATTTGACCAGAAAAGTGCGTTCTCTGCCCACCCTTGATCAATTGACCTCTGGAAATAAACTGTAAGACTGCAGCGAAAACAGAATGATAGTTATTATTTGCTCTTGCTAGTTCATGTACATAGCCTGATGCTCTCAACGATAATCTTGATATACTATCAGTCATCAAATCTTGGTGCCAATCGAGTTAAGTACTTAGTCTGTGACAAATACTATAATAGTGTTATCAACTGGCTGTTTCTGTATTGGCACTGGTATAAATGCAAGCGGTTTGCTGTATTGGCCTCGAGACCCGTAGGGTAGAGGGCCAATACAGTTGACCGAGAATCTATACCAGTGCCAATACAGAAACAGACAGTAAATAACACTTTTGTTAAATAATCAAACTTTTTCAATACAGACTTGTTTTGAATGCTGTATTACATACATCAAATGTGAATATAATATAGGGTCAATATTTCCAATACGGACTGGTAATGATGTGAATATAGCATTATAGGGCCAATATTTCCAATACGGACTGGCAATGAATCTTGAATTACATGCACAATATATGTTTACATGTAATTCTAATTTCAGGATTCATTGCCAGTCCGTCATTGGAAATCATTGGACCGGGCTTTAAAACAATATAGATCACGTGATTTATATGACTACTGAGGACGACGTCACCAGTATTAAACATGCCGTTTCGGTAGTATTAGGGCTGTTTTAATCGTATTATTTAATAAAAATAAGTAGACAATATAATTAATAACTAAAATTCACACATAAATATACACAATCATTCAGTTACACTAGTACTGTACATTGGCGGATCCAGGGGGAGGGGGTCCGGGGGTTATAACCCCCTTTTTTGGGGACGATCAATACATTTGAATGGGAGCATATTGTTGGAAACGTCCCCCCTCCCCCCACTCTGGGTTGGGAAGCCCCTTTTTAAAATGGCTGGATCCGCCCCTGCTGTATAAACCGTGGGTAAATAGTCTGGAGTGACCCCTGTCCACAGTTCTAATCAAGACTGAAGAGACTTATAAACATCGCATCTTTTGGATACATTTCAAATCCAAAACTAGTTTCCTTAAAAAAAAATAAGAGAAGAGTTTATAAGTTTATATACATATTATTTCTAACCAACTTACAACATTTTTTTAAATTAAATCATCGCTGAATTCTGCGCTATTTTTAACGAGAAAAAATGAAAAGTACTTACTAAACATAACCTCTGAGTTTATATCCCGCAGATCAAAATATGATGTATCTTTTTCGTAAGTTGTCTTTACAAGAAACAATTACGTGTTTTTGACGACAAACTGTAAAGCAAATACTATTGTTTTGTATCTTCATATGTACATGTCATATGAATACTAAGATTACCTCATTTGCTGTAGATGTAAAGTAACGTAATCTGCCGAGGTTTTACGATTGTGGGTTTTTAAATGTTCAAAATTGGGAAATCCCCTGCCCGAACATATCGTTCGGAATGATTTACATATACAAGTATTAGCTTTTCTAAAATGCTTGTCATTTTTGTTGTTGCTTATATATAGTATATAGTGAAAATCATTGTATTTTTTATTTACAGTTTCATCCATTGATCTGATATTTCTCTGTTGATAGACTGTAATAGAATAAAATAAGTGGAATAGTAAATAAGCCAATGTATAATTTTCCTTTTGTGGTGGGGATTGTTAACCCCTGGCCGAAAGAGCTTATTACTTCTAAATCAGTTGCATTTTTTACTGATCTGATTTCGGATGATTTGTTTTAATCTATTTTTCAGTAGACATATTATTTATTCAGTCTCTGTTGATATGAAGACAAGTCCTCCAAAACAGTAGAACGACCAATCAAAGGAAAAATCAACAAAACTATCAAAATGCTACTGATGAGGGTTTTTTTCAAACTTTTTATTTATAGTGAGTCTGTAACCCGAATAATCCAGACGTGATATTACGCTCACTATTGATCACGAGGTGTCTTCAACCTATGCCACCATTTGATAAAAATATATTCAACCTATGCCTGCAAACAAAATACAATAGGTGTTTTTATAAAAATGATTAATTAATAAAAGATAAAATACAGTCAGTAGATTTAAGCTTTAAATATTACTCTTTAAGAATTCAGAAACAAAAAAAAAGTATTTGCAAAATTGTGTTTTAGTAAAAATGGAATAATTAAAAAAAAATCTAAAAAGACAAAAATTGTAAAAAAGAACCCTTGATACTAGCAAAATTGAGTAGAAATAAAATTTAATATTAAATTATTATAAAAAAATAAACTAAATTTCTAAAATTAAACACTTAAATATAACAATACCTAAGAAAAAAGAGACGACACAAAGCCATTTCATTGGTACAAATATTTTATTTTTGTTCATTATTTTGTTGTCTTTAATATGAAGCCTTCTCCAACAAGCAACAAAATATACAAATGTAACATACTTCAAAAGAAACTCTTTTTTTAAATCAAATTAATTTAACAATATAAAATTTAAAATAAATATTTAAAAAAATATTTTTTGGTTCATTTATAGGTAGCAACTTTCCAGTGGGACAGTGCACCATTTATTTACTTTGTTTTAGTTTAGAAAATTCAAGTACTCCGTGTTTGTTTACAAATATATATATTCATTATATTGAGTTGTGAAATTCCTGGTTATATTTTGTGTCTCTAATTTGAATGAATGAATGAATATTTTATTTGCGAAAGCATAAATAACATGCTATGGCAATACATAAACCAGTATATACAATGTGACAAAACAACAGATAGCAGAGAACAATACATAATATAATAAAGGTACAATTAATTCACAATACATGATCTAATTTTCCAAGCATATTTCAGATAGTTACACAGTTTAATTGTGATTGATTTCGATTTTGCTTGAAGTAAATGAAAAAGATTAAAATTATTTGGCCAAGAACAATAATATTTTGGCAAATATTCTTGTCTCACAGTTCTGTAGGCTGAACATACAAGTACGAAGTGGTATTCATTTTCAACAAAACCCATATTGCAACATTCACGCTATGTTTAGGAATATTTTTATATCGCCCTAATTCCAAATTCAGTTTCAAAGTACCACTTCTCAATTTTGTAAGTAAGTTACTATTAATAAAAAAAAATCCAAATAATTCTCTATTACAAAGTCTGTTTTGAGGTGTTTATAAATACACAGTTTTTCACAATCATTTATTGATGCATACCAAGTTTGTAGCTACTGGTCCTTTATACGAGTTTTTATAACATCTAACTGTATATTTACATAATTCTGTGCAGTCCAAACATAGTTCAAACCAAGATTAAACAATACATCACGAACACAAGACGCCAAGTTCCTTTTACGATTGTTTGCATCTTCTAATAAAAGTTGATAAACATCATAAACAATAGGTGGCTTATTTACAATAATATGAAGCCAATATTTCAAAATAATTTGTTTTCTTGAGATATACATAGGCAAATGACCTAGTTCACCACATAAAAAACTTAAAAGAATATTTTTACCTAGTTTTAAAACAAATCTACAGAAACGGTTGTGTATTTGCTCTATATCATTTGCACGATGAAAACCCCATATTTCAGATGCATAGTTTAATACGAAACCAACCGTACTATCAAACAGTAGACATTCTTGACTTGTGGATAAAAAAACACATGTTTTAAAGAGTTCAGAAGTGACGAAAGCACTCGTGATTCCTGTTGAGATAATCTTTTTTTTTCAGTAGTCAGGCTTTTACAAACCCTTTACATCACCACCTGACTATGGTGTTAAGGGGTTTGATATATACAACAAAAAATTGACTACATTTTCTTTCTTCTACTGTGAATATATATTATTTGAATATTAATATTATAATAAAAAGGGGAAAAGAAGAACACACACATACTCTCGCAATTGCATTAACAAAACATATATATCAACTTGTGTATTGCAAAGAAAAATGTTATCTTTGTAAAGATCTGCTTTTTATAAATTAAGTTTCATTTTTTTTAAATTTTATATGATTTCAATCAAAAGTAATTATTACTAATCAGTAAAAATGTAATCTACTGGAGCCCAGAATTTTTGAAAATAAGGTGTGGTACCATTTTTCTTTGCTATATAATGTTCATTTTCCTGATATTTTCTTATTTTTGCTAATAGTCCTATAATACTTGGTTTCTTTTCATAAAACTTACATTTATATATATAGTTCTTTGCAATAATAATAATCAAATTCAACAGTAAACTCTCATTTTGAAGACCAAGAAAAATGTGCTTCTTAGATAATGTAAAGTTCGCAAAATATCTTTTCAATTTTTGTGAAAAAGATTGCCATATAAAATGTTGTTATTGGACATTCAGAGAATAAATGCTCCATGGTTTCATCAGAAATCTTACAAAAAGTACGTACAAAGCTTTGAATCTTTAAGTTTAACTTTACACAAGAAAGTATTTGTTGCAATTATTCTGTGTAAAAATTTGTATTGAAAAGTCCCTAAATAAGTGTCTTTACATGATTTTCTTTAAATAATATAATATTCTGACCAATCTGCAATTTCAATACCTAGTAATTCCTCCCATTGTAAGAACTTTTCTGTTGCACATTTCTGTCAAAAAGATCTTTGTATACAAACTTTGCCTTTTTGCTACACAATAATCTTTCCAAAAAATTATCAATACAGTTAAAAGTTTAAAAATTTACATGAGCAATGTTTTCTTTAATATGTTCTCTCATATACTTTGGGATCTTTGCAATGAGACCATAATATTTAAAAAAAAATTGTTTGAAGTCTTGGTCCTATCTGATCAAAATTACAAAAGTCCTTAGTCTCTACGTTAATAAGGTCAAACAAAGACTGCACTCCCCTTCTCTGCCACTGTATAAAGTACGGAAAATCTACTAAAGGTGCGAAATTTAAAATATCTAATGACAAAATATCTTGAACAGAGATATTGGTATTTTTTGCTACATGAACGCTAAAAAATACATCCTTCCAAAAAGGATTGCTAAGACTATCAGAGATTTCTCTGAGTTTCTCCTTTTGAAAATGCAATACTCTTTCTCCACCATACTGTTCAAGGCTTTTTAATAACAATGATTGCCAACTACCATATAAATTGGACGAAAACCTCTTTATCCAGCCAATCTTAAGGTATATATTAAAATAATGGATATTACTCATATTTAAACCTCCTTGTGGAATATCTCCAATTAAAGTACTTCGTCTAATTCGATCAGGTTTTCCATTCCATATGAATTGAAAGAATAAAGTATTCAATTCATTTGATTTTGACTCTGGCAAGTTGGGTAGTGCAGTCAAAAGGTGAATTAATTTTGGAAGTGCAAAAGTCTTAATAACAGTAATCTTTCCCATTAGGGTTAATTTTCTATGTTGCCAACTCTTAAGAATGCATGACACTTCCTTTATCTTTTTGGAGAAATTAATTTCTGGTTAACTGTCAAGATCTAAAGAGAATTCAATTCCTAAAAGTTTAAAATTTGAAGAGCACCACTGAAGTTTTATATCAGGACAGAGAATCAGATCTGAATACTTTTTATTCCCAACCCACACAGCTTTAGTTTTAGAAGAATAAATTTTTAACCCAGATACTTTTTGAAAAGAGTCAAAACAATTTAAAGTCTCTCTCAAAGAGGTTTCAGTTCCATCTAAAACAAGGAAAGTGTCATCAGCAAAAGGGATTCATTTTCATGAACAAAAGTTCCCTTTATTTTGGGGTTTGACCTTATTTTCATAGAAAGTAACTCAACGCTTATAATAAAAAGGTAAGGGGAGAGGGGGTCTCTCCAAATTAAAGAAGCTTGAAAGATGGCCATTATTTATAACACAACTTGATGCTTTCAAATAAAATACTTCAAACCATCTGCGTATAGATGGTCCAAAATTGAAACTCTTAAATGCTTTTTTCAAAAAACGACCATTCAATAAAGTCAAAAGCCTTTTAAAAATCTACTAGTAGTAAAAGACCAGTTTTGTTATGTTTTTCTAAATAGTGCATCAAATCATACTACAAACGCGTATTCTCACCCATAAATCTATCCTTTATAAAGCCTTTCTGACAGTCACTGATAATAGATGGTAAAACAGGTTTTATTCTGTTAGCAATCACAGCAGAAGCAATCTTGGTGTCAGTATTCATAAGGCTAATTGAGCGCCAATTAGCAAAATAACTGCTATCTTTATCTTCTTTTGGAATACATGTAATGACACTTTGATACTGAAATTTAGAAAATTCCCAATTTTCATAGCCAAAATATAACGATATAAAAAGAAAAGGTCCAATATCTCGCCAAAAGAATTTGTAAAATTCTACAGTATACCTATCTGAGCCTGGACTCTTTCCATTTGACATAGATTTTAGTGATTCTGCACATTCTTGATCATTGCATGAGAGTTTAACATTTAAAGGATCATCTATGTTGCCTGATTCATAATATTATAAAATACTCTCATTTATACATGTTTTAACTTTTTTGATATAGTCTAAATCTCGTAACAGTTGGGAGTTAAATTTCCAATATCCCTTTCCCCGCTTTACTAAACTGGTAGAAAAGGTGAAAGTAATAGCAGAATGATCTGTCTTATACCCAGGAATAATGCTAGTATTTTTCATGAGTGAAAACAGATCCTCTGTGACTAGAAAAAAATCAAGCCGACTTTGTTTTATGGGTGAGCATTGACGCCATGAATATTTTCTATCGTTTGGATAACAAGTCCGCCAAGGATCTAATAACTCAAGACTTTCTACTATTTCTTCAATCTTTTTTCGTGAGTTTGGGTTTCTATTATGAATAATATTGTAAGTGTCTATGTTTGTATCTTGTACAACATTCCTGTCCCCACATAATAAAAAGCTAGTATTTGAAAATGTTGCCATTTTCTTATATATGTAATTAAAAAATGAAGGTTCATCAGTATTAAATCCATACAAACAAGCAAAAGTAATGCGTTGACTTGACAAGGACAAATCTAAAATAATATAACGACCATCTATATCAATAATAGAATTATGTACTTCAAAATCAAGACCTATTTTTTTGCAAGTCACAGACTTTTCAAACCAGTTCGCATTGGAAAAGATAAAAAAGAGAAAAGATCTTTTCTAATTCTTTCCTTTGCCAACAAAGGTCTCGATGGCGTCAACCTAGGCAATATCCTTCATCATAAATTAGTTCAATCGAAAATACCTCCTTATTTCAAAGACCAGTATCTGTACCAATAATTTCTTATACCTATACCAAACCTATTGCAACTAAAATTTTCAATTACAAACGCGTTTTGCAGGATCTCGATATTGACGACTTTAAGTCTAAACCTCCTGATTGCACTTGTGCTAGTTCCCAATTCACATATAATCCTGCTGGCCACGTTATTACCGGTGACCTTAACATTGTTAATAACACTTCTCTACGAAATGTGTTATCGAAAGGTCCGAAATATCGTGAGCCTAAATCCATCAATTGGAAATACAACTTTAAAATTTTGATGGTTTCAGTCGAGGATTATGCCAGGCAATGGGCTAAGCGCGAGAAGGAAGACGTAGACACTCTTTCCGAATGGATTAAGGCAGTGAGGTCGTTGATACAAATCAGAATTAAGAAACTAAATGGGTCCATCAATGCCCATGCTACGTCAATCTTTAAAGACCCTAATGTTGCAAAAGACCTATCCGACCTCCATGACAAATATGTTGTTGTCCCCGCAGATAAAACCCCAAATAACATCGTTTTTGTGTGTAAAAGTCATTACATTTACTGCTTGATAAACGAATTAGGTATTGACAATTCACTTGGAAACTCAACATATACCCTCACGACACTTACCAAAGAGGAAATCCTGGATAATCATAGGTCTGTTCTTTGTTCCTTTGGAATTTCAACCAAAGATGAAGAACTGGATCTTCCATCACTGTATTGGATACCTAAACTACATAAGTGTCCTTACAAAAAACGGTATATTGCTGGGTCTTCCAAGTGCTCCACGAAACCTCTTTCTAAATTATTAACATCTATTTTATCAGCAATCAAAGACGGGCTTCAAAGTTATTGTGAAACTGCCTATTCTAGAGGTGGCGTGAATTAGATGTGGATACTTAAAAATTCCAAAGATCTTTTAGAATACATACAATCTAACTCTCTTTCATCTTGTAACAGTATTAAAACATTTGACATTTCTACTCTTTACACAAGTATTCCACATTCCAAACTAAAAGACAAATTGAAAGAGTTGGTATTACTTTGCTTCATAAAAAAGAATGGCTAACGTAGATACAAGTATCTTGTCTTAGGGAGGGATAAATCCTACTTTGTTAAGAATCACTCTGATTCAAACAAAAAATTCTCTGAAACTGATATTATCAAGATGTTTGATTTCTTGATTGACAACATATTTGTTACGTTCGGAGGACGTGTTTTTCAACAGACTGTCGACATTCCAATGGGAACAAACTGTGCCCCTCTACTTGCCGACTTGTTTCTTTAATATTATGAGGCTGACTTCATGCAGGAACTTCTTAGGAAGAAAGATAAGAAGTTAGCAATATCCTTTAACTCTACTTTCCGCTATATAGATGATGTTCTTTCACTAAACAATTCAAAATTTGGTGACTATGTGGAACGCATCTATCCCATCGAACTAGAGATAAAGGATACTACAGATACAGTTAAGTCGGCTTCATATCTTGACTTACATCTAGAAATTGACAATGAGGGTCAGTTGAAAACAAAACTTTACGACAAAAGAGATGATTTCAGCTTTCCAATTGTGAACTTTCCATTTCTAAGTAGCAACATTCCAGCAGCACCTGCATACGGGGTATATATCTCCCAATTGATACGATATTCCCGTGCTTGCATTTCCTATCATGATTTTCTTGATAGAGGGTTGCTGCTCACAAGGAAGCTTTTAAACCAAGAGTTCCAAATGGTGAAGTTGAAATCATCCCTTCGTAAATTTTACGGACGCCATCACGAGTTGGTTGACCGTTATGGAATAAGGAATAACCGTTTCACAAATGATATCGGATATGGTCCTTACATCGTAACTACAATCCCCTTCCCTTTCATGAATGTGATCTACCGAATTAGACTATTTACCGGATTTGTAATCACATAAGCAACACGACGGGTGCCACATGTGGAGCAGGATCTGCTTACCCTTCCGGAGCACCTGAGATCACCCCTAGTTTTTGGTGGGGTTCGTGTTGTTTATTCTTTAGTTTTCTATGTTGTGTCATGTTTACTATAGTTTTTCTGTTTGTCTTTCTTCATTTTTAGCCATGGCATTGTCAGTTTGTTTTAGATTTATGAGTTTGACTGTCCCTTTGGTATCTTTTGTCCCTCTTTTAAACATAATACTGACACCTGCACTTTTTTTACTATGATGACTGCAAAAACATTTCTTTCCCCATTCCTCTTCCCATTGTTTTTCAATATCTTTATTACTATGGGTTTCTTGAAAGCAAATAACACTGTGTCTAAACCACACCGGCAAAATTTGTTCGGACTCGATGGTATCTAACATCTGGCACAATGACGGAACATTAATAGACAGAAGAAAGCTAGGTTTCTCCTTAAGTTATTTTCTTATTTTTTTTATGATATCGAAGAATATATATACATATACAACTATTTTCTATTGTTATATGCAATATTTTTTACAACCGTTCTATATGATCGAAGAAATAAGTAAAAATGCATGTCAAAATGACGAATTGAGTGAACCTCGCTTCGAAATTGTTTAATTTCTCGTTAAATTGTTCACATTGTACGGAAAGAAAGGTACGGGAAGAGCGATATTGACACGGAGATTGCAAAACTAGTCATTGTAAGCATCTCAATACTTGTATTTCTGTGTAAAATGTCGTACTGACTTTTCGTGCTGCGTCTGATGACTTTTAGCGCCTGGTGTAAAACAAGAGAAAGTTCTAGTAAATATAGATGATTATTTCTTGAAATCAGTAATCAAAGTGCTACAGATTTTACACAATAAAATAGCAAGTCTCACTTGATAATAAATTTAGAATTTCACAAATGAACTAAATTAAGGGACATAACTCTATGCAACTTTTAACTAATTAAATAAAACTTGCCCAAACTCTATTTTATCAAGTGAAACAGCTTTACAAAACTTAACGTACAGGTTAATGCATAATACAATATGTTAAATAAACCGAATCATTTCGACTAAAAGAATACTTAATTTCAAATGTTTTGCATAATAATTTGTTGTTATGGAAACAATAAACTTTTAAAATTGATAAAATCATTGCCATACTATCTTAATATTTAAACGCATAAAATCTAATACCAAATACAATTTATTACTAAAGAAATGGGTCATGTCAAATTAAAATACACCGGTTTCGTCATTGTTGTTTCTACACAATCACCCGGTTTCGTCTATATATATAACCCGGTTTTTTATAATTTTTTTTAAACCAACAATTTATTAAAAGCAACTTTAACACTGATCTGAACATTGTCTTTCGAATGAATTAAAATATATGTTTATTATAAAGTAAACTTGGCGTGTTTACATTTATTTACATAGGTAATTATAGTACTACACATTTTCCTAATGAAAGGCGTATCCGTTATTTCACTGATCTTCAAACTAATTTTTAAATGGAATATAAATACTCAATAGCAAACACTGATATCTAATTTTTTTTTTTTAACATTAACATTATATTTTTTATATAGGTTTTGAGATGCATCGCAATATGTGACCCCCTTTTTATTAACAAAAAAAAACCACCTAAATAACGCTTAATAAAAAATATTTAAAACATCACCAAAAAGTATGCAGAAGTTAAGATTTATATTATTCGGAAGTGTGTAAAGTTTGATGCAATAATGATAAATCGTTTTGAGATATGGCGCGACAAGTTAAAAAAAAACCACACACTCCTGTTTTACTTACAAAGTTCTGTAACTCAAAAAGATTTAATTTGATTTTCACTAAAAGGTTTACAGATCGTTTGACCATTTCAAGAAATAACTGTGTTAAGTTTCATGAAAACTAGATAAGCTGTTCTCAAGTTACGGTGCGACATGTTTACGCCTAGTAATTTTAGATGTGAACATTTATGTGAAATATTGTATTGAAAGATAATGAACGACGGTCGACCGATGCCAAGTGATGAAAAAAACAAACTTTTCCTGTTGGGTCAAGTGAGCTAAAAACAATCAAGAATTCCAAACAAAATTACACCGTTCTTGAATTTGAAAAAAAAAATGTGTAACAACTGAAAATTTCAAATTTCACGAACCGGATCGGACATAGCAAACAACTTCACTGGCGGTTTTTTTTCAATAAAAAAATAAGGCATATTATTAATATTTAAGTGTACGTACTGACATGTCAGAAATGCTTAAATGGTCGCAATTCAATTTATGATGAAGGTCTGTGGTCGAAGGAAAAATAATATAGAAATGAGGTCAAGGGCAAGGGCAATGGACATATGGCAAATAGGGGGGGGGGGGGGGGAATCTGTGTTCCATACTTGTATATGTTACAGTCAAACCCTCTAACTTTTGACATATGCCGCTTTATGCAAATAGTTCAAAACGCTATGAATTCGAATCACTTCAGTAGTGTCGCTTGTTTTAAAAAAATCAATGAGAATGTTTATAATAAACATAATCAAACTCACATAATTCGATTTCGCGGGTGTCCCTGTTTTCTTATTTCTTACAATATTTTAATTCGGTATACACTTTATAATTTAAGTAGCGAATCTAGAAGACATATAGATTGCACCCCCCCCCCCCCTCTCATCAACGTTTATCCGTAAGAAGATTTATTTTTAACGATCATAGAAAAGATTACATAAATAGAATGATTAGATTACTTATAAAGGTGTCAATCCTATTGTATGAGAAAATCACATATCAATTGTGTGTTTCGATTTTTTAAGACGGTAAAGTTTAACTCTAATTTCTAGTTTAAACATATTTTCCATAGTTCATATAAAAAACGCATATTTGCCTAGAGCTTTAACCTCAATTTGAGTTATAACCTTCATTTCTATCTATTCTGCTGTTAAAAAATTTTGATTGCAAAGTAAAATTAAAATTATTTGTGTTCTATAAGAGTAGGAATTCTAGTGTTTGCTTATTATTTATTTGAATCTGAGACTAATCATATAAATAATAAGCCGTTGTCCTGTGAAATAACTTGTTTTCCAACGACCCCGTCACAAAACTCCTTTTTTAACACTGAAGTTAAATTATCAATTACGAGTATAATGCAATGCGATTATGTTTTTTTTTCATTTGACCAAACCGGGTTATACATTGTGAAATTTATGACCAAACCGGGTGGTAAACATTGACGAAACCGGCCAGTTCCATTTTGACATGACCAATTTCTTTCGTTCCATACTCAGAAATACAAGTATTGAGATGTTCATAAAAACAAGTTTTGCAATCTCCGTGTCAGTATCTATCTTCCCGTACCTTTCTTTCCGTACAATATGAACAATTTAACTAGAAATTAAACAATTTCGAGGCAAGGTTCACTCAATTCGTCATTTTGGCGTGCATTTTTACTTATTTCTCCGTTAATATAGAACGGTTGTAAAAAATATTGCATATCACAAATAGAAAATAGTTGTATATGTATATATATTCTTCGATATCATAAAAAAAATAAGAAAATAAGGAGAACCCTAGCTTTCTTCTGTCTATTAATGTTCCGTCATTGTGCCGGATGTTAGATACCATCGAGTCCGAACAAACTTTGCCGGTGTGGTTTAGACACAGTGAATAACTGAAGTAGTTTTGCCATTCGCCCAATCAAAAACATCTGTTCTCTTTTTTGAATTAGAAAAAAGACCCCTTACATTCATAGACAACACTGTTACAATATTATCCATTATCATATAAAACAAATCAATATTTCAAAATTGAGCAGATACATTGTAACTTAAAAGCAAAATAATAGTTTATACAATCATACACACATTCAACAATAAGATGACACTTTGGCATAGGTACCTGTAAAGTCATTTTTGTAAAATTTCATTTACAGTATGGCATTTTAATTATTTACGATATAAAGATAGATATGTATTAATTAGTATATTTAGTTGAGAGATTCATGTCAAGTAAAAAGAATAAAAGATTTAGATTTTTTTTTATCTCCCTTTGATTTGTAAAATATTTTGAGTTATCTCCCTTTAATAAATATACATTTATCTTCAAATTAAGGAGGGTTCACACAAACAAAATAATAGAATTATATAAAAAAAAAAAGTACTTTGAATCAAATATGAATTAAAATTATTCAAATCAAATTCAGAGAGAGTCATTATAAGTAAATAAATTTATAATAATGCACAGCCCAGATTGTTTTAATCATATTACTATCTTTCAAATTTTTTACAGTGATGAAACATTAAGCAATGTATCAAATAAAGAAATGCATGTCTAATGACCTTTTTTATTTTTTGTTTTTCAGTTTTTGTTTAAAGTTGTCAAATAGGTCAAATCTTATTCTACTTCCATCCTGTTGCTTGGCATAGACATTGCAAATAAAAAACCAGATGTTTTCAAAATGTTCACCATTTTTTATTCTTGTCATAAGTCCTAGGTTACGCTGTGTAATATCATCATGGAACTTGATGTCATTTAATAGTCCATCTCTTCTGTCTCATAATTTTAATTTTCAATTCAGTATTGCGCACTTTAACAATGATAGGTTTTATGTGTCCCTCTTTCCCTGGAATTCTGTGTACTGCCTGTACATCATCAGGTTTAATATCTACCTTCAACTCTTTGTTCACCATATTAACAAACTCATCTCTCAATACCTCATGGGGCCTTTCTGGGTAGTTAAGCATTCTGATGTTATGCTTCCTACTACACTGTTCATTATAATTTCCAAGCGTTATGGCATCAATGGCTGCCATCCATTTCTAAAAACAACAATTTTGGTTTTAATTGTCTGTATTTACCTCAATGTTCCATTTTTTACAATAGATTGATAGATTATCTAGTACTTTTTGTAGATTGATAGATTATCTAGTAATTTTTGTAACATATCGGGAGACTTACTAAACAATACAGTGTCATCAGCGAAAAGAATTAAGTATATTAGAAAACCATTGAGTTGTACAACGTCATCACTAGCATTTACAGACATATCTTCTATAATATCATTGATGAAGAACAAAAATAATAAGGGAGATAATGGGTCCCCTTGTTTCACACCAAGTAAATTGTTAATTGCGTCCGAAAGTAAACCACCAGATCTAACTCGTAGCCGGACACACGAATAAATAGATTTGATTATATTAACGAATTTGCTACTGACACCATTTTGTATTTAAGAATTGAATGCTTCTTTTTGTAACTTCATTGGGGTGTAAAAGCGTTGACCGACATATCCAAAAATCGACGCCACTTTGCTTATTTGAATATTATACTAAAGAAATCGGATACGGGTCACGGAAATTATATTGAAATGATAGGGAATTTTGAATAAAATGTCTGTTTTAACTTTAATTTAAGTGATAAACAGGTTGTCGGGCAGAAAATAAATATACACAACAATATACACAATTTAAACGAAACAAAATGACTGTCGTTGCAAACATCAAGGTTCCTGGGCTATTTTAAAAATCGAAGCGAGAGGCTTTTAACAATGCAGTATAAAATACAGGCTAAAATGTCTGAAAAGTCAAATTTGCAAACTTTGTGTTGAAAAATGGCTAACAAGGTCATTAAAACAGCAGGTAGCCGGGGTGAAACTTGAAACTTGAAACTCCAAAGAATAAGCAAGTCCAAACCATGCATGTGTAGTCGTTGAACTCAAGGTTCCCACGTAAAGTTAAAATGCCTCTATTTCAAGAAGAAAAAACTCGCGGAACATGAACAATTCACTAAATTCGCGTTCATTGTTTTGATTTTGACCGCCTGACAACTTAACGGAAATATCAGAGTGATTATAAACAAGGACTCTGTGACAGGCAACTTATAATATCCGTGTTTTTAAGATTTTAATGATATCTAGCCAGTCCATTAAAACTATTATCACGTGGTACAATTCTCATTTACATTTTATGAATATTAATTAGCAAAATCAATACTAATTTCTGGCTATGAAGTACATTTTGTATGAAGCGCGGAAGCCCTTCATTCTAAAAATGTCCGCACGGTCAACGCTTTTACAACCCTATGAAGTTACAAAAAGAAGCATTCAATACTTATAATTACATTGTTTAGCAATGATCATGAAAACACGAATTTTATAATTGTTTTATTTAATTCACCTGTGCACTTTATTGTGGGACCACGTGTCACATGAATGAAAAGTTTTATTGAGTAATGCAATTGCTTGAGGAATAACACGTGATGCGCAGTTAGCCAATCAGAATAAAGTATTATAATGAAACTTACATCTAATGTAATTATAAGTTTATATAATAAGATCCGTCTGCTTAGTTTATCAAATGCTTTACGGAAATCCACAAAAGTACAAAACAGTTTCATTTTATGTTGCAGGATATGTCACGTTAATAATTCCATGGATAACAAAAATTGCATCTATAGTTGAACGGCCTGGTCGGAATCCAAATTGGTTATCAATTAATTTTTCCTCGTCTTCTGACCACACCAGTAAGCGACTTTTTAATATAGACGTAAATAGTTTAGATGAGACACTTACTAATATAATAGGTCTATAGTTATTTGGTCCGTTAAATCACCACTTTTCGGAACTGCAATAACAAGTCCTTCTGTCCAGAATTCAGCACAAATCCAATTTTCAAATACATTATTAAGTAGTGTTTTTAAGATCGGCGCAAAACATAGTGGACCTGCTGAAAACATTTCACCTATAATTTTGTCATTACCCGCACTTTTTCTGGATTTCAATTTGTGTATTGCTTTAATAACTTCTTCGTCAGTAATTTCAGAATCTAAAAAGTCAACGTGGGACTCACTTATTTGTATATTATTTAGTAAGTCTAATACTTCGTTGCAGATATCTGGTGGACTGTCCCAAAGAAAAGTTTCAAAATGGTTTAACAGTACATCATTGTCTACTACACAGCGTGATTTAGTCTCAGGTTTTATGGTTGACCAAAATTGCTTAGGGCCCGTTTTGACAGTTGCACATAATTCAATTCCTTTCCGACGCTTAAAGCTTGCCCTGGCTTGTCTTTTCGCTTTGTTAAATGAATTTCTGGATGAAATATAGAATTGTCTGTTAATATTTGTCGGATATAATGTAACGTCCACCAGCAGTGGCATCGACCCAGTGGTGTAAATAGTTATCAAAGGTACCAGGATTATAATCTAGTACGACAGACGCGCGTTTCGTCTACATAAGACTCACCAGTGACGCTCATATCAAAACATTTATAAAGCCAAACAAGTACAAAAGTTGAAGAGCATTGAGGATCCAAAATTCCAAAAAGTTATGCTAAATACGGCTAAGGTAATCTATGCCTGGGATAAGAAAATCCTTAGTTTTTCGAAAAATTCAAAGTTTTGTAAACAAGAAATTCATAAAAATGACCACTTTATTGATATTCATGTCAACACCGAAGTGTTGACTACTTAATTGGCTGGTGATACCCTCGAGGACGAAGCGTCCACCAGCAATGGCATCGACCCAGTGGTGTAAATAGTTATCAAAGGTACCAGGATAATAATTTAGTACGCCAGAAGCGCGTTTCGTCTAGATAAGACTCATCAGTGACGTTCATATCAAAACATTTATAAAGCCAAACAAGTACAAAGGTTGAAGAGCATTGAGGATCCTAATTTCCAAAAAGTTGTGCCAAATACGGCTAAGGTAATCTATGCCTGGGATAAGAAAATCCTTAGTTTTTCGAAAAATTCAAAGTTTTGTAAACAGGAAATTCATAAATACGACCACTTTATTGATATTCATGTCAACACCGAAGTGTTGACTACTTGGTTGGTGATACCCTCGAGGACGAAACGTCCACCAGCAGTGGCATCGACCCAATGGTGTAAATAGTTATCAAAGGTACCAGGATAATAATTTAGTACGCCAGACGCGCGTTTCGTCTAGATAAGACTCATCAGTGACGTTCATATCAAAACATTTATAAAGCCAAACAATAACAAAGGTTAAAGAACATTGATGATTCAAAATTCCAAAATGTTGTGCCAAATACGGCTAAGGTAATCTATGCCTGGGATAAGAAAATCCTTAGTTTTTCGAAAAATTCAAAGTTTTGTAAACAGCAAATTCTTATTTATGACCACTTTATTGATATTCATGTCAACACCGAAGTGTTGACTACTGGGCTGGTGATACCCTTGGGGACGAAACGCCTACCATCAGTGGCATCGACCCAGTGGTGTAAATAGTTGTCAAAGGTACTAGGATTATAATTTAGTACGCCAGACGCGCGTTTCGTCTAGATAAGACTCACCAGTGACGCTCATATCAACACATGTATAAAGCCAAACAAGTACAAAGGTTGAAGAGCATTGAGGATCCAAAATTCTAAAAAGTTGTGCCAAATATGGCTAAGGTAATCTATGCCTGGGATAAGAAAATCCTTAGTTTTTCGAAAAATTCAAAGTTTTGTAAACAGGAAATTCATAAAAATGACCACTTTATTGATATTCATGTCAACACCGAAGTGTTGACTACTGGGCTGTTTATTACCAGCCTCAATCTCCGGCGCAGAGATCACATATCCGTTCCGTTCAATACTTTGTAACACTACACTCAATATGGGGTCGGACAATGTATGGCAGAGGTCATATTAAGTGCAGTATTATGGAGCATGTATTGAACGGATATGAAACTCTGCGCCGGAGATTGGAGATGCCTCTGATATGGGTTATCAGCCCGGGTGGGAAATTATGGCTTGTGTACTTCCGCTCATTACACATGTGCAAAAGCTATCATGTCAATGCTATGTATATGATAAGTTTATTTAAAGGAGCGATAAGTTTACAAGGATCATTTCTAAATTTAAGGGCACGGTTAACAATATTTCCGTAAAAAAGAGGATGTGCTATCCCGTTTGGAATAAGTTTTCTTCAGGTATACGAGTATCGATAGATTGCAGATCCATGAATGTGTACATGTATATAATAATAATATTTAGTTTGCCCTAAATTTACTGATAACAAAATCAATGTTAATACCAATAAAAACAATATACGATGATCCAATTACAGTGTTGAATTGGTAATCTTTTAGAATAAGTTTATTTAAAGGATCGATAAGTTTTTTAGAATCGTTTCTAAATTTCTTGGCACGGTAAACAATCTTTTCCGTAAAAATGAGGATTTACTATCCCGTTTGAAAAAGTTTTCTATCGGTATACGTGCAACCAAACTTCAAAACCATATCTTTATATCTATTACTGGAAGAATTTAGTACAGGTTTTAAGTAATTTGTGGTAACGAAATCCCTGGCTTAATTATTTACCAGTAATACATAGATTACCTTCGTTAACAAAAAAAAATCGTCACAACAGACACGGACATAGCGAACGAGCTGTGGAATATAAACACCGTTAGATGATGCAAAAGGGACATCGTCATCCAAAAAGGGAATATTACCAACAGCGAACAAAAAAACGTCCCATTTGTTGTAAATCTTAGTGTGGAGTTTCCCTTGTAAAACCGACATATCTAAATCTAGTTGAGGACAGTTATTAATGTTTAATTGAACATATCCTTCCCGTTCAAACGTTAGAAAATTTAGAAGTGACATCACAATACGGTAACGTCACGTGACAGACACGGTCAAAGTTCAGAATGCAAAGAAAAAAGGGGGCACTCGAAAATAAATGCGGAATTTTAACTTTTATTAAACCTGTATTATCAGTAAACCGATAAACATTATTACTTTAAGTAAGTTCCTTTGAGTACATTTCGGCAGTATATGTACGCACACGTACCGAAAATTGAGTTTGTGGATCTCTTATCGCTTGTTTTATATTAATATCCTCAATAAATATTCATGAATATATTTTTTAAGACCTTAGATAAATGATATGAAAATGTTTTGTCGTGAAAAATATAAATACATCAGTAACAAATCACGAATACCTAAATTTGATACAACGTATGCTAAAGAATATCTCGAGGACGTTTTGTATCAACAGAGGGAAACATATGACTGTTTACTCAAATTATATTGGAAAAACGATTATTACAGAAGAATGTCCACCATGCATGCACTTGCATCACACTATCATTCGAATATTAGAATAGAATGTTGGTTTATATGGGTGAAAATTTGCCTGTAGAGGTTTTAGGATTATCTGCTATATATATATAACTGCTATAAATATATTGATATAATATAGAACAAACAAGATTATACTTATTTGATCTTATAACGAATGATTGTCCCCTGATTATATCCCTACAATATTATAGTTATTACGATTGGGTTGAATTCCCTGTCATTCATCCACAATGGAACTTTTCTCGAATTTTTTTTGTATCTTTGTTCCTTAACCTAACTTTCAGGTATAGGAATATGATTTATTTTCACAGACAAGTGTCTATCCACCAAGCACTTGCGGTCATCCGATGTTCAGTACTTCAGTACTTTGATTGTGTGACTTGAGATCACTTTACGTTCAATATTCAAGTTATAGGGCGGATTTAAATTTTTTAATGTTAAAACTTTACTAAAGTTTCGGTCTAGTGAAATTTATTTTTAGACCCATTGAACAGAATATTGAATTCAACCGGTTCTGAATAATTTATATTTCATCTATGGTTCAGTTTGTTCATATATAGTAATTGAATGCATATAAATAACTTTCGATTTAAATGGGTAGCGACTTTTTTAGTGGAATGATAGTTTTATACAAACAAGTCAGATATAGCATGAACTGTTGATTTCAATAATCAGACGTAATTAATTACACAAGAATGTAAACACAATATGTGTACGTGATTTTAATACTGAAGTGATTTAACAGCGAAAATATGATGGATTCGAAACGCATAATTTCGTGAAAACAGTAAACCCTTTTTGACCGCCATTACAGAATAAAACGTTTACTTAGTTTGCAATAAGTAAAAGTGCCAACAACATGGAAGAACCTGTTATGGCTTTAGTTAAACGTCGAGTTTTGTATATTGGAACTTCAGTTTCCTTAGAAACATCAGATGGACTGGAAGCAGTACAGAAACCGTTATGTGATCGGTACCCAGTAGGTGAGAATGATCATCTAGTTGTCCAGGCTATAGAAACAAATCTTATTGTTCTGAATACTGGGTTTCAAATTCAGTTTATCGAGGAACCAGATGCAGTTGTCTTTTTTCCGTTTTCTTCATTAACATTTTGCGCGGCGGTAAGACCGGTTACAGAAGTGAATGCCCCTTCAGGGGAGGTAATGACAAAATTTGTATCTTTAAATTCAGAATTGAACGCATCGAATACCAAAAATCCAGCAATTTTCACTGCAATAACAAGGCATGCCAATGGGAAGACATTAGAGTGTCATGGATTTATTTGCTCATCCGACAAAGATGCATTAGATATTGTCAAGACAACTACAATGGCGCACATTAGGATGAGGCGAAACACTGATATGCGTGATAAATAAACTTAGCTAGTTGAACTTAACATTTCACGCTACTTACCAAGACAAACCCCGATTAATACTTATTGTAACAGTAATGTTATTGTCTTATATCGCAAGTTACTGTCAAATATTTTGTTATTGTGTTCAGTATAAAGTGTGTAATCAAGAGGTAAATTTTATTCAATTGTTCAAAAAAGTAAAATCACAAAAATACTGAACTCAGAGGAAAATCAATTCGGAAAGTCCATCACATGGTAAAATCAAATAACAAAACGAATCAAAAACGAATGGACAAGAACTGTCATATTCCTGACTTGGTACAGGCATTTTCAAATGTAGAAAATGGTGGATTGAACCTGGTTTTATAGCTAGTTTTCACTAAATAGAAAATATAAACTTTTATGAACTCGGCACAAAATCTTAGAGTCCAAACAGTTCCCAAATTTGTCTCTAACGCAAAGTGATTTTAGGTTAAGTACGACTACTTCGCTGAGTATAAGGACTTATTCCAACGGCAGCGGGTGTCGATCCAATGCAAAAGAGAGTCAATTGACGGTTTCAGTCATATTGCAATTTGATTTTTATTGATGATAGTGTCCCTGTAAACAATTTTAAAAAATGGTAAAGAATAGTGAAGCTGAGACTACTATGACTGTTATAGTAGTCTCAGAGTGAACCAATGGTTTGAAAGTGTTGGCATTATTGTAAAATCTGTATTGCTGTACATTTTAGTTACTATCAGTTTGTGTCTGTCTATAAATAAGGCAACAGTAGTATACCGCTGTTCAAAACTCATAAATCCATGGACAAAAAACAAAATCGGGATAACAAACTAAAACCGAGGGAAACGCATTAAATATAAGAGGAGAACAACGACATAACACTAAAATGTAACACACATAGACAAAATCCCACGAGAATAATATATATAACATCAAAACCAAATACATGAATTTGGGATATACAAGTACCGTGACACGTCTTATCGCAATGTGAATTTACACTCAAAAATGAGAGAAAACAAACGACACAACGTTATAATGTAATACACACAGAAACGAACTATAATATAACAATGACCATATTCCTGACTTGGTACAGGGCATTTTTAAAGGAAAAAATGGTGGGTTGAACCTGGTTTTGTGGCATGCCAAACCTCGCACTTTTATGGCCATGTGAAATATAACATCAAAATGACAACACAGGACTACAATATAAATAAATTGGAGAACACAATTGACAAAGAATCACACGAACAACAGCCAACAAAAGGCAACAAGTTCAAAATTTTAATACGCCAGAAGTGTATTTTGTCCACACAAGACCTATGTGTGACGCACAGATACAAAAGTTTGAAAGCCGAAACGAGTACAAAGTTGAACAGCATCGAGGACCAAAAGATCAAAACGGTTGTGCCAAAAACGGCAAGGGTTTTCTGTTAAGTTACCAGAAAATCCCTATAATTTAGAGTAATTTATACTTTTGCAAACAGTAAATTTAATAAAATGAATATTCAAAAGATGTACATGATAAAGCTGAAGTATTAACTAATTACAGGAAACAACTGAAATACATTTACATAACCAGACATTTGAAACACAAAAGTAGACACATCCGAATACGTTTAAACCTCTACGCCAAGTGACGTCCTATTTGAAACTGAAAAATGACGAAAAAATGACGTCATTTGATTAGTAAAACAGAGCATCAAAAAATGAAAAATGACGTCACATAAGAATGAATAAGATAGAATTAGGATTAATTTAAGATTATATATTTGAACTAAATACTGATATTGCATTTAATAACAAAGCATATTTTAATTCTTATTTATATAAAACTGAGGTAGCAATTAACTATATTATAAAACTATGTCCGGTTTGCTATAAATCTAACTTCAAACGTAAAATATCGTACTGATTACTTTGAACGAAATCAAATCTGATAAATGAAGGCGGTGATTAATTTTCTTTACCATAACACATAAATATAATAGAAAAGACGTCAACACATTTGACAAAATCCGATGAGAATTACAAATATAACATTAAACATTTAAACTAAATACATGAATTTGGGATGGATAAGTACCGTACCACGTCTTATAGTAATGCGAGTTCACACTCGGCAAAACAGTCACAATCGGGAATAAATCACGTTTGGTAATTAAAAGATTAGACGACATTATGACAAAACACAATCTACCATGTGGTAAAAATGTCCTTAGCTAGTTTGGTCAACGAAACATCGTATGGATCCACCAAATCGTGATGGTGTCCATAAAATTTACGGAGTGTCAATTTTAATCTGTCCTCCTCATAACTTTGTTGGAGCAGTTTCTGCGTAAGGAGCACACTCCTGTATATGAAGTCCGTATAGTGTGAACAAGCACGAGAATAACGTATCAATTGTGATATGTAAACACCATACGAAGGGGCAGAGGGTATGTTACTGCTGAGAAATGGGAAATTGATAATTGGGAAGTTGAAATCGTCCCGTTTATCATAGATTTTCGTGTGAAGTCGTCCATCTACGTCAATATTGAGGAAAATATCAAGGTATGAAGCAGTCCTTCTAGTATCAGTGGTATCCTTAATTTCAAGTTCACTTGGATATATGAGATGTAAGTATTGGCTGAAATATGGGTTATTCAATGATAGAACATCATCAATATATCGGAAAGTAAAATTAAAGAATTTCGCAAGGTGCTTTTTCTTTTTGTCTTTTAAAATTAATAGTGTTCATGTTAAGGTGTAAAAACCTGTTTGGACAATTTTAGTGATGACTTGCAAGTTACAATATATATATAATATACAACATTAGGTCAATGGCAGAAGAATATATAGAAAAAATGTATATGTGGCTGAGAAACTGGGAAAGATGAGGCTCCCAGTTTCTCATATACAAAAAAGTTCATATTTATCTGCCATTGACCTAATATTGTACCTCATCCTTCCCAATTTTGTGCCGAGTTCATAAAAGTTTATATTTTCTAACATTGACCTAATATTGTTTTTATACTGCAACTTAAATAAATAAATTAATAGCTTTTTAAATTGTAACACAAATTTTAAACCTATCCCTTAAATGAACCCCTGACTGTGGCAAAAGTGTTCCATGTTGAAATTGACATTGCACAAAATATAGCTGTGGTACTATATTTAGGAAATAAACTCAACTAGTTGCAGTATAAATTCCATTTTGCCATGATTGCCATGTTACTGAAATTGGTCATGAAACAATTTAAATTTCAACAAACTATAATCACTCTAGGGATAAATCATGACAAGTTATATGTGGCTATAAACAATACAAAATAATAACTATCCCGCTACATTAGAGCCTGAATCCTTTACCTGGCAAATCGACAACTTTACAAACATGCAGCAAGTTATCTTTAAAGCACTAATTATGATTGTGACCAAGTTTGATCCAGATCCACTTGAAGAACATACTTGTAAAATTAAGAAGCATTAGTGCATAAGTCAAGTTGTAATCTTTTGTAGTTAAAACCACCCCTGATGTTTGTGTCTGTTGTAACAATGATCACTGTAAAGTTTGCTGACAATTTATGTCAACAAAAGATTGTCAATATTGTCTTTTATTCATATCTGCTATAACCTCGACCTTTGACCTAATTTCACTGTTTGACCCATTACATATGCACTAAAGAAAGGTCAAGATCTGATAAAAAGCTAAAGACATTGTCCCAACACACAATTTCCTCCAGAATATTGCTCTTATTATAGGTATTTTGACCAGACATTAAATAAAAGCGGTATAAATGATTCAAAAGATAGCATGCTATTCCAGAACCAAACTTTAAGTCTATCAGTTACTCCTACTGCGACATTGACCAAGTGGTTTCACAACTAGTAGTATTTTTTTCACTACAAAGCATATTAACTGACACAAATTGGTAAAGGTTCAAAATTTTCTGTAAATTTCCAAAAAGTACTGTACTTTTGATTTAAGACCTTCTGGTCCGTTTTACAGCAAAAATATGTTGTAGGCTGGGAATATGATCAAAAGATACCCCTCATTTCTGTCTATCAAAAGCTATGGAAAACTTGACATCGGACCTTTAATTAAAGATTTTCTTTTCTGTGAGGCATTATCAAACAGTTTGGTAAATGTTAACTAGAGGCTCTAAAGAGCCTGTGTCGCTCACCTTGGTCTATGTGAATATTAAAAAAGGACATATACACATGGAAAAAAGTATTGGAACACCTTGATTTTTGAAAATGTGAAAAATCAGCCTCTTCTTTTGGATGGAATTTGATAAAATATTTGTAAAATAATATTGAAAAGTAGTTAATGATAACATTGGCATTAAATTGAACAAAAAATGTATGAAAAAAAATGTTTTATCTAACCAAAATTTTTATAACAAACAGAATATTTTTTGTACAAAAAAAATGCGTTTATACAACTTTAACTGTAGTCGAACTTTACAATGTCAGACATTTCAAAATTAATCTTTAGATGATTGTCCGCATCACGGTTAATCGTTATACGCCAAATAATTAGTACTTTGTGCGCAGCTTACATTCAAACGGATAACCGCATCTTTTAAAACGTCTTCTGATTCCTGCCGTAAGTCGACTTATTTGTTGCTAAGGTAGCAGCAACCATTCCTGACGAAGGGTATTGTTTATATCATGACGTGCACTTTACGCCCAATAGTGTCCCATATATGCTCGATATGGTTCAAGTTTGGGCTATTATCTGGCCAAGGAAGATAAACCGAATTCCATTGGAACAACGGATCTTCCTCCACGATGCTAATTTCCAACTTTGGCGAGCTCTGCACTATATTGGATACGGACAACTGTGTGTCTGTTCGTAGGCAAAGGTCCCCGAAACGGTCTTATCGCACGATAACCAGAGGGGACGAGCCGATCTCGAACAGTTGTTGTTTAAAGGCTCCTGTATGGTCATCACTCTCTTTTTAGGATTGTATTGTTTGCAATGGGTTTCCTTCCGACTAACCTTCATTATGCTTGATCCCCCCCTACCCCAGCAGATATTATAGGGGAGGGGGTCTTCTTGATCTCGGAAGGTTTTTAACATCGTTTGTTACTTGATTTTTATTCTCAGAACGACTTATAGTGGAATGGTGATAATCAATAATACGTGCAGTTGTCACAGCGACATACTTGCATCTCTCATGCTGATTATCTGCCATCTTCCTGCAGTTATGAGTTATGGATGACCAATTACAAGATGTCAATCACATAATTTTATAAACTTAGTTATTTAAAGTGTTGAAAACAAAGAGGATAAAAACATCTGTTTTATTGTTTACGAGTACAGTAGCTGCATGTGCAGATAAGAACTTATCGAGTCGATATTTATTGATTAAACTCAGGTGATATTTAAATAATGTTTAATAAGATCTATTTCAACAAATTATATCACAAAAAAATAAAGAGTACTACTAGTATAGATGGATTCAAGACAAAATTGTGTTTTGGTGATGGTGATGTGTTTGTAGATCTGACTAACATTCTTGCTGCTTAAAATTATCTCTATCTCTAATGAACTTGGCCCAGTAGTTACAGTGGAAAATGATAGTAAAAATTTACAAATTTTTAGAAAATTGTTAAAAATTGACTATAAAGGGCAATAACTCCTTAGGGGGTCAATTGACCATTTTGGTCTTGTTGACTTATTTTTAGGTCTTACTTTGCTGTACATTATTGCAGCTTACAGTTAATCTCTATCTATAATAATATTCAAGATAATAACAAAAAAAGTCAAAATTTCCTTTAAATTACCAATTCAGGGGCAGCAACCTAACAACTGTTGCCCGATTGGTCTGACAATTTCAGGGCAGATAGATGTTGACCTGATAGACAATTATATCCCGTGTCAGATATGCTCTAAATGCTTTGGTTTTTGATATATAAGCCAAAAACTGCATTTTACCCTTATACTCATGGCATATACGGTTTATAAATAAAATCCAGAAACCCAAGCCTTGCCAAATCTTAGTCTATCAATAACTGGTGTGACCTTTACTATTGACTCCAATAAAAATAAGGTCTTTCTTATCCTATAAGGCATTATAAGAGTGCCCACCCTGAAATGTCTTGCCTGTCTTAGTTATTATTGAATTTATGCTGAAAGTCTGTAACATAAAGGTTTTACTACAAGTATCACATAAACTTAACATTATCAATGTTCTATGATAATGAGGACATGGTCAGATGAACCTGATCTGTATACCTTACAATCATACACCAAATTTAGATGATCTGTTGCTTATAGTATCTGATAAACTGACAAAATTCAAAAACTTATCATTGATCAATAAACCATGAAAATGAGGTCAAGGTCAGATGATACCGTCTTTACCATTATGAACGTCTTACAATCATCCCATACAACAAATATAGCTGACCTATTGCCTCCTGTACTTAAAAACAGACCAAAACTCAAAAACTTCACATTGACCAATGAACCAGTAAAATGAGGTCAAGGTCAGATGAAACCTGCTTAACTGAAATACCCTGCTTACAATCATTCCATACACAACATATAGTTGACCTACAGCTTATAGTATATGAGAAACGGACCTGATCATGTTTGATCACTAATCCATGAAATGAAGTAGAGTTTAGGTGAACCCTACTAATCGGATATGAAGGCATTGCAAGGAACATGTATACCAAATATAGTTATCCTACTACTCATAACAATGAGAAATTCACATGGCAATTTATTTTCTAGCAGTTGCTAAACCATGAAAATGAGGTCATGGACAATGGACATATGGAAACTTTGTAATATAAGGTATCTGCATATAAGATATGAAGCAACCAGGTCTTTTACCTTCTTAATTAGTAAGTTTTTTCGTTTCAATTGTTTTACATTTGTCATTATGGTGCATTATAAAGGTTGCTACATGTATGTGGTATGCGTTTTGCTCACTACTGACTGCAATACAGTGTTGTAAAGTTGCTAACTGTCTGCATCATTTTGGTCTCAGAATGACAGTTGTCTTTTTGGCAATCATATCATATCTTCTTAATTTTAAATTCATCAACAAATAATGTATGCATTCTTTAGGCAACATCAAGTAAATATGTTGTTTGTACTAAAACACTAAAATGCGGCTCACAATCTAAGTCAGCAGGAAGACATGTCACTCTACTTGACAACACTTTCTTATTTTTATTAGTAGACATGGTTTATTACTTCTCCTTTATGGTGTATCATTGAAAGACTAGAAAAGCAAGCAAACAATCATTTGGAAGTCTTTGGAAGTCTTTGGATTGATTTAGCCATGTATCAAACAATTGTTCTAGCAATTGAGGTGAGCACCACAACATTCCACAACTGAGGAAGTCTTGAGTGATTCATGCAAAACTATAATTTATTATAAACAAAATGGCAAGCTAAGCTGTTGAATTTAGAATCCTTTTAATATACCTTGCAAACAATCTACAGAATTAAATTCCATGTAGTCTTATAGACTAATACTCATACTTGCATCATAAGCATACCTGCCAACTTTCACTATTTGCAAGGGATTTCTCCAATGGGAGCTCCAAAAAGGAAATTTTGAAAGAGCAATTTAGGACACAATAGTTAATTTTACAATGGCTAAAGGCTTTAAAAAAGTATGAAGAAGCCAAAATACAACATTAAAATACATTTGAAGGTCGACACAATTTGATTATTTGCAGAAAAAAAGAACTCAGACATTTTCAGCTTCATTGCTTTATTTGTCTATTATAAGCTGTCAACGTTAATCAATTTAGAGCTTAAACAATATATTACATAATTTGAAAAACTAGATTTATCTGTTATAAATTGTTACAGGCAATTACTTTACTACCTCCATAAAGCTTCTTTTCTTGAACTTGTCTTTCTATCAATGGATTATTGCACATTCCATAATTTTTGACAATAGTTATAAACTCTATCATTATAAAGCACTTTGTACAAGAAGCAATTAACTTTTTCATGTTCTGATGAACATTAAATGTTCATAAACTAACAATCAAAAATTAATTCAACAATCAAATAACTTAATTCCATAAAAATGTTAAATATTAACTAATTTATTGCATTTCAGTTGTTTTTAATTTATATACAGAGCACTTAATTATGATATGATATTCATCTTCTTTCACAGTTTGGCAAACTTTTCCACCACTGCGTCTACTGAATCCCTGAAAGATAGATAAAATTACATTTAAGATTAGTACAAAATGAACAGAAAAGCAGTTGGTACTTTCATTACTTTATATTTTCTACTTTTAACAGAAATATTTTTAAAAGAAGCATCAATAAGAATTTTCTTCACAAAAAGAGATATGTTAATGCACAACTGCACTTGTCATGAAACAGTCCTAATAAAAAATTACAGTTCCAATGTAGATTACATTTAACAAATACTTTCTTGTATGTAGAAATTATTAAATCCATGTTTTGCTTTGAGGAACAAAGTAAAGAGAATCTGATAAGCGATGAATAGCTAGATGGGGTCAGTAGAAAATAAACCATAAAATTAAGTGGCCTCAACTTTTATTTGTCCCAAGCAATCAGAAAAAACTTAATGTCATACCATGTACTCTGAATAGGGTGGGGTTGGAAGAAAGTCATTAGTTTCGTTACTTTGCCAAACAATTTTATTTACTATTTTATTTTCTATATTTCTTCTGTTTTATTTCTCAACCAAAATTTTAAATTGCTTTTAAATGCCCCAAATGGATACCCTACTTCCAATTGCCATTCATTAATCATTCAATTTGGAAATTAGTATGGCGTTCATTATCACTGAACTAGTATATATTTGTTTAGGGGCCAGCTGAAGGACGCCTCCGGGTGCGGGAATTTCTCGCTACATTGAAGACCTGTTGGTGACCTTCTGCTGTTTTTTTTTCTTTCTATGGTTGGGTTGTTGTCTCTTTGGCACATTCCCCATTTCCATTCTCAATTTTATTAAGAATTAAATAGTGGAAAAATAAAAAGCTTCATGTCTAAACTTACTGTATTTCTGCCTTAAGAATTTTCTGTCCTGCATACATGATCTCTGCCACTTGTGCTGCCACTGGGTCTGTTCCTAGAGTGGCTACAGCTACAACCTCATCACCTCTGAAATGTTTTAACATAGCTATTATTGATTGGTTACACTGTAAAAATAGGTTAAATTGTACAAATAAATATAAGTCACAACTTTTAAAAGTAAACCAATATAGGTCAAAGTATGGTCTTCAACACGGAGCCTTGGCCAACACTGCTATAAAGGGTCTCAAAAGTTAAGACTTTTAAAAGATTGTTGTATATTTTATCCACACATATATTCTTTAGCATTTAACCTCTGACAAGATGTCTTTCCTGTTTTATTTTTCATCTTAACAAAGGTTGTATTTTTTCCTCTTTGTTATGTATTTCAAATTCAGACAGTGAAGTTCTCTGAAGTCTCACTCAGTCTTCAGATGTAATGAAAATGATATCCTCTATATACTAGTACTAACTACACACCTATATTTTAATGCAAGTAATTCATCTGACCTTCAACACCTTCTCAATAACTTTGCATAATTTTTGAACTGATAAAGCAAATTATGAAAATTTTATTCAAAGGGAAATAACTGTAGAAAAATATTGTAAGAAATTGTTGAATGGCATTAAAGATTTTTGTTATGATAATTGTTGTGAATTGGCCAGTTTCAAATGAGTGAAGACATTTTCATTTCAATCAATTGCATTCAAAAATAAGTTGCGGCAAGGGAACATTAGTTTATGATGTTTTCTGAAATATGGAAAAGTACTTTTTAAAATAAGATTTAAATAATTTTATTGGAAAGGACAGATCTTATTTTTTAACTGTTCAAAATACGGAGAAAATTCTTGTAGCATGTTATAACTGCTGCAAATAAAACTAGATATTTAAAGACATGACACAGAACTCTGTAAAAGTATGTCATTCAGTCAGCTTAATATGTAAAGCAGTAAAGGGAAGTTATCCAGATATTTTAGAATAACACTATAAACTAGAGCAGCTAGGTGGTGTTTGTGAAATTGCAGGTGGTGGTTGCATCAACAAATTGCTCTCTTAAATTAATTTTTGTGGAATACCTAACACTTAACCCTTTCAACGCTACACAAAAAAATAGAAAAATGGCTGCTGCTGCTGCATTTTTTTTAGTTCATTCATTAGAACAGTATTTTCCTTTTCAGACTGCTGTATCTTTTTTATTATATGAGATACAGAGAAAGTTATTGCATGAAAAATTCTCAGGAGAGCATGAACTGTAATGTTAGGCAATTATTTTACTGAAATTTTTATCAGGTTACCTGCGTTTTCAGGTAATTAACAGGTAAAAGGTGTAATTTATTACATTTGTGTTGAATTTTGAATAAAAACTACTTTTAGTCTTCATTTATTTTGTTGTTTTATCTGCCATATTGTAAAGAAGACACCAGTTGCCCGATTCCGTAGCGTATTGTACCATACATAACGTTTTATGTAATCGTGGCACAAATAAATAGCTCCGTCCTAAAAAAATTCAATCAACCTCCGTTTCCCCCCCTTTTTCTACGTCTCGTAATGATCGATCAAATCATATTTCCCACACGAATTTAATGTAAAAAACACTTTGAGATAACAAGAAACCTTTTAACTAATCCTCGTTGTTAGTTTCGCCAAGGAAATGCTGAAATTTTTCCATATTTACAGCTTCGTTTCCGATTTCCGCCATTTGCATTTGTCAAAATATTTGTTTTTATTTACCTTCTATTTTCCTTCTACTGCATGATTTTACTATAAAAATTGTCGGGATTTCAAGCGCAAATGAGACCTTGCATATCCTCGATTCAAACGAGGAAAAATTAGAGAGAACCCGAATGAAAACCGAATGGTTTAAGAGTCCTTATGAAAAATCCTTTTTCATCGCGGCATATGCCGCGAATAGCAGTGGCGAACGGCGTACGTCATCGCGGCATATGCCGTGTATAACGTTGAAAGGGTTAATAGATAATGCAAAAAGATAATAGTCCACAAAACCAGTAAGTAATAAAGTGCTTACTTTGTATAGAATGCTGTGAAGTTTGGAGCATCCAGATCACCATGGACTACAATGTCATCATAACCAAAACCATATCCTGTAAATACAAATATTTATATCTTTTAATATTCTATATGGAAAGAGACTTAGGTGATGAGGTAGCTTAGCACTAACATTGTACTACTCAGCAGACATTTACTGGAGCTGGGGTTACATTCAACATGTGTTAGTCCCAATTAACAGTAATATTTACATAAATACAAGTTAAAGGGTATATACATAAATGAGAAAGTATATAGACAAGAAAAAAACCTTTTAAAATGACACTTTTTAGCAGTTGTTTGTACAATTTGTCAAGATATTAATAGTCTATAGCTACTATGAGGCTTTTATGTGCAAACTTGAATCATATGAAAGAATTTTTCTGCCAAGTTTGTTCTCATTAACTTCAATAGTTTGAAGAAGTTGCAAAAAATTCAAATTGCAGTTTACAGGGATTGTAAAAGCCTGATTACTGAAAAAAATCAGGGCATATCTAGGTTTTCACTCTTCCGAAATTCATAGTTTTGCTTGTTGTGAAAACTATCTTAATGCCAATTACTCTTTTAACAACATGATCCAGTAGAGCAAAGTCCTACTTTATGTAAAATTACATTTGCATCTAGTCCTCTTTTTCACATCCTGAACCAGAAAATAGGTTATTTGTACATACTTATTAGTTAAATATGTATCTTATGCTCTATATGCTTATATCCTTATCAATTACCTGTGTATCTAATGCTCTTTTTGTACATCATTGTCCAGAAAAATGGCACACTCTTTACATCTTCATTTTTCTCCAATATTCCTAATGCAGCTGCCTTCCCTTTAACAAACAAAAGACAACAATATGGTACAGACTTACAACTTAAGTATTCTTTGTTTGGAAAAACAAAATAAAATAGGATATGTTGTTACGACCCATTGAAGACAATCCAACCAATACAGATAAAAAGGTGTGCAATATTTAAATGTCACAGACTCTAAATTCTAAAGCACACAAGTTCACATGTAAATTTTGTTGCTTAAACTTTACTCTTCTCAGCAGTGAAGGACATGTTTGTTTGTTATTTTTACCATATGATCATGGTAAAACAATGTGTTATTGAGTTTTCAAATAGATCTTAAAAGGCCAACACTTGGAACTTAGTAACATAACGAAGTATCATACTCTGAATTATAACTTAAAATGCATATTTATAAGATATAAAATTTTTGCCAGCAGTATGTTATTTCAAATCTAATGTGTGTCTATGGAAAGAGAACAGGCCAGGACTAAAGTCCTGGACAGCACAAAACTTGTCAGATCTTTGTAAGATTATTAACAACTTTTCTGCTCAAATTCAAAAATCTAAAATATTTGCTGTTGTCACAAAGAGGAAGTTAAAAATAATAATGTTGACCATTTTATGAACCATACATGTCAATTAATGAGCCAGATGTAATATATATTTCCTCACCATGTGCATGAGCCATCTGCCAATGTTGTACATTAACTTGCTGGTCTCCTGCTGTGAATAAGGGAAATTCTACAATATCTCCTGCTGCATAGATACCTTCAACATTGGTTTTCATGTTCTAAAATAAATTTTCCAATATCTTAAAATATGTAAAACTTTGATTATGACAATTTTCCTGTAATTTGTATATTGATTTTGACTAACAAAATTGTTTCATAAACACAATTTTATTGTGATACTAGGTTGTTGGGATTGTGGTATTGGATTTCAGTTGGAAGGCAAACGCCTGAATCTGACAGATAGAGGTCAATTTGTCGACAAAAAAAGAACCCGTATGTAAAATGTTTACGCCCACAAACAGCGCCACCTATAATTTTTTCTACGGCATCTTTGAGAACGATGTCCCATTCTGTAGTAAATTAAAACATTAAATTAACTAAAACATAGAAAAGTAAGTGTAAAACACAAATTAAAAGATATATTTGCAGATGACTGTTTATGCATGATACGCTGGCAATGTGCGCAATGTCCTTTAATCCAAGACTGAAAATTAGTTTGTTTCCTACGTCAAGATGGCGGATTTCAATGTTTACATTTTTTCACCTATTTATAATCTGACACAAATTCGTATCCAATCATTTATTAGCAATTTTATTATTGATCTTTAAATATCATCCAATTACATTTGCCGTTAGAAAGTGGCTACACGTTACCAGCCGTCGTTACAAAGTAGCCATGTGTTTTGTGGGGATACCTTGGGAATGTTGTGTATTCAAAAGTTACGGTAAAAATCAATGTTATCTTCCTTATATTTCCATGCATACACAATTTATAACAGCAAATCCATTCTTAACAGACCCCATAAGGTAAACGGACATATTTAACTGTCTGATTGAGCAACAATTCGTGTAAATAAGCCTGATGGATCGTTTTGAATTCAAGCACAGCAGACAAACACGTGGTAGATTGTTTATGTTTGACAGTTTGTTTACCAGAATTACACGTTGATGTTACTATATACTTACCAATAACATTTATCGTGTTATACTTTCAAGAGTAATATAATAAATCTTACTCAAGAAATACGTCTAGGTAGGCGCAGGGACTTCCTTTTCTTGGTCCTTAACTAATGAGAGTGTAATGATACATTACAGCATTTTTTTTGCATTTGATATATTTCATATACATGTACATTTTATGTACACAAAGAACAATAAAGTAAAAGAACGTACATGGGTTTAATTCCCACCCTAGGTATATGTTTTGACTCTCATAACAGGTTGGAACAAATAGAGCAGATAGCAATTGACAATAATGTAATGCTAAAATGCTTATTGATGGGGTCAAATCAACAACATCATTTTCTCTAGTATACATCAACTCCCCTAAGGATAAGTCATACTTTACTAAGAGTCCAGTGGCTAAGTCCTGTCTTTTTGCCTCTGATATTTACTTATTTATATTTTAATTTCTAATATTCTCTTGTGCATGTAGTAAGGCAAAAGCTATTGTTACTCTTATTTTCCTCATTTGCCTTAAAACAATGGAATGTATTGATTGTTGATGTATGTAAAGTGACTTGTAATTTAACTGTCACTGCTAAAAGAGACTTGGACTCTGATGATAAGTGTCCAGACTGTTATCTCATTGGCAACTATATCATGAATGTCAGTTTCCCCTTTATAAGTTAAATTTTTTAAGAAAAGAATTTAATAATAATATAATAACAAGTTGTAAAAAATTTGAAAAGTTCAGCACAAGTGCCAAATCTTATTGGCTTTTCATTCAAGAAAACCTAGAGGCATTGAAAAGTGTTGCAATTTAAAATAAATGGTTTGAACTCAGAAAACTATCAATATATAGAGTACAGATATTATTTTAATTGGGCCTTTGTGAATATTTGCCTGTTAATTGAAGATATAATTGGTATATGCCTTTTCAAATACATGTGTGGCTCTGCACTGGCTGTGGTTAAAAATCTAAGAATGGAGTTGGTTATCTTCATATTTATCTGATTTATATCAACATAATTGTTCCATTATATATACATATATATAAATCATTGTAATACATGTACATTACTTTGCTTTTCATATGCCCTATTACAGTGTTTAATTGGAATAAAGTATCTTGTCTTAACCACATTTCTTTATTTTAGTATTGACAGGTGAGTTGATGACAAGCTCAGTCAATGATTGTAAATCCAGATAATATGAGTTTTTTTTATAAAAATAAATAATGTGATTAAACTGGTTATCTCAATTAAAAGAACTGACATTCTGCTTTGATACTATGAGATTATTTCTGATATATCAGAATAATAAATTTCCCTTTGTTGTCCTTTTTCAATAAAATTCTAAACATACTGTTTTAAGTCAGTTTTGTTTTTGTCTGAGACTACTATAACATGGGAGGTGACCACAATCTCTATGTTATACATTGAAGTATAGTCTCAGGTTTTTGTAGTCCAATTGACTGCATTTTAGAGCAGGTAAATGTGAATTTGGATTAAATTTAAAGTCATTCAGTATATCTAATGACATCATACCACTATTTTATTTCATCAAAGCATTTTCAAATTTTATTTACTGGTCAGCTTAGGTTATTATCCAATCAATAATTTAATTGAAAGGACTTACAGTTGGTTAGTTGGTTGCAGGACTTTTGAATTCAAATATAGGAAAGAAGCAAAAATTTAAAGCAAAACTTCAAATATTACATATAACAGGATTTATGATAACTGCAGGATAGCAGATTGCAATGCTGCTTTTGTTCAGTTATCTTTGTGTTGATTATTATGTTTTAAATCCCTTTCTGGGTCTTTGAATTTGATTTGAATGTTCAGATTTTTTTCTCTTGTCAGATTAAGACAAGCAACAGAACTTGTACAACTTATGTAGTTTCTTATCTCAGGGTGAATCCAGAAAATTTAAAACATAAGTGGTGGTATTCTCAACCATAATAACAAGGATAAAAAGGTGGTTCCAACTATATGCATGATCCCATTCAAATGCATTAATCCATAAAAAGATAAGGTTCCAATCACCAGACTCCCTGAGATCTGCAACTGTATCTTAAAGCAGCTATAATAAAACAAAAATTGTACATGTACCTCTGGCCACTGCAGATTGATATTATTTTCAATCTATGGTATTAAATGCTCACAATTTTGAAGACTATTTCCCTTTTTCAATATTTTTGTTAAAATGTAATCTTCTGCTTCTGCATCTATTGTAACACAGGTTCTTCTGACAAATGACTGATAAACCCATCTTGTATCCTTCTATCTACCAAAAGGGTGTTTGAGAATATATATATATACAATAAGTTCAAGTATTTTGTCAAGAAAAAGTCAGTCTGTTATAAAATGTAGGTAATTGTCTTCTATGGAAGTGTTCAAAAACCTGTAAGAACTTGAAAAAAAATGTCATATTCAACCTTTCCATGGCTATTTTAATGTTACAACAGTAGAGGAACATAGAATATTGAAAGGTATTCAAGAACTCGTCGAAATAGATCTGCAATCATTAATTTTACTCAAATTTACTGTTGTGAACTTGCAATATCATACGATGCGCGTACCGAGTTATCTCCCTTTGATCTCCGCTTCGCCACGAATAAACTGACACAATTGCGTATCCGGGGTTTTTGTGATCTGATATTGAAATAGTAGAAGCAAAAAATGGTTTTACTTCATATTTTATACCCCTCAACACGTTACCAAACCTATTTAAGGATTTATTACGGATTTTCCGTGGACCTACGCAAATTTTCAGAAAAAAAGTTTCACTTCACTCGTGAATTTATAACATTTTAACAATACTTTTTTATTATAATTATATAAAATAAGAAAGCATATTCAATCTAGAATTGAACACTTTGGTTTTTATTAATGTACGAGTTCAAATAAGACGATACGAGTCCAAAAACCACGAGGCATGCACGTTTTCAAAAAAATCGTAAACTCTGACCTTTTATCACGTGACCAATGTCTTGAACTTAGAAGCCATTAAATCGTCTGCCGTTCAACTGTTTGGCATAAGGCAGGTGTAAAGTGTCAAATGTGAACGTTTTAACCCAAAAATGGAATGATTTTTTTTTATATCGGAACTCATGTTCTTTATTAGAATAGAACTATTGTGTAAAAAGCACAAATAAAACATACATGAAATAAATATCTCTTCATGTTATTTTATATAAATTATTCAATTCTTACAAAAAAGTCATCTTGAAGAACCAATAAATTTTAATGATGATTATGAAAGTATTATGTACATTTCTCCTTTTTGATCGATGTAAGGACAGGTTACTTTTCATACAGGAACTTTAAGCAACCATCAGGATGAGCAACACATATCTCTTATCATTACCAATCTAGTTTATCCATGTGCTATTTATTCTTCACAGGATAAATGTCTCACCCATACAGTTACTTTTTCTATTCTCTAAAGTTTTAAAAAAGGGCAGACAACTCTTTACCTTATCCACTGGAATGAATCCTCTGTTTGTCATTGTAATATCTGAATCTTTCAAAAAGTCTGTGGCTGGTACAACACCTGTGTAATAAAAGAAAAGTATTATTATGTGAACTTCTAGAAAGAATTCTGTAATGTTTATTAGGGTAGGTTATTAATTTTGGCCAAGCTTTAAATCATGATAGCTTTACAATGTATACCTAAATGGTTGTGAATTATAACACCCTATAAATTGTATTATTATCACAAAAGATAACATTAGCATCCACCATTGTTTTTTATGACATGGCTCTGCCTCAATAGCCCTGTGTTGGCCTCTTGTTCAAGAGGTCATGGGTTTGAACCCTGTTTAGGTCAAAACAGACTTCAAAATTAGTATATGCTGCTTCTAAGCTTAGCACCTGTGGCTCTTTTTACAAGACAAGATTACTTTTCAGTTTAGGACATTGGTACCTACCTATATATGCCTTGATAAGATCACATGGCAGTTTTGTACATCGGTACCTACCTACACCTAAAATTGAGAATGGAAATGGGGAATGTGTCAAAGCGACAACAACCTGACCATAGAAAAGACAACAGCAGAAGGTCACCAACAAGTCTTCAATGTAGCGAGAAATTCCTGAACCCAGAGGCTTCCTTTTTCTGGCCCCTCAACAAATATATACTAGTTCAGTGATAATGAACGCCATACTAAACTCCAAATTATACACAAGAAACTAAAATTAAAAATCATACAAGACTAACAAAGGCCAGAGGCTCCTGACTTGGGACAGGCACAAAATTGTGGCAGGATTAAACATGTTTATGAGATCTCAACCCTCCCCCTATACCTCTAGCCAATGATGAAAAGTAAACGCATAACAATACGCACATTACAATTCAGTTCAAGAGAAGTCTGAGTCTGATGTCAGAAGATGTAACCAAAGAAAATAAACAAAATGACAATAATACATAAATAACAACAGACTACTAGCAGTTAACCGACATGCCAGCTCCAGACTTCAATTACATTTGTATACTGATTGAAAGATTATGATTTCATCATTGAATATTAATGCCTTGATAAGATCACATGGCAGTTTTGTACATTGGTACCTACCTACACATAATATGGCAAGATCACATGACTTTTAAGTACATTGGTACCTACCTACACCTAATATGGCAAGATCACATGACTGTTTAGTACATTGGTACCTACCTACACCTAGTACGGCAAGATCACATGGCTTTTTAGTACACTGGTACCTATCTACACCTAATATGGAAAGATCAGATGGATGTTTAGTACACTGGTACCTACCTACACCTAATATGGAAAGATCACATGGATGTTTAGTACACTGGTACCTACCTACACCTAATATGGCAAGATCACATGGCAGTTTAGTACATTGGTACCTACCTACACCTAATATGGCAAGATCACATGGCAGTTTTGTGTCATCTGACAATACAGCTTCTGTTGCTCTGTTGTCATTTCCAGTAAATTCTTTGATCCCTTTCTCAAAATAAAACTTCACACCTTGGTCCTCATGTAACTAAATAAAATATATGTATTTTTTTAAATACAGTTTGAATCTGTATCTTATCAAAAATTACTATTTATGCATTTATAAATATTTGATGGTTAATCTGAGCTTTCACTTAAACAGTAATTACAATTAATAAATACAACTAAACATAAATAGTTATTTGAAATAAAATTTCTCTTATTTAAAATGAAAATTGCATTACATAAAAACTAAAAAAATAACCAAAAACTTCAAAATGGAAAACAAACTGGTATACAATTTATATTACTATGCATACATAGACATTTAAAAAAGCTGTAAATATGTAAAATATACAACAATTGAAACATTCTTATAAAGCATTGATATTATTAGACATTAGTATTGAAACAGGTATGAACTGATGTTACTATTTTTTACATATATAATACCTTTGTAATCATATTCCCTATTTTTATCCCTAGGATATTTTCAAATGGGGCTTTCCCTCTGACGAGAACAGAGACAGATTTAGCTACGGATGTCATATATGCTGCAACCTCCATCCCTAATAGGAAGTAAATAACCATCTGTATAATGTTCTTGATTAATTATAAATGATTACCAATTCCTGTAAACATCTGCATCTTTCTCCTTTTTATATTAGTTTACTAGCCCTTGCTTTTTGGAATGTACAGTTAAACTTGAATTTAATGGTCACCCTTTAGACCAGAGTAAAATGACATGTGAATTGACGTTCAAATGCATAATTGCCTAAAGTGTGACGGGAAGAAAGCGACCTTACAAGACATCTTTTTGTTTAATAGAGAAGACCTTTATAGAAGGTTCAACTGTAAATGTTTGAAAATTTTCAACAGTTTCAAATTGATTGCTTTAACTGTAACACATTTCACTTCTTCTGGATATTCTTGACAATAAAGATATATTTTGGACAGTTAGAATTCTGTATTCACCCAATATGTACATTATAAAACAAAAACATTCCAATGTAATTCTTTAATTTCCAAATTCTAATAGAAGAAAGATGCAGATAAAAACTTTTCATGATAGTATGCTAAAATGTTCAAGTATGTCCTGTGTCTTCTGAGGAAATCATATGTCACTTGAGAAATTAATTTCATAAGAATTCATTTAAAAGGGCAGTAATTTAAAAAATTCTTCAACAACTTATCCAGTTTCTAATCAGTGGTTGAGGTGAGGTTCTTGATCAAAAGATGCATAACCCATCTCAAACACACATTGAATATTTGTCAAACTTTGTGAAAATCTAGGTTCAACCTAATGTATCAAAAATTGGTGTTGTTTTCAATTTTAGAAGAGTCAGTGAGTTTTTTAATGAGTATCTGATGATGATTATTAGTCCCTGTGTATTTACTTTACATGTCTTGGAGATTGTCCTCAAAATAGAAAGAGACATATAAGTTATCTGTCAATTTTTACAGGATCTTCAATGTCTTAATAGCATTTTAGCATATCATCCTGAAATGTTCCATTAACTTTGTATTGGTATATGTGCAAAGACTGGTAGTTAGGCAACTATTGTTTTGCATGCTTTGCTGAAACAGAATTAATATGGTTAGTTTAAATAAAAGATGTTTTAGTAACTGTCCATGGTGTCTATGAACACGATAAACATAACTATTTGGAATGGGCAACTACTGATGGGTATCTAAACTAAACATTCAAAAAATATAAATGATATACACTAAGTTTAAACTGCTTTTAAACCAGCATGTGCAAAAAATAAATCTAATGCTATTGATTTTGTGAGATTTCTAAACTAGCAGCACAAGTTCAAGTAAGTTATAATCTACATGCAATGCTATTATCTTCCTGGGAAAAGACAAAACAATATCATACATCAATCAGGAAAGAGACAAGACAACATAATGAGTCAATCAGGAAAAAGACAAGACAAGACGAACATAAAAACAAATTGAAATCTTTGGTACATAATTTAGCCCATTTCAACCATCCTTTTTTAAAATTTGAACAATTTGTATAGACATTGTTTAACCAATAAATTATCAAAATTCAGCAAAATATTTTTTTTACCCCATCAAAGAGAAATTAATCAGATGAGGAAGTGATCTCCCCTTACATACCAAATCAGTAAGTTGAAAACCGATTAACAAGTGTATACATTATGTCAACAGGTTAAGTTTGATCTTTTTGGTAGGTGAACCATGAATTCTTGATTAAAAATAGTTAAATACAATTTCCAGTCCCCTCAAGATCTGAATAATCACTGTGGATTAATTTATTTTCTAGGTACGTACCAATTTCATGGCTAGATGAAAATTGTATATAACTTATTTCGTGGTAATGCAAAAGTTAGGATACAAGCCTATAGAAAATTTATATTTTGTTAAACTGCTAAACATTTAAATTTGTTTCACTATACACATGAAATCATTGAAAATTGATACCCCTTCAATAATATTGAATTCAAATTAGTAATATCAATTGTTTACACTTTCAAGTTTTAAAAATAACGCAAGTATCATAATTGTATGGTTCACCTAGCAAACTTAACATAATTGTTGTTTGTATACACTCATGTATTTAAAGCTATATTTTAGACAAAGGTTATAATGTTATGCCAAAATATTGACCAAAAATCTGCTGATAGCAAATTTTCTTTAGTCACAGACTTTCACCAAAATTGCCAACAAATTATGTACCAAAGAAGCCAGAAGCAAGCCACCAAGCAATGGTTAAGTGAGGGTAACATTGTACCTTTTGTAAGACTGATCCTACTTTATCACCAAGGACCAGTTGGAATGGTACTTTAATAATGTCTACTACAGACACACTCTCTGCTTTGTCAGACAAAAATGCTGCTACTTCCATACCTTAAATGTCAGACACCGCACTTTATTCTCAGATTTCTATAATTTTTGAATTTCAATTTTCTCCAAAAAATTATGAAACTTTTGTCAAATATGATGATTTCAGTGAAAAAATATGTGCTAAAACAAACTGTACTTAATTCTTTTTTTTGGACAAGAAAACATGTAGCACTTCTATTTATACAGTAACAGTCACAATGACACTTAAATACAGGTTAACCAATCATTAAATTTTTTTGTGTCCAAAAATAAATAAAAATAGTGTGAGTTTTTTTACTATATTTGAAATGAAGACAAAGGGATTGAAGACAAGATAAAGGCAATTAAAAATTTTGATTTAGGGTTGCTGTCGTAGTGAATTTGATCTCCCATCTTATTTATTTTTGTAGTAGGGAGGGATTTTATCAGGTAGGATTTCACTTAGAACACAGAGAGATATTCTTTAAGATTTTGAACAGCAATTTTCAAAATTTCTCAGGAAAAGTTCATGACAAACATAAAAGAAATTTCCATGATGGAATAACTTTACCATGTTCACATGAAACATAGAGAACTTTTAGTGCAGTAATAAGCAAACATTCAGTTTTAAGCTGTTCATGCAAAAACTACAGTATCGAAAACTTATTTCTAATTCTATAAAGGTAATTTCTTATTATCTTTTTTTTTTACAAAAAAATCTATTTCTAACATTTTTTATTGTCTACAAAGCATGGAAGGTGCTCAATAAACTTTATAAAACATGATATAAATAATAACTGATTCAGAAATTATTACACTCAATAAATTACTATTACTTTCAACACATATGTAAGTCTCCTGAAGTATAAATATAGATTAAAAGTAATATAACAAAGATAATAAAAAAATTATAAATTCTTGGAAACAAATTTTAATTTTAAATTCATATTTTGGGTTGATTCATATGAATTAAGGTAAAGCTACGAAAGACTAGTCTGTTCTGTTTCTATAAATATTTTTCCAAAAAAATACAAAATTATTTTCTTTTTTCACAGGTTAGCTGAATTTGTTTTATATTTTTTTGTTTCTGTGATTTTTGTATGTTTGAAGAAATATTTTCGTAGTCATGTTAATATTTCCCATACAAAGTTAATACCTACCAATGAAAGAGGAACCAATAATAACCACTTTCTTGCCTTTTGCGGCTTCAGCTATTTTATTTGCATCGTCAGGTGTCCTCAGAATGCAAACATTCTCAAAATCAGCACCATTAATTGGTAACTGTCTGGGTCTATTAAAAATAAACATCTGATTAAAATTCTGTAATATTTAACAGGCTTTAAGTTATTAACATTGATGCATGCCGAACAAGTTTATTTAGGTCTAAACAGAATTGCCGACCCAAAAAATTGTATTCTGTGTGAAATAATCATGACTTTTGTCTTATGACAATTTTCTTTGATCGTTAAATTGCTAACCCCCACCTCATCTCTTTTCATTTTGGTCTCTGGCATTGTTCAAAACATAAATGATGTTGCAATTAGAACATGGCTTTGTTTCCAAAGCAAAAGGAGACTGTCATATTAGAATTGATTATATATACTTACTTTCCTCCAGTGGCAATGACTAGTGATGTATAATTGAGAGATGATTCATCCTCGAACTTAACTATCTTAGCCTGACTGTCTACTGAAGTTGCCTGTAAATACATAATGTACCCCAAGTTACACTCAAATATTCAAATATTATTTCCAACTGAAACCCCTATATTTTTTATTGAACCCCCCCCCCTCCCGCAACACACATATTTTTTTCTGGCCTTACAGGTTTAACAATATTTACCATTGACATTGCATTATCCGATAAAATATAAATATGCATGATTTTCATCCGGATACACATTTCCATAATAAATGTAATATTTTTGTTCCTTTATCAAACAGTCTATACCAGAGTCAAAATAAGGATACTTTACCATCATTGCATTGAAGTATATTAACTTAAAACTCTTGTTCCCAGTCTACAACTAACAAATCTATCTAAAACAGACTTTTAAAAGTATGTTAGAAGAGATATAGCATATTTACCTTTTTATTATTAAGGATATCTATACCATTTGTTTTGTAGAAGTCAGCATTTCTGAGTGCAATAGCATCTGCTGAAGAATCCATGGCCTGAAAAATAATAATCTTTGGTAAAAAAAAACATCTACTAGAAATTATTCCAAAAAAAATAGACAGTTATCTCCCTTAGACTGTGACTCAATTTATTATTAAATCAACTAATTTTCTATTTTTCAGATTTCATAGAGCTGTTTGTTGTATTATGACAATGTCCCAAACAAGGTATCTAGTCTAGAATTTTTTAATTTTTGCTCTGTAGGTATAGAGTAGATTAATGGCCTTCCTTTTAAGAGTCAACTGTCACAACAAGGAAATCATTCCAATGTTTTTTTTATTAATAACAAAAGTAAACTAGATTAAAACAGATTATAACCTATTGGTACCAAAATTATACTTGATGAGTGCATATCAAAATTTAACTTGGACCACATAACTTGCAGCAGAGTATAATTTTTTTTCTTTAGATGCTTTATTGCAGATTTAAAATGGAAAATGACAAGTAAACACATTATCCCTTATTCTTCTTGAGCATTGTGAAGAAATGCCCACTGCATATGTCCCCTTAAAACAATTTACTTTGATTCCCTGTAGATATTGATAAGTTAACTTCAATATTTATTCATTCAATATTCCCTCCATATATAATTCAACCATAAGGTGTACAAATGAAAATTTCCTTTATGACTAATAATAGCAATAATGTACAAACTTTGCTTAGTTTAATTCTGTCATATGGTAAATGTCTTTCTTGTGTTGCTATGGTGATTTTACCAGTAAATCCTTCCTTTCTTAATGTTTCAGCACACATAACAGATGCTGGGCCTACAATCATACATCATTGAAAAGTTTCATCAACTTATATAACTGAAACTTTAAATATTCTCCATATAATTTAAAAAAATAACTGAAAATTTAAATATCCTCCATATAATTGAAATAACTGAAAATTTAAATATCCTCCATATAATTGAAAGAACTAAAGCACTGTGCTTTCTTCTTAGTTTAAATTTCTTACTAAGAAATGAAATATAGTATTAATGAGGGGGATAGAACCTTTATCGGGACTCTGGGATCGGGTGTTTTTATGCTCAGGATTTCGGAATTGACCGTCAGGATCCTGGAAATCTTTTTTCGAATTTCTGGATGTCTGGAATTCAATTTATTTAAATTCGGGACCTCAGGATTTCGTGTTTTTAAGCCCGGGATTTCGGGATCAGGACCCCTCCTATCCCCCTCAATTAATACTCTTCATATGATGGTGAATAAACATTCTATCTATATAGAAGTCTGTTCTGACCCAGATATCTGTTAACTTTTTTTTTATTGCTTTACCAAATTAAAAGAAGATTACAAATGTGACAATGTTGCAATGTGTATGTTAGAGTCTGTCATGGAGAGATGGGAAGGACACATCTCATTGTAAGTAGACATCTTATTGGAATCTGAGAATGTGCTGTTCTACAAATATTGTCATCAGTATATATATGATTTGTTATATTACTAACCTCCACCAATTATTAGAACTGATTTCTGGTTGTCTGCTGAATGCTTGCACATTGACTTTTGAACTTTGCTTGAAGTCAGGAGTGCCTTGTCACCTTTAACCTTAACTTTGCCATCAGCAACTGTTACCTAAAACAGAAAAGAAATTATTTCAATTTTATTCCATAAATCAATTTCTTGTGCAGTCAAATTTTAACACTCTTTAAAGTATAGTACATTGAAGCCAAGAAAAAACTTTTTAAAGAGTTTTAACAAGTGAAACTGTGAGCTACTGCTCACTGATGATACCCCCGCCGCAAGTGGATAATATTAATAGTGTAAAAATATGGAAGTGTTCGGTAAACAGGAAGTTGTCTAGTGATGAATCTGAAAACGCATCACACGGTATAGCTGACTTATAAAAATCCTGAAACCAAATTTCAGAAATCCTTGTATTGTAGTTCCTGAGAAGGAAGTTGTCGAGTGATGAATCTGAAAACGCATCACACGGTATAGCTGACTTATAAAAATCCTGAAACCAAATTTCAGAAATCCTTGTATTGTAGTTCCTGAGAAAAATGTGACGAAAATTTTCAACTTGGCTATCATGTGTAAAATCATACAAGTGTTCGGTAAACAGGAAGTTGTCGAGTGATGAATCTGAAAACGCATCACACGGTATAGCTGACTTATATAAATCCTGAAACCAAATTTCAGAAATCCTTGTATTGTAGTTCCTGAGAAAAATGTGACGAAAATTTTCAACTTGGCTATCATGTGTAAAATCAGACAAGTGTTCGGTAAACAGGAAGTTGTCAAGTGATGAATCTGAAAACGCATCACACGGTATGGCTGACATATATAAATGTTGGTACCAAATTACAGAAAGGATGGATGTGTAGTTCCTGAGAAAAATGTGACGAAAGTTTCATGGGACGGACGGACTGACTGACTGACGGACGGACGGACTGACAGACAGAGGTAAAACAGTATACCCCCCCTTTTTTAAAGGGGGGGTATAATAATAACAACCACCATTAAGGTTACAGGCAATGACATTCAAATTTAACAAATACTATTTTTCCATTTGTGTCTAAAATTGCTCTCATGTCTTAGATATGTATTTGGCTTTATTTTTGGGTTGGAATGGTGTCTCATTGAAAATTTTCTACCAAATCTTTAATTTTACTTTATTCTACATGTCTATTTATAATATATATATTTCACCACTGCAACACGTGTTACAATATTTCTCCACTTGAGACATTTAAATTCTAATATTTAAAGCGTGAGGCTTGCCAAGCTGTTTGAAATATGAAAATTTAACTGTTGAGAGTGGGGCAATATCTTAATACATAGAGTATAGGGGTTGAATCTGTTTCTTTGATGATTTTTATCTTTCCTTTTCAAAGATTTGCCGAAAGTTGTGTTCTTTATATGCGACTTCATCAGGCATAGTCACCTTCTTTCATGATGTAACATTAGAAAGATTCAGAAGAAACCAAGAAAATTTGATATCATATTTAAATTTTGAGCAATCATTTGCGGAGGAAAACAAGTATTTCACTATTGAGGAGCAATAATTTTCTCACACCAATTAAGAAATGTGAAAATAGCACAAAATTAGAGAAAAAGAAATTCCTACTCATGATGGACTACTGTAAATTCATTAATCATTAGAAGCCTATTATTAGGGGGGGGGGGGGGGGGGGGATTTTGCAGGTAGGTATAGGTTGATCAAAATATTAAAGTTCAACAAACTGAACATTTTCCATCAACTTATGTGCAATCTTTGGCATAATCACAAAATCAAATGTCCATGAACAAATTTGTTATTTTTTCAATAATATACGAAAATTGATACCCATGAAAGTAAATGAGTCCACAGCTTATGAAACTGTGAATGACAAGAAAAAGTTGGAATATGAAGCTTACATCAAATTTTGGAAGACTGTCTAATCCAGGGAAATCTTCAATATCACCAGTCTTTACATTAAAACAAGCGCCATGCCAAGGGCAACGAACTCTTCCATTGTTTAAAGCACCTGAAATACATAGTTATCACCTTTAATTACAAATTGAAACTAATGCTTTGAGCAAAACAATAAAGATGTAGATCTGACATGTAACAAATTTTTGAATTCATTTATTATTGTGATGGTTGAAAACTATCAATGGATAAAAAAATAACTATTGCAATTTCCAGAAATGCTGCTAACAAATAAGCTGCGTTGGATTAAAATGGACCTTATGCAAGTGCACATTTAGTTAAGGAATGACTGTAATATTTTTTCTGTCTATGAAGAAATAACATAAAAAAATGTGGTGCACACTGAATAATGCACGTAGCAGGTTATTTAACAGTGTGCACCACATTTTTTCTGTTATTTCGAATAGACAGAAAAAATATTAGTCATTTCTTATAATTTAATTCTAAATTCCATTTTAAACCGTAGAAAACCATGAAAAAAACGTTGATGACATCACTGTCACAAAGTATCAGTGACAGTGATGTCATCAACTGATACGGCATAAAATTAAATACCTAGCCTAAAGAACTGGCCATTCTCTTTGCCTTCAGTGATATAAACCTTAAGCAAAAGGATCACCATATTGAGTACATCTTTTTCTTATATATATATATACAGCATAAAACTGGCCATCCATTCTCTTTGATCTCATTGATACAAACCTTTAGCTAGGGGAGCACCATAGTGAGTACATTTATTGCCTATAACATAGAATTGGCCATTCTCTTTGATCTCATTGATACAAACCTTTAGCTAGGGGAGCACCATAGTGAGTACATTTATTGCCTATAGCATAGTATTGGCCATTTTCTTTGATCTCATTGATACAAACCTTTAGCTAGGGGAGCACCATAGTGAGTATTTATAGCCTATAGCATAGAATTGACCATTCTCTTTGATCTCATTGATACAAACCTTTAGCTAGGGGAGCACCATAGTGAGTACATTTATTGCCTATAACATAGAATTGGCCATTCTCTTTGATCTCATTGATACAAACCTTTAGCTAGGGGAGCACCATAGTGAGTATTTATAGCCTATAGCATAGAATTGACCATTCTCTTTGATCTCATTGATACAAACCTTTAGCTAGGGGAGCACCATAGTGAGTACATTTATTGCCTATAACATAGAATTGGTCATTCTCTTTGATCTCATTGATACAAACCTTTAGCTAGGGGAGCACCATAGTGAGTACATTTATTGCCTATAACATAGAATTGGTCATTCTCTTTGATCTCATTGATACAAACCTTTAGCTAAGGGAGCACCATAGTGAGTACATTTATTGCCTATAACATAGAATTGGTCATTCTCTTTGATCTCATTGATACAAACCTTTAGCTAGGGGAGCACCATAGTGAGTACATTTATTGCCTATAGCATAGAATTGACCATTCTCTTTAACCAGTAAAGCTTTTCCCTCTCCAACATCTACTTCTCTCATTCTGTAAAATAAGTATAGAAAAATTAACATTTACATTGCAAAACTAACCTTGTGTCCAAGTGAAAGTGAGGAAGACATCAAATGGAAGTCTTTGAGATTTTGACCTGCATTAGACACTACCCCTATATCATGTGTAGATCTTGTTTTACAGTCTTTACTCATGTTTGCTGTGGTTTGTTGACTGTTTTTTGTCTTTAAATTTTCTTATTTTCATTTTGACCTTTGTATTAATTGTTTTTATTCAACTTATGATTTATTGTTCCTTATAATTGAAACTTCAATCTCTGTTTCCAGGTCATGCAGTAAGTATTTGAATTGTTATACATTTGTAATTTTGGGGCCTTGTATAGCTGATTATGTGGTATAGGCTTTGTTCATTGTTGAAGGTCATACAGCGATCAAAGTTGTTAATTTTTGTCATTTGGTCTCTTCAGGAGAGTTGTCTAATTGGTAATCATACCACATCTTCTTATTTTATATTTAACATGTTTCTACCTCTAGTAAAAGGTCTTAACACTAAGTCTAGTCTTATTTTGTTCAGATATGGATTTTGTGTTCAATGTGGTTTCTCAAAAACATGTGTTTGTGGCAATAAAATGCTGACTATGTCATATGTGTTTGTGGCAATAAAATGCTGACTATGTCATATGTGTTTGTGGCAATAAAATGCTGACTATGTCATATGTGTTTGTGGCAATAAAATGCTGACTATGTCATATGTGTTTGTGGCAATAAAATGCTGACTATGTCATATGTGTTTGTGGCAATAAAATGCTGACTATGTCATATGTGTTTGTGGCAATAAAATGCTGACTATGTCATATAATTTGATAAGTTTTTTTTCTGCAAAAAAAGACAAATTAAAAGATAATATAGAGATAAAAGACCAATATAGTTTTAAACAGAAGAATCTCAGACAATAATATTCTTTTATCAGTTAATTATTTTAAAACTAAAATGTTTGTTTTAACACAGAACATGACAAATATGTTAAATACTAGTTTGTACTTGACAACTAAGAATTCTCCAGGAAGTTTTAGCTATGTTTTTGTTTCTAAATGTCTCTTAATTTGTGTAATGTATTAAATCATCTGAGTAATTCTAAATAAATCAAGAAATTACGTATGTTTGTACATAGATGTTTGTTTAGGTAAAAAAGTGAAACAAAAACAGCTCAGGTGCATATATAGGCCAAATAAAAAAAATGTACGCATTTTCCTCTTGTACAAAAAATTCCTTAATATTTCGAAATGTTGTACATAGTCATAGAGGGACATGGATATAGATCAATAATAAGCACTGTATAAGCCAATTTTTCTGTCAAAATATGAAAACAAGGCATGTGGGGTATGCATCAAATAGCATGCCATATGCCATAACAAAAATAAAGACATCTAGAGGTCAACATATGTTCATCGAATATAGACAGGAAGTGTCTCAAAAATATGCAAAGATCTTAAGCCTCAAGTCTAAAACAAGTTGTACATAAATTTAATAGAGATAAAAAATCTAAATTTGCATATTAAAATTAAGTTGAGATTATAGAAAAAAAATATTTAAAAAAAACCCAACATTTATTCCTTATATAAGCCTGTTGCAGTAGAAAACATGTAACCATTTGTGTGTGGCCTATAAATAAAGTTATGCTCATTTAAAAGTTTATTCGGTATATTTGCTATCAGGCCCGTAGCCAGGAATTTCCATGGGGGGGTTGTTTGGACTCATGAACTCGACTTTAACAGTCACAATTTGAACAGAACGTTGACTTTAACAGTGCTTATTTGGTTTCAAGGGGGGTTCAGACGAACCCCTCGAACCCTTCTTGCTACGGGTATGGCTATATTTGTGATTTCAACATGTTAAATAGGAAATTCTTCAGCACAAGAAAAAGGTTTAATATCATATTCTTTCACACTATAGAAAAGCCTTTTCTAGTAAAAACATTTTCAAAATTTTCAAGACTTTTTTGCATTTGCCTTTTATCATGTTTATAACATTATTTTAAGTAGATTATGTTTTTTTTTTCTAACTCCAGTCCTATGTATTCTGACAATGAAAATCTTGGGATCATATTCAGTATAAAATTTAGGAATAATAAGTGAAAACTTAAAAACTTGAGAGATAATTTATCATGTTGATGGATGATAAACAATAAAATCTTCTTCTAAAGAGAATTTTCATTTTTTCTTTAGCGAAAGTTATTATTCATTCAAATATATGGTAATTAGTGTATGGAATGCCATTACTGAAATCTGAAACAGAAAAAATCCTCCACTTTTATACACAACAAAATTTAAATAAGTCAGTAAAACAAGGGAAATAAATTGGTATTTAAATTTCTCAAAATTCTTTTCTTTTGAAATGTTGACACATTAAGATGGATGTGCCCATTCAGATGAATTAGGTGAAAATTAATTAAAGAGGTCATAAATCAATAAGGAAATCTAAGGGTAAACTATTTTTTATATTTGTATAACTTTTACATATCTTGTTATATAATCATTCTTGAACTAAAAAAAAACTGTTAACCAGGACTTAGTCACCTTGCATTGTGTAACCACAATTATGTCCAAATTGAAACAATCACAAAGGAATCAATTTTTGTGCATAATGCATATTTAACATATATGCATAATAAGCTGACATTTGTTTATGTAACTGTATTTACCACTTCAAAACAAAGTCCTAATTTTCAAAAGTCCCCCATTAATGATTTCCTTCCCAGAATGCACTGTAACTTACTCTCCATCCTTGAGGTCATCCACCCCACACACAACAGCTTCAACAGATGACATGTCTATATCAGCTTCTGACGACACTTGGACTACAATCTCTGATGACACTAATGATGCAGACTCTGGTAATGTAGGTTCCTCTACAGGAACAGCTGGGTCTGCAGGGGGTACAATATCCACTTGGGGTTCTATAAAATCTACTGCCCCCTCTCTTGTGTCTGCCTCCTGAGGGGATCTGTCAGATCCTGGTGGTGTGGTTTCTAGGCTGATAACAGTGTTAAACTGAACGGTTTCTGATTCTACGACAGGCTTATCCTCTGTGTTCTCAGATGTATCCTGAATAGTCTATAGAAAAATATCTAATAGTAAGACTTGCAATGCATGACAATTTTTATAAAAAAGTATTCATCTATTTATAAAATACTGACTGTTCTTTTTTGTATATAAACATCAATAATCGTGACAATAACAAACTTAAATTCAAACTTACATTACCACGAGGATTTAAAGGTTATTTCACAATTTATAATCAATTTATTTGAACTTGTTCTTCAATGTATTCAGTGAAATCTTTTAAACAAATGTCAACATCATTGATTTTAAAACAGTTTGATTAATTCCTAAAGGTCGTGCAACTTGATTGATAAGTTATAATGTAAGCATGGTAAAAGGGAAAATTACACATTCAAGAATAATCTTTTTAATGCATGTTCATATTAGCTTCTACTAAACTCCTCTATTCAATTACATGTACATGTCTATAAAAAGTGCATCTTATAACATGAACAAAATGTTATCCATACTCCTTGTTGCGATTTCCATTTCCAAAAATTATTTCACTGTTTTTATTAATGTAAATAATCATGATAATATGATCAGCTGATCTTTGCATATATTTAGATAGTACACATTTAAAATTGAAGCAGTATAATTAATATGCAATTTTTCCATTTTATATCTGAAATCTCGTTTTTTACCTGCAGTTGAACATTATTTGACAATAAATACATCAAGTTCTCATTTACCATATTATTTCCCCCAAGACATTTTCAAAGTAAATACTATCATGTCAATATTTTACTTTAAGGGGGTTCGCGGGTCTAAATCATTTATATAGGATTTCTCTATATTTTTCTATAAATGAACTTTATCTTATAGTTAATAGACAAATACAATAAAAAAGTGGGGTCACCGTTCATTTGCGCTCACAATCTGCCTTCGAAAGAAGCATACATTTTTGTAAAGGTGATTTTTTTCTGTTGAAGTAATAGGAGAAATAAAGATGATATCGAAATAAAAAAAGAAATTTATTACAGAAATCGCTCAAATTTTACAATAATTTAGTTTAAGTACAGCTTATATGGAAATTGTATTAAAAAATATAGGTCACCGATGAGTTAAAAAAGATATTTCAATTTTAAAGCCAAAAAATGGCATTTTTCAACCAAAGGGAGATAATTTGGAACTTTTTCAATAATGTATACATTTTAAAAGTCATCTGGGGCTAACACGAATTGATAGCTTTGAATAATTTTTGTACCATATGATAAAGTAACAACTACAAAAGGTAATAAATAAAATTTGTAATGAAAAACAAATGTTTATTTTTTTTCTGAAATTTTTATACCCTCGAGCCTCCTTAAGCAAAACGAATAAACATAATAAGTACATTTATATATTTATTGTTGTGAGATAGGTATGGTTATAGCCATTTTTTCTTAGGGTAGGTATGGTTATAGCCATTTTTCTTAGGGTAGGTATGGTTATAGCCATTTTTTCTTAGGGTGGGTATGGTTATAGCCATTTTTTCTTAGGGTAGGTATGGTTATAGCCATTTTTAGCTCACCTGGCCCGAAGGGCCAAGTGAGCTTTTCCCATCACTTGGCGTCCGTCGTCGTTAACTTTTACAAAAATCTTCTCCTCTGAAACTACTGGGCCAAATTAAACCAAACTTGGCCACAATCATCATTGGGGTATCTAGTTTAAAAATGTGTGGCGTGACCCGGCCAACCAACCAAGATGGCCGCCATGGCTAAAAATAGAACATAGGGGTAAAATGCAGTTTTTGGCTTATAACTCAAAAACCAAAGCATTAAGAGCAAATCTGACATGGGGTAAAACTGTTTATCAGGTCAAGATCTATCTGCCCTCAAATTTTCAAATGAATCCGACAACCCGTTATTGGGTTGCTGCCCCTGAACTGGTAATTTTAGGGAATTTTTGCTGTTTTTGGCTATTATCTTGAATATTATTATAGATAAAGATAAACTGTAAACAGCAATAATGTTCAGCAAAGTAAGATTTACAAATAAGTCACATGACCAAAATGGTCAGTTGACCCCTTTAGGAGTTATTGACCTTTATAGTCAATTTTTAACCATTTTTCGTAAATCTTAGTAATCTTTTACAAAAATCTTCTCCTCTGAAACTACTGTGCCAAATTAATCCAAACTTGGCCACAATCATCTTTGGGATATCTAGTTTAAAAAATGTGTGGCGTGACCCGGCCAACCAACCAAGATGGCCGCCATGGCTAAAAATAGAACATGGGGGTAAAATGCAGTTTTTGGCTTATAACTCAAAAACCAAAGCATTTAGAGCAAATCTGACATGCAGTAAAAGTGTTTATCAGGTCAAGATCTATCTGTCCTGAAATTTTCAGATGAATCGGACAACCTGTTGTTGGGTGGCTGCCCCTGAATTGGTAATTTTAAGGAAATTTTGCTGTTTTTGGTTATTATCTTAAATATTATTATAGATAGAGATAAACTGTAAACAGCAATAATGTTCAGCAAAGTAAGATTTACAAATATGTCAGCATGACCAAAATGGTCAGTTGACCCCTGAAGGAGTTATTGCCCATTATAGTCAATTTTTAACAATTTTTTCGTAAATCTTAGTAATCTTTTAGAAAAATCTTCTCCTCTGAAACTACTGGGCCAAATTAAACTAAACTTGGCCACAATCATCATAGGGGTAACTTGTTTAAAAAATGTGTGGCGTGACCGGGCCAACCAACCAAGATGGCCGCCATGGCTAAAAATAGAACATAGGGGTAAAATGTAGTTTTTGGCTTATAACTCAAAAACCAAAGCATTTAGAGCAAATCTGACATGGGGTAAAATTGTTTATCAGGTCTAGATCTATCTGCCCTCAAATTTTCAGATGAATCCGACAACCCGTTATTGGGTTGCTGCCCCTGAATTGGTAATTTTAGGGAATTTTTGCTGTTTTTGGCTATTATCTTGAATATTATTATAGATAGAGATAAACTGTAAACAGCAATAATGTTCAGCAAAGTAAGATTTACAAATAAGTCACATGACCAAAATGGTCAGTTGACCCCTGAAGGAGTTATTGCCCTTTATAGTCAATTTTTAATAATTTTTTCGTAAATCTTAGTAATCTTTTACAAAAATCTTCTTCTCTGAAACTACTGTGCCAAATTAAACTAAACTTGGCCACATTCATCATTGGGGTCTTGGCCACATTCATCATTGGGGTAACTTGTTTAAAAAATGTGTGGCGTGACCTGGCCAATCAACCAAAATGGCTGCCATGGCTAATAATAGAACATAGGGGTAAAATGCAGTTTTTGGCTTATAACTCAAAAACCGAAGCATTAAGAGAAAATCTGACAGGGTTTAATTGTTTATCAGGTCAAGATCTATCTGCCCTGATGTTTTCACATGGATCGGACAACCCGTTGTTAGGATACTGTCCTGAATTGGTAATTTTAAGGAAATTTTGCCGTTTTTTTGTAAGATCTACAAATAAGTTTACATGACCAAAATAGTCAATTGACCCCTTAAGGAGTTATTGCCCTTTATAGTTAATTTTTAACATTTTTCATAAATTTTTGTAAATTTTTAGAAAATATTTTCCACTGTAATTACTGGGCCAAGTTCATTATAGATAGAAATAATTGTAGCAACAAGAATGTTTAGTAAAATAAGATCTACAAACACATCACTATCACCAAAACACAATTTTGTCATGAATTTATCCGTGTCCATTGTTTAATATGCACAAGACCAAGGTGAGCGACACAGGCTCTTTAGAGCCTCTAGTTTCTTAGGGTATATCATGTAGTTTTATGTTTGGTTACTATGTATGCACAATATTAATGTATACTGGCAATTATAAAATAAAAAAATCGGAAAATCAATTTTATAAAACATACATAGTATCTACAGACTATACATGGCTTTTCTCATTGTTGATGGCCATATGTTTGCCTCTAGTTGCTTACTTTAACTTCATTTGAACTCTGGTAAATATTTTTTTCAGCAATTTTTATATTAGTGTCTTTACATGCATAAAATTGAGAATGGAAGTGGGGAATGTGCCAAAGAGACAACAACCTGACCATAGAAAAAAACAACAGCAGAAGGTCACCAACAGGTCTTCAATGTAGCGAGAAATTCCCGCACCCGGAGGTGTCCTTCAGCTGGCCCCTAAACAAATATATACAAGTTCAGTGATAATGAACGCCATACTAATTTCCAAATTGTACTAAAATTAAAATAATACAAGACTAACAAAGGCCAGAGGCTCCTGACTTGGGACAGGCGCAAAAATGCGGCGGGGTTAAACATGTTTGTGAGATCTCAACCCTCCCCCTATACCTCTAGCCAATGTAGAAAAGTAAACGCATAACAAGATCTCTTTTTCATTGAGAAATTTTAAAATGTAAGAATTATAAATGTATTGAATGTCAACAAACATTTTGACTTGTTTTACCTCAGTTTCAGCTTCTTGTTTCTCCTCTTCTTCTTCAACAGTTTCCTTTACCTCACTTTCTACTTGTTGATCTGAAGTAACAACAATTGCCTGTACGTCCTCCTGAAATTCAGTCTCAGTTTTGATTACTTCTACCTCCTGAAATTCAGTCTCAGTTTGAATTATGTCTTCAGTTTCAGTTTTAACTATGTCTACCTCCTTATCACTATCCTCTCTCACTTCCGACTTAGTTTCACTATCTTCCTTTTGCGCCTCCTCTCTAATCTGATTATCCTCTTTTGATTCAGTGTCCTCTTTCAGAACCTCCTCTTTTGATTCAATAAATTCTACTGTCACAGTTTGCTCACTCTCCTCAGTTACCTCCTCCTTTACTTCAGATTCCTCTCTAATAATATCCTCCTTTTCTTTATTTTCCTCCCCTTTTTGTGACTCAATATAGTCCTCTAAGGCTTTATCAATTTGATCACTCTCCTCTTTAGGATTATAGTCGTTTGACTCGGAGCTGTCTTTAGCACTATCAACTTTAATCTCTTCAGAAAGTTCTACCTTGGAATCTAAAGTTTCTACTTCCTTTTTATCATTTTCAATCACAACAGGTGGTTCTGGATCTTTTTGTTTTTCGTGAGATTCTAAATTTGAATTGTTATCTGCAATTCCATTAATGTCAGATTTCTTATTTTCCACTGAATTATCTCCCCTATTATCTGGTTTGTGCTCAGTTGGTGATTTCTCTCCGTTTGGTTTGTTATTAAGCTGAGTATTATCGTCAATATTTGTACTATTCCTTGACAGAAGCAGTGACTCACGCTGATTTGAAGACTTTGGTCTTTTGTGAGATGCCTTCTGTGGATTGGTACCTGCCAAAAATTAAAAAATATTTTACTCAATTACATTTAAATTCAAATATTCTTTTCCGATTCTAAAAAAAAATGTCCAAAAGCTTTTTACTTCCAAGTAAATTCACAGCTTAACCTTTTTCTAAGCTTTAAGGATGATCTATTTATACAATCACTCAAACAAGACAGTACTTAATATCTATTACACTTTGCAATACATCATTCTGTTTTTAGGCTAAAAGTAAAAGCTATAATGCACATATTAGAAAACATAAAAATCCAAATTTTAAAAATATTTTGGTATAAAATACATGTACATACACACCTCAAATATATCTAAATAATGTTTTTGATAGAGATATCATTATGAATACTGACATCCATCCATAATCTTTATTACACTATAACAAGACAACTGTCTGGAGGTGATGATTACATATAATAAACTGTTCAAACAGAGATATGTCTCGCCTGTCGACAGAAAATTTGTCAAAAGGACAATCTGATGGACAACAACTTTTCTAATCAATTCAAAGTTGCTGGACCTAGGCCTCAAAGTAGTCTGCAAACTTGTATGAACTGACAAAAATGCAACCTTATAGAAGATAGCATTGATCTAGATCTATCACAAGTTATTCCTATCAAAATGACTTAAGCAGAAAACTTTAAAATTGTTGACACATCCTTTGTTTGCTACCAGTAAAGCAACACCTTTTCACCTATGTTTGGCTTTCCAGGACTTTCTTTCCATGAGAGACACAAATTATGAAAAGCACAATCCTGCAACATAAATAATGCAACAAAATTTTGTTTGCATGTCTGTGCAGAGTTGGTTTAAGTCTATATCTACATAATGAAATATATAATTATATCTTAGTACCATTTTAAAGTCTTTTTTAAGAACAATGGCAGACAGACCACCGACATGACATATATTTTGTTAATTGTCACTCACTGAAAACATTAGTACTGTAAAACAAATGGTGAAGAAGATTATGAATATGAACATCTGTTTTTTTGTTTTTTGTTTTTGTTCAAATGAACAAGAAATTCAAACAGAGAGAACTTACACATCTAAATGTATAGAAAATTTAAGGATGGACAATTAGAACAAAATTTTAGCAGAAGCAATACCACAGGGTAAACCAGGTGCTCCGCAGGGCGCAGCTTTATACGACCGCAGAGGTCGAACCCTGAACAACTGGGGCAAGTATGGACAAAACATTCAAGTGATACAGCTCTGAATTTGGATTGTGATCAAATTTTTGACATTACATGGTTTTTTTTTACACAAAACAAATGTTAAGATTTTACAAATCAATTAAAGATTTCTTCTTCAAACTTTTTAAATCTAAAATTAAACAGTTGACACAGTATAGGTTTCTGACACAGAATGAATGTGGTCTAATGAACTTAAAAGTTTGTTTTTGCCTTTGAGCAATTCACTATGCTGTTGAATATTAATCCTCTCAAAAAAATGTTTGAAGAAATTTTCTTTTTATTTATGAAATCTGAAATGAGAAAAATTTAAACCCCCCCCCCCCCCTTTTTTTTCACATCCCTGTTTCCCTTTTTCCAAAACTGATATCAATTCAAATTTCTAATGGAGTTTGCAACAATAACTACTCTTTTTAATACATCATAAAATATTAAAATGTAAAATAAAGTGCTTGTTATCACTGAATGGTAAAGATTGGTTGGTAGTAAAAGTGAATATACATTGTTTATTGTATAAAACAATAAAAAAAACTTCATCAGCAACATTTTATATTGGCAAATTTCCAATGAAGTTATTTACATAAAGTTATTGGCAAATAAAAATAGAAAATGACATCATAGTCATGTCTGGCAAATGTCCAACATACATTGTCTAAAAACATTTTAGATAAGATAAGGAAAAAAAGCTTCATCAGCAACATTTTATATTGGCAAATTTCCAATGAAGTTATTTACATAAAGTTATTGGCAAATAAAAATAGAAAATGACATCATAGTCATGTCTGGCAAATTTCAAACATATATTATCAACTACTATTCTATACAAAGAAAGATAACTCCAATTGAAAATTAATTGCTATTGCACAATATTGTGCAATTAGATATTTCTTGCTATTGTGCAATACTGTGCAATTGAAAATTTCTTGCTATTGCACAAGACTTGATATGGAATCCTGATTTGGACCAACTTGAAAACTGGGCCCATAATCAAAAATCAAAGTACATATTTAGATAAAGCATATCAAATAAGCCCAAGAATTTAATTTTTGTTAAAATCAAACTTAGTTTAATTTTGGACCCTTTGGACCTTAATGTAGACCAATTTGAAAACTGGACCAAAAATTAAGAATCTACATACACAGTAAGATTTGGCATATCAAAGAACCCATTTATTCAATTTTTGATGAAATCAAACAAAGTTTAATTTTGGACCCCCATTTGGACCAACTTGAAAACTAGGCCAATAATTAAAAATCTAAGTACATTTTTAAATTCAGCATATCAAAGAACCCCAAGGATTCAATTTTTGTTAAAATCAAACTGAGTTTAATTTTGGACCCTTTGGACCTTAATGTAGACCAATTTGAAAACGGGACCAAAAATTAAGAATCTACATACATAGTTAGATTCGGCATATCAAAGAACCCCAATTATTCAATTTTTGATGAAATCACACAAAGTTCAATTTTGGACCCTTTGGGCCCCTTATTCCTAAACTGTTAGGACCAAAACTCCCAAAATCAAACCCAACCTTCCTTTTATGGTCATAATCCTTGTGTTTAAATTTCATAGATTTCTATTTACTTATACTAAAGTTATGGTGCAAAAACCAAAAATAATGCTTATTTTGGCCCCTAATTCATAAACTGTTGTGACCTCAACTCCAAAAATCAATCCCAACCTTCCTTTTGTGGTCATAAACCTTGTGTTAAAATTTCATTGATTTCTATTTACTTATACTAAAGTTATAGTGCTAAAACCAAGAAAATGCTTATTTGGGCCCTTTTTGGCCCCTAATTCCTAAAATGTTGGGACCAAAACTCCCAAAATCAATCCCAACCTTCCTTTTGTGGTCGTAAACCTTGTGTTAAAATTTCATTGATTTCTATTCACTAAAGTTAAAGTGCGAAAACTAAAAGACTTCGGATGACGACGATGACGCAGACGACGACGCCAACGTGATAGCAATATACGACCAAAAAATTTAAATTTTTGTGGTCGTATAAAAAGGAAAGGGAATCCCCAAAACTATAATGGTAATTGTTCACCAAAAATCTGAAAAAGGATATCGCCTGGCAAAAAAAAGGTCATGGTATCTTGCCCAGACCAGTTTGAGGTTGCTAATTCCCTTTTTGGGGGGGTACCTACAGATGTTTTTACTGAACACTTTATTTTTCTTGGGCGGGTCATAATATCTGATTTGATATGCGAAGGAAAGTTTTTTTTTAAATATGGATATTGTGGTAAAAACAGATATGAAGCATTTAGTTTTAATATATTGTGTTTAACATTTTAATATATTTTGCCTAACATTTTTAAAATTGGGGTTATCATTTTGATATTTTGTTCTTAACATTTTACAATTGATGTTTATACAGTGTAATGCTGTTTTAATATGATTTTATAGCATAAATTAATTGACTTTTATTCATTTTCTTTATAAATAGACTATTTCTTCATTTCAGTTATTATGTATAATCCCTGACGTTTTTTCTAGTGATTATACATAATCCCTGAAAATTTTAGTGATTATATATAATCCCTAAACTAGCCAGTGATTCTACATAATCCCTGAAAATTTCAGGGATTCTACATAATCACTAATTATACAAATTCACTGTAACATATAAATGTATAAGGTTTAAATTTTCCACTCTCAGACATAGATGGCTTAAACTTGATTTTGTACAACTTTTAGAATTTTTCCATTTTAATGCTGTTCAAAAACATATATTTTGACCTTCTAATTTTTTATTAGAATGCCAATATTGAGCCTTATGCAAATTATTGAAAATAAATAAAGTTGGATTTTCGAATTATAATAAAATAAATTTTATTTTGACATATTTGTCAACTTTAAGTTTCATTCCTACTGGTTGAAAACATAACCTTGGAACATGTAATACAACCTTCCATTGTTTGGAGTCTGCACTTTTTGTAATTTAATCATTTAAATATGTCTTCTTACAGAAGCAAAACTTTCAAAGGTGACCTTTAAGACAGAAATATATATATTATCTAATAAATAATACTATAATATATAAAAACATAAATATCAGCCTGTCAATAAAACATCAATGACTTATAGCTGTCAATCATATGCATAAAGTAATCAAAATGTTTCTTATCAAGTATGGTATGTACAACACAATGCCTATGGGTATGAATTTAGGTTTCTCAACCTTACTGCCCTTGAGATATTATATGGATGTTCTTTCGACTGATCAAGGTCACTGCGAATTTAAATAAAAAATAAAGACAACACTTTAAGAAGTAGAAGATAAACAAGAATGTGTCCATAGTACACGGATGCCCCACTCGCATTATCATTTTCCAAGTTCAGTGGACCGTGAAATTGGGTTCAAAACTTTAATTTGGCATTTAAATTAGAAAGATCAAATCATAGGGAACATGTGTACTAAGTTTCAAGTTGATAGGACTTCAACTTTATCAAAAACTACCTTGACCAAAAACTTTAACCTGAACTTTGCACTATCATTTTCTATGTTCAGTGAACCGTGAAAATGGGGTCAAAACTTTAATTTGGCATTAAAATTAGAAAGATCATATCATGGGGAACATGTGTACTAGGTTTAAAGTTGATTGGACTTCAACTTCATCAAAAACTACCTTGACCAAAAAAAGCAGGGCAAACGAAATCACGGATGAACAGACAGACGGACGAAAGGACGTACAGACCAGAAAACATAATGCCCCTCTTCTATCGTAGGTGGGGCATAAAAAAGATATAAAGAGTAGAAGAATATTCACCAGATTTTTAACTGATGTAATTCACCAAATCAATATGGTAAAGACATATAATCATTGATAATGACTGCCGCAAAAATGGATGAAGTTTTCTTTTAAATTATTTTACAAATTATAATTTGCAATATTGTGGATTCACTTGTATTCCTGAAACCTATTCTGACAAAATTTCTGTCGTAGGTTCAGGTAAACCACAAATTCAAAATTTTCTATAGGCTGATAAAGATTTTGACAAAACCACAAAACAAAATACCAACAAAAATGCAAATTTCTGTTAGCTTGCATTTTAATGTTAAGATCAGTTTTCATAAATATTTGCTTACTAATATAAGACAATTTTGAAACACAATATTCTAATCAAAGTCACAAATGGATCGCATGTTTCAAATCAGACTTAAAGCTAAAATACTAAGGAATGGCAACAATTAAAGTGACAAACAATAAAACTATAATCAGAGTCAGCTTAAACTGCTTAAATTTATTAAATGGAAGAAAACAAATAATACATTTGGAACACAATTCAACGTAGGTTACATCAAGTGAATCTAAATATATTGTTCCTATACAAGAAATGGGGAATGTTGGATTATTTTGCATTTATTCCAGGAAGAACCTTTTTTCGCTTTAAGCTTCAGGGAATCTGTTTTTTTTTCAAAAGTATCAAGAACTTGTAAAAACTGCTTGTTTAAATAAAAAAAATAATTTAGGGCAAACCTTTTTGAGAAAGGGTATGGAGGCAATTTCAAAGTGAAAAAAAAAAACAAAACCAAATGAACTTGATGCAACCTTCACTTACCCTATATATACTGATTTCTTAAAGTCCTGTAAAAGACATCCACATAACTCAAGAGTTTTGTCAGTTTCGAGATCAAAATCTGTTCTCTTTATATATATATAGCTCAAGTATTTTCATAAATACATCATCAATGTTTATGAAGAATTGAACAATACCTCTTCAAACCTGACAAATTTAAATAGCAATGTACACAACTTTCAATATTCGGACAGGTTCAACATGGTGAGTCTTCAGTATGGATTTATAGATAAATAAATAGGCCCAAGTACAAATGTGATTTCACAGCAAAGACCCTCTTTTTTAGGTCTAAAATTAGCCTAGGATTCTATATCTTTTTTTTTGGTTTTGGTTGAAGAGTCAGAAGCTCTTTTCACACAAAATCTTACGAAATAAATCTTTTCCCAAGTTCTACAGTGGCGGATCGAGAACTTTTCCTAAGGGGGGGTCCGCTGACTGACCTATATAATCAACCAAATTTTTCCCACAAAAGGGGGGGCCGCCCACCCCCCCCCCCTGGATCCGCCTATGTTCTACTAAAATGTGCATTGGAATTGTGAAAAAAGTGTCTGTTCATCACTGCAAATATTGAACAATGCACACAAAAAAGTGGGATTAATTCCTACTAATTTCTGACACTTGGCATACAATTTCTATATACATGATATATATATAGAAGATTTTCAAAATTTAAAATTGAACATATATATAATTTTTGTAAAACCTATGTCACAATATTTTGTAATTTTTAACATGCTTATTCAGTAGGTTTTTCAGTATAACAATAACAGTGACTCAAACAGTTTACTAAATGGCAGTTTGAATTCTTCTCCCACACACTGATAAACTGAGAAAATATTTTCAGTTTGAAAGAAGAATTCAAACAGCAGTTTGGTAAATTACAATTGTGATACCTCAAAAAGCACAGTAAAAAATCATAACAATTTCTGAATTTACAGTATATGGTGTAAGAACTGTCCATTGTGGGATAGTAAGAGTTTCTACAATAAGGCATACAAATGTTAACATAAAGTCTTCAAATACAATAGTCAATATACATGATATAACTAGCTCCAATTCATTAGTTGAAAAAATGAATAAATTTTCTAATAAATTACCGGTATACAAAAATAGACAATTTCAATTCATTTATTACAATCCCAAATCGTATTGCTTGAATATTTAAAATATTGAAATTGAAAAAAGTTCAAAATTAGTTACATAAAAGTGATAAAACACCTAAATTCAAAAAAATTCTCATTTACTGACAAAAATAATTTTTGAAAACTTACAAACTGCTCCCATTACTGTTGATTCAAACCTTCCACAGGGGAATATGTTATGAATTTTAATAAATTTATTATTTAGTTTTCCATGGTAAATACAGTTGTAAATGGTTACTATTTGTCTATAGTATATACACATATATGTACAAGATTCTGGAGATAAACTACCATATTTAAGGGTACAATAAATAGAGTTGGATGGTAATGTGCTGATAAGACAACTTTAAATCACTCATTAACAAGTATTGTTCCTTCAACTTTTGTTTACTTAATTATCGGACACTATTATCCTATATTTAAGAAATAATTCATGAGGGCTTGAATATTTCGTAAATTTACCACGGTTGGCCCTTTATGACAAATATTTTACCCTGAGCGATAGAGAGGGGTAAAATATTGGCATAAAGAGACAACCCGTGGTAAAATCACGATATATTCAAGCCCCCATGAAATATTTCGATTCTAATAGGACAAACACGGCGATTCTTTAGATCGAAGCGCTCTAGGTGGAGGCAAATATTTGCTGTTCCCATAAATAAACGCACTATTAAATTTGCGTAAAAGAATGGAGTAAACTGAATTAGTGGCATGCTTAAACTATTTACAATAACGTTTTTAGTTAGTTTTAGATGAATTTAAATGATAATTCATGTATATGTATAAAAAAATGGCTTACACCACATTTTAGCATCGTTTGTTTACATTTTCTTGTTGTGATGATTTTCGGTTTCACAAGCGTGTATTTTCCCTTAAAATGCTTATATTCTTACGTCATTGTTCTATGACGTCGGGTGCCTCATTCATGAAAAAGCATATATGACGTTGGAGTACGATCGGAACAGCCCTGGCAATATATTCATATTTTACCACAGGTGTGTACTCAAACGTTTGAAGGACATCATGTTAGAATTTAAAATAAATACAGCTAGGAAAAGACTTAAGATAGTTCAAAACAAGAATGTGTCCATAGTACACAGATGCCCCACTCGCAATAACTGGCAATAAAATTAGAAAAATCATATCATAGGGAACATGTGTACTTAGTTTGAAGTTGATTGGACTTCAACTTAATCAAAAACTACCTTGACCAAAAACTTTAACCTGAAACTTGCACTATTATTTTCTAATATAATGATCAGTTGACCGTTAAATTGGGGTCAAAAGTCTAATTTGGCAATTAAATTAGAAAGATCATATCATAGGGAACATGTGTACTAAGTTTGAAGTTGATTGGACTTCAACTTCATCAAAAACTACCTTGACCAAAAACTTTAACCTGAAACTTGCACTATTATTTTCTATGATCAGTGGACCGTTAAATTGGGGTCAAAAGTCTAATTTGGCAATTAAATTAGAAAGATCATATCATAGGGAACATGTGTACTAAGTTTGAAGTTGATTGGACTTCAACTTCATCAAAAACTACCTTGACCAAAAACTTTAACCTGAACGAACGGACGGAAAGACGGACGGACGGACGGACGGATGGACGAACGGAAGGACGCACAGACCAGAAAACATAATGCCCCTCTACTATCGTAGGTGGGGCATAAATATGGGTTAACCTAGCTATGTTCGAAATATATTTTGTGCAATTATATGAGTTTTATCTATTCAAAAAACCTTGGTAGCATGTTGCCTTGGGTTCGATCCCTGGCTGGGTTAAACCAAAGACTTTAAAATAGGTATTTGTATCTTGTGACAGTACGGTGTAAGAGTCAGAATAATGAGGGTGAAATGTCTTCCTGCAGACTGCTACCTTGTGAACAAGCACATTAAAAATTCTGCTGAGCATATAAGTCTACAAAGCAGGGTCATAATCTTATCACATCAACATGTTTGCATTTAATTTGCCCCATGACTTTAAACAACCATCCATCTTTGATTGATAAGTGTGGTCATCTTCAAGGTTTAAAGTTTAAAGGGGAGATAATCTAGTCCTTTTTTCAATTAAAGAGGTATTGTTCATTTTCATGCCATATGCATGCTTCTGGTCTATTCTATAATTAAATATCACGACAAGTCAAAATGCAAGTCAACACAAATCTTGAAAAAATATGTCACATGTAACATATATTTTACATACAAGTTCAATTTAAACTGCTAGTACCAGGTATTCAATTTTACAATAAAACATGAAATTGGAGGATTTACAAGGAAGAAAGCAATTTACCTGCTAAATTTACACCTTTCCAATACAAGTAAACATAAATGTAAAATGGGGATATTTGTAAGTACTGTAATCAGTAGATTAACAACTCAGCTATTCAGAGAGGTCACTTGTAATCATATCATAGTATTTAAATGACTTTAATGATTATTATCTATAATAATCAGATTATGTCAACACAAATGTGACTTACTGACAAAAAGATACAATCACATGTATAATCTTGGTCATGTGAAACATCCCGGTTATCAGAAAACCAAATATGATATCGATTTTATCTACAATTATTTATATTTTTTCTTGTTTTGCATAAGAAATATATATTGTATAAGGAAGTTCAACAGACACCTATTTTTAAATTTTCATTATGATAAAATTAATGACAATGACATTAAAACTTGGTAGGTATGATTCTTAACCGACTTTGTATCCTTAACAAAAACTAAGTAAAAAAACTAGGTAAACATAGTAAGACCTTGACTTATTAAGGAAATATTTCTGAAGTATTTGATTTGTGAAACTATGTTTGTTTGGTATATGGTGCTGTCCCTCATATATTGACTTGTATTTGATATCATTTTCAATGTACATGTATATATTCAAATGTTTTATATGATTGAACAACTTTTACATCAATCAAAATTGACAAAAGTTTATAGGCAAAATTATTTTCCATAAAACAGATATATAACAAAAATTGGTAGCTACAGAGAATTTCTTCTTCAAATCTAATTTGATTAAAAACCCCAGGGATTGTCAAGAATAACAAAGTATGGTCATAATTTTACTCCCTTCAGACAGTAAAAGGGGTGTCCTATTGGTTGTGCAGCCACTGATTAGAAAGGGGCTTCAGTCCTATGCCTTTTGTATGGACAGTGTCATGCTCTCTGCAAATTGAAGAAGACTTTACAGCAAATCTTTGAGGGGCCATTTCCCTTTTCCTTCTTGACCTGTTTCAACACATATTTGCCTTTTGAACCTTTTCAGGATATGAAATATTTAAAATTAAACTTATTGAAACTTGATATTTGCCACATTTAATTTGTTTTAACTTGTTTTTTTCTTTCTTTTAGAGATTAACAAGACTTAACCATTTCTTCTGTCATGGGACATCTCTTAAGTTAATTACCTTTGGCAACAACTGTGACAGGGAAACCTGACAATAAAAAGTAAGCATATAGACTTCAGCTAACTTTGGTCCTTCTTTAAATATTATAGTTATGAAAGCTAGCTTCTATTTTTATAACAGTTTATATTACCTTTAGAACATGAACAATAAAAGGACTCACTTCTATGCAGGTTTGTTTACCTAGATTACAATTCATGTACATGTATAAAACATAGAGTTGTCTTTCTTAGAACTTTGTACATAAACATTTTATCTTTCAGACTTGTTTATCCATCATTCTGCCTCTGATGAGGGTCTTCTATGGACCGTATTGGGCCAGGCTATAAAACATCCCAAGGTGCTGTTATTGTTTTTGGCATATACTTTATCTTTATGCAGTTATATTTAAAACTTCCCTGTTAACATTCTATACCTTGTAAACTGCATCATAATGGTTCAGAAAAAAAATCCCCCTCAAAAAGAAGGTCACATTAAGTTTGAAATTCAATTACAATACAGGAAATTTATTTATGTCTGAAGGTATATCAAATGGTTTCTTTGTTGCAGCAGGATAAATATGAGTTGATTTATTTTTTCTTATCTAAAAGACATATAAAATATGTTGATAGTGACCTGACTTTTTAAATTTATATCTGAATTTTTTTAAAACAAGTTTAAGGAAGATCTTATTTAGATACTGTAAATTCAGAAATTATTGCGATGTTTTTATTATTGCGAAAATTGCGACAGGGTTATAATCGCAATAATTTAAACTCGCATTTTGAAATTTAGTATTTAACTTTAAATAGAATTTTTCTCAATATCGCAAAAATAAAAATCGCATATTACTCTATAATGACAAAATCGCAATAATAAATGCACGCAATAATTTCTGAATTTACAGTATTTAATTTAAAGACACATTTTAAACCAGAATACAGGCCAACCATTTTCAACCTTACTATATCTGTATCTTCTTACACCACACTTATAAGCTATGTTTCTACCTGTACCATCAGATTTCATCTGTTCTTGTCAAATAAACTGTTGACACAGACATATGTCTTGTCTGTAATTTTGAAAGTGCAAATCTTGAATTTAAATATCTAAATGAAAAAAGTCTCTGTCACAGGATCATTGCCATAGGTAAAGACAAACAAATATAACATTTACAGATTTCCTGCTAGCCATTTTCAGTTTTCGTTTTGCATAAAAAAAAATCTGTAAAGCATTTAACTTTCTTTTTTTTTGTGTCTTTATAGACAAAGTAGATTCTAATAATTTGTCATTATGGGCATAAGACCACAAAATAATAGTAACATCCAACTCGTCACACAATCTAACAAGACCAGCAACATAAATCTGATTGGTTTACTGTTTAAGGACCTAACACATAGCAATTCTTTCATGTGATTGACAAACATGTTTTTTTCATAAACACTAATAATAAATACTTTTCTGTCCATGTATATTTTTTTTGGTCTGCCCACAAATTTATGACAAAACTATGACAAACTCAGTGACACATTATGCATTTATGTTTTACAATGTAGGATGACTATAATTGATATATTCCCACAAATTAATGAGAAATATTGGTTAGTGCAAAAATAGCAATAAACAACATTTCTTCTAACATGATATAGACCATATAGACAAAAAAATATGTACATTAAGAATTTTTTTCTTTCTAATAAAATCCTAACATTTTATCACGTGCTTGACTCATCGATCAAATGTCTTAATTAAACCTGTTCTGTAAACAATTGATTTATAAACAGTTTAATAATCACTTCAATGAATATTTAAATGAAAGATGATTGGATATTGCTCATGAGATAATGCAAATTGATTTTATATAAGTAAATTATGGAACCCAGGATATCTTTAACCACTGAAAATTAATTCTGGAACCATGGAAGACATTTAGAGAAGCTAACACTTTTCTTTATCATTCATATATAAGTAAGGTGGCTTGGGGGTCTAAATCACAATTTTGTAGGATTTCGCTATATTTTTCTACAAATGAACTTCTTATACTTAATAGAAAAATAAAATAAATAAATGGGGTCACCGTTCATTTACGCTCACAATCTGCCTTCGAAAGAAGCATACATTTTTGTAAAGTAACTTTTTTTCTGTTGAACTAGGTGATATCTAAATAAAAAAAAGAACTTAATTACAGAAATCGCTCAAATTTTACAAAAGTTTAGTTTAAGTACAGCTTGTTTGAAAATAATAAAAAAAAAATATAGGTCACCGATGAGTTAAAAAAGATATTTCAATTTTAATGCAAAACAAGAGGCTCTCAAGAGCCTGAATCGCTCACCTGGTAAACAATGCCTTCGGCCATGTTTTTTGACGAAATAGAAAATAAAACACAAACTTTATTTTATACACCCTACTGATCATTCAAATGAAGTTTGGTTGAATTTGGTTGAGTAGTTTTAGAGGAGAAGATTTTTTAAAGTTAGCAAATATGATGAACAAATTGTGAAAAATTGTCATTAAAGGTCAATAAACCTTTAAGGGGTCAATTGACAATTTTGGTCATATATACTTATTTGTAGATCTTACTTTGCTGATCATTTTTCTGTTGACAGTTTATCTTTATCTATAATAATATTCAAGATAATGACCAAAAACTGCAAAATTTCCTTAAAATTACCAATTAAGTGGCAGCAACCCAACAATGGGTTGTTTGATTCATCTGAAAATTTCAGGGCTGATAGATCTTGACCTAATGAACATTTTTACCCCATGTAAGACTTGCTTTAAATGCTTTAGTTTTTGAGATATAAGCCAAAAACTGCATTTGACCCCTATGTTCTATTTTAAGTAACGGCGGCCATGTTTTTTGATGGATCAAAAATCGAAGCACAAACTTTGTGAAAGATAATCTAAGGAACAATAATGCTGAGTTTCATCCAAATGCATTCAGTAGTTTCAGAGGAGAAGATGTTTGAAAAATTGTTAACCACGACAGACGACGACGACGGACGCCAAGTGATGAGAAAAGCTCACATTTCCTTTTAGGAAAGGTGAGCTAAAAACTGCAAAATTTCCTTAAAATTACCAATTCAGGGGCAGTAACCTAGCAACGTGTCGTCCGATCCATCTGAATATTTCAGGGCAGATAGATTTTGACCTGATAAACAATTCAACCACAGTCAGATTTGATCTTAATGCTTTGGTTTTTGACATTTTACCCCTATGTTCTACTTTTAGCCGTGGCAGCCATCTTGTTTGGATGGCCGGGTCACCGGACACATTTTTTAAACTAGATACCCAAAAGATGATTGTGGCCAAGTTTGGATTAATTTGGCCAAGTAGTTTCAGAGGAGAAGATTTTTGTAAAAGATTACTAAGATTTACGAAAAATTGTTAAAAATTGACTATAAAGGGCAATAACTCCTAAAGGGGTCAACTGACCATTTCAGTCATGTTGACTTATTTTTAGATCTTACTTTGCTGAACATTTTTGCTGTTTATAGTTTAGGGAGCTACCATTTGATTTTTATGGGGGGGGCTAGGATGAAAAAAAATTTCCTGCATTTTTTTTTAGCTGTAATCTCTGTCCTGCCTTTTTATTTTTCACTCTGTTCGGTCCTGCCTTTTTTTTTTTAATTTATCCTGACTATTTTTTACCTAAATTGTCGTTCTGACTTTTTTTTTTGCAAGTGTCTCATCCTACCTTTTTTTTTTACTCAAAACTCCTGTCCTGCCTATTTTTTTCAAATTTCATCCTAGCCCCCACCCCCCCCTAAAAATCAAATGGTAGCTCCCTTATCTCTACCTATAATAATATTCATGATAATAACCAAAAACAGCAAAATTTCCTTAAAATTTCCAATTCAGGGGCAGCAATCCAACAACCGGTTGTCCGATTCATCTGAAAATTTCAGGGCAGATAGATCTTGACCTGATAATCAATTTTACTTATGTCAGATTTGCTCTAAATGCTTCAGTCTTAGAGTTATAAGCCAAAAACTGCATTTGACCCCTATGTTCTATTTTTAGCAATGGCGACCATGTTTGTTGATAGATCAAAACTTTGGATACAATTCATAAACTAGATACCGTAAGACACATTCAGTTAAAGTTTGGAAGTATTTGGCCTAGTAGTTTCAGAGAAGATTCTTGAAATAGTTTACGACCACAGACGACGGACGCCAAGTGATGGCATAAGCTCACTTGGCCCTTTGGGCCATGTGAGCTAAAAATGGCATTTATGCAACCAAAGGCAGATAATTTGGAGCTTTATATATTCATTTTAAAAGTCATCTGGGGCCAACACACATTGATTTGTTTAATTGATTTTTGTACCATATGATAAAGAAACAATTAATAAAGGTAATAAATAAAATTTGTATTAATGAAAAATAGCTTAAATTTTTTTCCGAAATTTTTATACCCTCAAGCCTCATGTTCGTTCAATAGGTCTCATTGGCAATCATCAGACATCTTCTTATTTTTATATTACAGGCAATCTAATTAAAAACCGATCTCTCATCGCTCCTGTTTCTGATATGTCGCGTGGGAGATCTAACGAAACCCGCTTTGAGGTCACATGTGAGTGACCTCGTAGGTGTGTCTTTTTCGACCAATGAAATTGAGTCTTCCACGATCTTGGAAGTTAAACGTAAGGCAAAGGGATGTAACTCATTTTATTTACGACGAAATCGTCAGTCATAATAATTCATAAACTTTTTTGATTGGCTTATTAATAGGTCGTCAACTCATTTGCATATCTTTATAAATTCATGACTTTTAGTTCACTCACATGTGACCTCAAAGCCGGTTTCGTTAGATCTCCCACGCGACATATCAGAAACAGGAGCGATGAGAGATCGGTTTTTAATTAGATTGTATTACAGGTTGCTCACATTTAAAGTTCTGTGCAATGAACTTCAAACTGGAATAGTTTGTGGAAAAATCTACTTGGACTCAAGTTCTCAAAAATTAGTTGGCTCCAGTTTTGACCACAAAAATTTTGCAACAGTAGCACACAATTTTGGTATTTTGCAATAGAATATAAGAATTTAGTGAAGACCAGCAGACTAGATTTTCTTCAACATGTTCAAGGACCACCATGGAAAAAATATTTTGAGAAATCTTGGAATTCTTCTACTTTGATTAAAAATTAAATTGCCTTAAATATATTTTCCATTTATTTTAAATGTTCTTATAAAACCATGCAAAGGGGGGTAAACAAGGTCTAATACCCCCCCCCCCCCCCAAAAAAAAAAAGAATAGTTGTCACTATTCCTGTTAAAACATAAAAGATTAACTAAAATATATTCTACTGTAATATCACAGCAATACACATAAATAACCTGGAAAACATCCAGTAACTTTCAGCCTGTGGGTAAATTTTTTATTTCACAGAGACATTTACATAACAGATTAGTTCTTCCACATCTGCTACCAAACCATATCCTCTGGCAAACTTATCCATCAAAAATCATATTTTAATTTCTCAATATGTTTTTAATGCTCTATTTATTGTATGCAATTCAAAATGGAATCTGATTGCATCCGTTATTGTTAAATCTCAAAACAAAGTTCCTGATAATAATCAGGTTATTGAAGAAGCAGTTGTGAAATAATAATTATCCAGTAGAAAATCATTATGATTTTATGAAATAACCTGCAAAACATCCTATATATATATATATGTCACTTTGACTGATATATATTTTTTATGCCTTACTGGTTACAAATATTCACTGTCCTGCTGCTGAACAAATATTAAGTCATTCTGTTTAACAATTTATGATTAAAATTTGATTAATAAAAAGACAGAGCTCCAATGTCTACAAGGGGCATAACTCTTTAAAAACAAGTCAATAGTTCATCACTATAAAACTTGTCTGATATATTACTGATATTATTAACCTATATTATAAGTTTTCTAAAAATCTGGGAATTATTGTACCTGTGAGAGCACTAACAAGGTCATTTTTCATAAACTAAATTATTTCAAAGGGCATAACTCTTTTACAACAAGAATGTGTCCCTAGTACATTGATGCCCCATTCCCACTATCATTTTTTGTTGAGTGGACCGAGAAATTGGGGTAATAACTCTTAATTTTGCATTGAAATTGGAAATATCTTATCATAGGAAACTTGTGTACTAAGTTTCATAAAAACTATGTTGACCAAAAACTTAAACCTTAAACGGGACAGACGATGGATAGACAGACAAACAGAACCTTACTTTACAACTCACATCAGCGCCATGTGTAGCACAGGGCGTGAATACAAACAGAAGCTTACTTACAACTCACATCAGCGCCATGTGTAGCATAGGGCGCGAATACAAACAGAAGCTTACTTACAACTCACATCAGCGCCATGTGTAGCATAGGGCGTGAATACAAACAGAAGCTTACTTACAACTCACATCAGCGCCATGTGTAGCATAGGGCGCAAATACAAACAGAAGCTTACTTACAACTCACATCAGCGCCATGTGTAGCTTAGGGCATGAATACGAACAGAAGCAAAGACTGAAAAACTCATGCCCCTAGGCGGGGCATAAAAAATTGATAGTCCACTATTATTAAACTTGTCTGAGATATGGTTGATATTAAAATATGATATATAGGGTAAGTTTTATATAATCTGGCAAGAATTGTACTCTAGAGAGCACTAACAAGGCCATTTTTTAAAATATATTATATCTACTGAGCACCTCAGGAGTCTCATGGAAGAACATCTTCTCTACCCTTTAGATCCATTTAATTTATTTTGTACAAAGGTCAAGGTTCAGGAGGGGGGAGAGGAATTCTAGCATCTTTTAAGTCATAAAAACTCAAATTTCACTGTCTTTTTAGTCACTTGACAGATATAATACATCATAAAAAGAAGGGGTTTTTGTTCATAATAAAAAATGTCTCCTGAATTATCTTTTAAATAACCTAGCTATTTAAAAAATAAAATGTTAACTCTTAAATATTCTATCTATTTATATAAAATATGGTCTCCTCTTAAAATAACCGTGCTATATATTAAGGACTGTTTCCTCTTACATGATGGTTATAAGTGATCACCAATTACAAAGTGTATATATTTTTCTATAAGCTGAAAATGATATATATTGCATGTAGTACAATAATTTAAAATGATATTGCTGTTTTTGAATTCAACATGTTACATGATTACATTAGTGGTAAATTCAGAACTACAGTAGTTCCTAAAACCTTTTTGTTGAATTCAACAACATCATGAGTCTTTTTTTTACTGCCTGTCGGACATGAAGCATACATGTACTTACTAATATCATATGACTTTGACTGTCCTTTCCCCATGATGCTTCTTGTATAAGTTCTCTCCCTTGTCTACAACTATTGTAACATCCTTTTCCAATTACAATAATACCTTGTGGTCATGAGACATATCCTGAAAAACAGATCGGTAAAATTCACTAATAATGAAGTTTCACTGTTCGTAACATAACTACCACAAACAATACTTGTAATGACCTTGCGAAAAGTATAATTTATGGGTTACATGTACATTAAAATGAATATACATAATTATTACCGAGTGATGTAATCAAAGACCTGTGGGACAATTTCCTTGTTATGAGTGTAAAATCTAATTGATCCTTTAAGTAGGACTACCTCAGGTAAACAGATGTACAAATTATGAGAAATATATCACTAAAATCTTATATTTAAGTACAACCAGATACAGTGCTGAATTTGTAAACTTTTTATATTCAGGTTGATTTAACATGATACTCATGCAATTACAATAATTTTAATTTTGATGTTGTTTTATGCAGATGACATTCAAATTATGTACATGTATACAGGAGCTGCACAAACCAATGTTGAATTATGATTAAAAAGATTTGAACAGTTGAATTAGAAATTTTGAAAATGTTTAATTTTTTCCTTCAAAAATGCTTAGGCCATATAATATACCGGTACTAGTAAACATATTATAAATTATCACACATATTTATAAGATGCTCTTATACCTAAATTGAGTTTATAATTTCAAGAAATCACATTTTAGTCAGTTCCTTCGCATATTGTGTACTTTTTGTTGCTGTGCATGTACGTATTTCATGTCATGAATTGAACCCATAACCTGTTTTTTTCTATTCACATATTGTAAACTGAATTTACAAAATGTTTGCAGAACAAATTGTTTGAGGAAGTTAAATGTTACATGAACAATTTTTCACAACAATTCATATATAGACATGAAAGGTAAGAATGTCACAGAACACAATGCATACAATTAAAACTTGTCAAATTACTGACAAACTGAGCTGGAGAAACTCTAAACAAGTCGATAGTAACTGCACCTGTATTATTCTCAGCCATGACACCTACTTATTGAAATATCCGTCTTCATTTAAGTGTTAATTCAAACTTAAGTTATTAGAGATAAGTTGATATTGAAGTACACTCAGTCCTGATAATATAAATGTTTTTAAGATTGCCAACAAATTGAATTCAGGTAAAAAATTTCAATTTCAAAACATTGTTTTTTCTTTCTCCAGAACAGAAAGCATACTGTAGAAGTCAAAATTGAAGCAGTCAGAGTTGAAACTGCATAACATTTTACTAAACATAATTAAAGCTTGGACAATTCACTATACTTCAACCTCAAGCAGTCTAACTTCTTTAATGACTAAGATTACAAAAATAGCAACATTATTTTCAAATTACTTATGTCAAAATCCTTCATCAATGCTCCAAAAGTGAACTATAACTAAATTTTCAATACCATCAATCAACAATAAACTTTAAATAGAATATTATTATGTAATAACCACTTTTTTCCCCACTTTACAATAAAACACCTGTATTACAGGCTGTGATCTACCGGTACTTAATTAATAATCCCTATCAAAGACTAAATTAATCATTAAACTCATCAATTCATTATTTAAGCTTCAAAGTTAAATGCATTTCCCTTGAGATAAACATTTCAGAAGTTTCCATTTATGTGTGATTGAAATACATGTACTTAATGGTAGATAACGTTCAATCATGATATACATGAAACCATGTAATAATTACATCAAACTATGGGATGCATAGGTAATTACAATGATTTTTTCACCATGCATGGATCTCCTCCTTTTTATTTTCAATTTGCAGACAACCAAGGATCCCTTTCTCAAATCTGACATATATATATGTGATAGAAATGGGCTCAAGTCCAATCATGTGCAGGAAATTACAAAAGATTGAATATCAGTCCGATTTTCAATTTGATTTAACCAGCTGCCTTTTGCAAGCCACTATATTGTTTGGGAAATAAACTCTTCATCAATTATTACGAATTCACATTTGTTGTCAAGGGTGCTTATGTTTTAACATTTTTCTACATACAGATACTTATCATTAAGGTCAAATACAAATTATGTAACCATATTAAGTAGATCTTAAGTAGACCTTGTTATATTGTCTTCAAGTGGATTTAGTGTTGACCCAAAGAAAAATATACATGCATATCTGAAAAGCCAGACAAGAGGGAATTTGACAGGAAAAGAAACAGAACCTGTTGACACAGAATTGTGTATCACCAGTATGCAATTTTGATATAATAATTTTCAATGTAAATGTGTTCTATCTAACAGAAATTCTCCTGAAAACTTTGTTATAAACAATGCCTTAATATCTGTTTCTGTTGGAACAAATATTCTGATAGTCTTACTCCATATTAGAACAAATACAGCTATATTTGTTTGAGTTGAAAATATTATGAAGAATTTCTTTATTTCATTTGCTACTTGAAACTATTGTGATAAAGGAACTACTATTGCATGAAATAAAACATGTTAAAATGTCAACACAAAAACATGCCAAGTATTCAAGTCAAATGAACCAGTCAGTCCAAGGGTGCAAGACCAAATAATCTTCATATTGAAATGAGACGAGTCAATGATAATACTGCATACCAAATATCATTGACTTAGGGACGACATCAAAAGTTTAATGAAGGATAAAAAACTTAATTTACATAGTTTTCTCACTGACCTGCGGCAATGTTGACCCCCTGCCACCAAACTATTTGATTTAAGTTTTTTATCCTACATCGATCTTTTGATGTCGTCCCTTACCATTTATAATGGATCACCTTTAATAAAATCAACGGTACTAATTTTGTTGCACCAGATGCGCATTTCGACAAAACATGTCTCTTCAGTGATGCTCGTGGCCAAAATATTTGAAATCCAAAGCTTATATAAAAGATGAAGAGCTATAATCCAAAAGGTCCAAAAAATATAGTCAAATTCGTGAAAGGAATCAGAGCTTTGCATGAGGGAGATACATTCCTTAATTTATAAAAATTTCTAATATTTTGTAACAGCAAATTTTAATACCACAAAAAATCCGTATTTTCATTTAACTGGCCTGATAAAAAAATTGTGACATGTAAACTTTACAAAAACCATAAGTTTGAATTCATGGATCATGACTGGGTGGGCAGAATCTAATAATTAATCTCCATATAACAATGAGATGTGCCAATGTCATTTATCTAGCTACCATAGTAAATATATTAAAATTAAAATAAAGTGACAAAAAGAACTTTTTTAAAGTAGTTCATTTTTGTGGATTAAATTTTCAAATATTTATCAACTGACCTTATGACACCTCAATAACTTTCTATAAAAGTAGTTAACATAATGAGGAAACAAACATTTCATTTCCGTCTTTGAAAGATTAAATTCACAATGTGGCATTTAAAAAAGTTCAAACAAAACCTGTTTTTGTTGATTTTAAAATAACTTTAGTGTTGACTAATTCTCATAAATAGTAGCATTTCATTTCATTTATCCTTTTTAAAAGGATCACTAAATGAGTTGAAAGAAGTGAAATGAACCCCACAATGTATCATTGATGCCTGGTTGAGATAACTGTCCCATCCAAAACTGACATAATTGATTCATGATCTATCTGCAAAATCTTTCCCTCAAGCAGATTCAAATATGAAATTTATTATAAATTCATAATGCTAATCACTTAATTAACTATTCTAACTTTCAATTCTTTAAAATTTTACAAGTCCTTACCTTGGTACTGAAAAATTATGTGATCACAATGCTTATTTCTAAAATTAATAAAATATTTTCACATTTGAACCATTTGACTGATTTTGAATAAAACCTCTATCCTTTTTATTGTTTTCTTTTCATGCAGACTTCCTTGTTATTAAGTATATACCATTAGGTACACACGGTAGCAATATCATACAGCTTAAAGGGAAATCTACTGTATTGAATTTTCATCATGATGTAATACACACTTAAACATTCTGATTTCTTTTTTTTACAACACAGCAACTTAACAGCATTTACTTTTACTTCCTACATTCAAAATCATCTTTTCTTAAATTTGTTTGTCTTCATTAATAAGTTAATGTTTTATAATTATTTTTTTCCCCTATATCCTCAAAACTACCATTTAAATTCGGTCACATCAACTCATCCCATGATTTTTGTGCTTTTGTGTTTTTTTAATGGACATTCATGCTTTTTATTAATGGACATTTTAGCTTTTTCTAAATAAAGGAGCTTCAAAACATAAAATGTTATCATAATTAAAAGTTTCAAAATCATCTAATATCTCAAACACAGACAATTCATAATATATATATAAATATCTGTCATATACATGTATTTATATACAGCTTAAAGCTGTCTTTCTTCTTTTTTTACTACTAATGTTGCTATGTTAGAAATTTATTACAATAAATCCATGAGAAATTTAAAAATAACAAGTTATTCAGAAAGGGACAAGAAAAAGTAGAAGACTGTACAACTACACAATCAAAAATCAAGATATAACTGCTAGTCAAAAGAGATTAATTTGAAGTACAAAGATAAATAATTTTCTTTTTAATAGAGATAAATTCCACATATTGACACCTACATTAAAGTCTGAATTACTAAATAGTTCGCCAACACACTTTTGTCCTATGAATATGACAGCACTTTCAAAGGGCGGATTGAAATAAAGTTTTTGTAAATTTGTGGTCTGTACAAGGTTTTTAAGGGCATACAATACGATCCCATATTTACAGTTTGATGAAAATTTCCATATATATAGGCTATTTTTTGCCTGATTAAATCAAATATGCAATAAAAAATGTACCTTCATGTGCTACTTTTTGACCGTTAAATGAGGTCAATATTTTGTATATTTGCTCAAAATTCTGATTTGTGGCCGTATTTTCCCTTTCGAAAGAACGCTTTAACTTTTTTGTTTTAAAAGATATACACAAACTGTTTTTAGTTTAATAATTTGTAATTTCTGTATTCTATAAGTATCCTAAAAATTTATGCATTTTTTATTCAGAAAAAAACGTAATTTTTGGCTGTATATTTATCAAAATTAAAAAAATGCACTATTTACAGTTTTATAAAATTTGGTCCACATAATCTCCCTGCAAAATGAACAAAATGTAGTTTTAAAAAATAGGGGTCCATGCACTCATTTTCAAATCAAATCAGTTTGAATGATAACAAGAGTGCACATGCTGAAATGTCTCACCTTCTATAATAATCATTGATATTATGTTGATAGTCCTATATAAGTATAAAGCTAAGCTTTATTAGAACTGTCACATAAACTTATCATTAACCAAGATAACTAAACAAAGACCAATGAACCTTGAAAATGAGGTCAAGATCACATGAACCATGCCAGACAGACATGTACAGCTAATAATGCTTCTATACAACATATATAGTTGACCCAGTACTTATAGTTTAAGAAAAATAGACCAAAACACAAAAACTTAACACTGTGCAATGAACCGTGAAAATGAGGTCACAGTCAAATAAAACCTGCACGACTGACATAAAGATCATAAAATATTTCCATACACCAAATATAGTTGACCTATGGCATATAGTATAAGATGAAAAGACCAAAACTTAAAAACTTAACTTTGACCACTGAACCATGAAAATGAGGTCATGGTCACATGACATCTGCCCTCTAGACATGTACACATTACAATCATTCCATACAACAAATATAGTAGACCTATTGCATAAAGTATGAGAAAAACAGACCAAAACACAAAAATTTAACTATAACCACTGAACCATGAAAATGAGGTCAAGGTCAGATGACACCTGCCAGTTGGACATGTACACCTTACAGTCCTTCCATACACCGAGTATACTAACCCTATTGCTTATAGAATCTGAGATATGGACTTGATCACCAAAACTTAACCTTGTTCACTGATCCATGAAATGAGGTCGAGGTCAAGTGAAAACTGTCTGATAGACATGAGGACCTTGCAAGGTACGCACATAATAAATATAGTTATCCTATGACTTATAATAAGAGAGAATTCAACATTGCAAAAAAATTGAACTTTTTTTTCAAGTGGTCACTGAACCATGAAAATGAGGTCAAGGACATTGGACATGTGACTGACAGAAACTTCGTAACATGAAGCATCTGAATACAAAGTATGAAGCATCCAGGTCTTCCACCTTCTAAAATATAAAGCTTTTAAGAAGTGAGCTAACGCCGCCGCCGCCGGATCACTATCCCTATGTCGAGCTTTCTGCAACAAAAGTTGCCGGCTCGACAAAAATCAGTCAAAAATGCATCTTTTCCCGATATATCATAGTTTGACGTCGAGAAAATAACATTTTATGTTAGCAACGTCATTACCTCCCCTGTAACTGTATTGTATGCCCTTAAAGAAATTGGTGAATATCATCCATTGAGTTGTACTAAGATGTGATCACCCCATAAAGGTGAAATTAAAAAGTTTTATATGTCCCCTTACAAAACTGTTATTTTATCAAAAAGTCAAATAAATCAAGAGCATGTTGTTCTGGTTGGTTTTTGTTGGTTCCTAAGTGTTTCTCATAGTTAGAAGTTTCTCATTTTTATAAAGATTAGAATGTTGGTTGTGTTGTATGAATGGTTTTTAATACAGCACTAGTCATTTTGGGCCCTTTAGTAGCTTGCTGTTCCGTACTTTGACCTATTATCGTTAACTTTTATACATTGTGACTTGGATGGAGAATGTCATACAACATCTTTTTATTTATAATAAAAAAAGAAGAAAACCTTCAGAAAAACAAGCGAAACTCAATGGTGTATGATAATGTTTTGTAAGTACATACCTATGATGCCTTACCCTTAGAGTTAGATAAAAAATAATAATTTGTAAAATAATCCAACCCAATTTTACTGATTCTTCTCATGCCTCCTGTATGTTAAGTTTATATAAAGAAAAATAGTGTTTTTTCTTGGCCTAAGTTTATACAACAAATATGTTACAAAAACATTAATTTGGTCCCTTACTTGTTCAAGATATCAATTAATAATTTTGTGTAAAAACTGGTTCTATCGCTCACTCTTACTTTAAACATTTAAATATCTAAATGAATTATGCATGTACAATCTATCCTAACATATAAAACAAAAAGGTTTAGTGAACTGTTAAACAGTTTCACAGGTACTGTCTCAATATTAATTTATTGAACGTAAAAGATTTTTTTATTGTCAAGTTTTATATTGAAGTCATGAAATCTAAGCAGTTCATTTCAATAAAACACACATAAAATTGATTTTTTAATACTATCCCTTTTACTTTCCTTTCTAAAGGCGATTTACAGAATAATGCAAAGTTGTAAATTTTGATATATTACAGGAAGCTGAAACAACGGGCAAATTTGACTATTTTCTATATTTTTAGTAACAGCTGTAACTATAAATTTTAGCAAGGTATCATAGTAGAGGTCTATGACAAATTATTTATTTTAATTAGAGTTTACTTAGTCATGTTGCCATGACAATAAAAACAAGAGTGCATACCCTGAAAATTGTCTCGCCTTTTCCATTAGTCATTGATATTATGTTGATAGTCCTAAATGTAAAGCTTTATCACACTGTAAGGTAAACTTAACATTAATCAAGAAAACTAAACATTGACCAATGAACCATAAAAATGAGGTGAGGGCAGATGAACCATGCCAGACAGATATACAACAAATATAGTTGACCTGTTGCTTATAGTTTAAGAAAAACAGACCAAAACACAAAAACTTAACAATGCTCAATGAACCATGAAAATGAGGTCAAGGTCAAATAAAACCTGTGCGACAGACATAAAGATCATAAAATATTTCCAAACACCAAATATAGTTGACCTATGGCATATAGTATTAGAAAAAAAGACCAAAACTCAAAAACTTAACTTTGACCACTGAACCATGAAAATGAGGTAAAGGTCAGATGACACCTGCCAACTAGACATGTACACCTTAAAATCATTCCATATACCAAATATAGTAGACGTATTGCATACAGGATAAGAAAAACAGACCAAAACGCAAAAACTTAACACTGATCAATGAACTGTGAAAATGAGGTCAAGGTCAAATAAAACCTGCGCGACTGATATAGAGATCATAAAATATTTCCATACACCAAATATAGTTGACCTATTGCATATAGTATTAGAAAAAAAGACCAATACTCAAAAACTTAACTATAACCACTGAACCATGAAAACAGTGTCATGGTCAGATGACACCTGCCAGTTGGACATGTACACCTTACAGTCCTTCCATACACCGAAAATACTAGACCTATTGCTTATAGTATCCAAGATATGGACTTGACCACCAAAACTTAACCATGTTCACTGATCCATGAAATGAGGTCGAGGTCAAGTGAAAACTGTCTGACAGGCATGATCGAGGACCTTGCAAGGTATGCACATACCAAATACAGTTATCCTATTACATGTACTTATAATAAGATAGCATTTAACATTACAAAAAATCTTTATTTTTTTTTCAAGTAGTCACTGAACCATGAAAATGAGGTCAAGGACATTGGACATGTGACTGACGGAAAATTCGTAACATGAGGCATGATCTAACGGTATATACAAAGTATGAAGCATCCAGGTTTTCCACCTTCTAAAATATAAAGCTTTAAAGAAGGTAGCTAACACCGCCGCCGCCGCTTCACCAACCCTATGTTGAGCTTTCTGCGACAAAAGTCACAGGCTCGACAAAAAAGCAATATTTCAAAAGTCCATGAGTCACAAAGCATTTATGAATGTATGGCAATATATGGTAATAGTTTCAAAACCAAAATTTTTGAATAACTGTTATAATCTAAAGTGGGATCATGATGGTGGAGACCAAAAGTTTACTAAGTCATTTGTAAGTCAAAATATAATTAATCAATACATGTAACATGTATAAAGGCAAATATTTAAAAATTGGGGAGAAGCAAATTACATCAGCTTTTTTCTCCCATGCAGAGTAAAAGCAGCTTTTATTTTGTACGTCTGGTAAAACTCAACCCAATGAATACAGCATGATAATGTCAGAACTAAAGTTTCTCTTCAACCTTTTACTGAGCCAAAAATTTTCAAGGCAACCAAGGATTTTTTTGGTGTGGAACTTGCTTATAAATGATAGCTTATTAAAATCAGACCTCTCACTTGATTTTTGTTTATTGATTTGCTACACAATCATATGCATTTGACATCGAAACAATTTTTTCATCTAGCATAAGCAGTATTAAAAAGTGTTGTATTTTTTTTTCAGGCCAGATGATAAAACAACTTTTTTGGCTGACATCGGATTTTATCAGAATTCAAAAGTTCTAAGTTTTCCTAACCATTCTATGCAACACTACTTTTCATTATATATTCTTTTTTAAAGTGAATCATTTCTGGTGACTAACTAGCAAGTTTTATCAGTTTTCAAGTTTTTTATCCCTAATATTGTCAAAACATTTGTTGATACCATGTAAGTATGTAATGAACTATTGTTTGGATTGACAATATCCCTACTACAATCCTATTACATTAGAAATATGTTAACATCACTAGGACACGGAAACATTTTCAGACAAGTGCCAACAATTATCCTCTGATTAGATTGTTTATAAAACACGCTAGTATATTACCAACAAACGCTTGTGACTTATCTCCTCTAAAGTACACCTTGTCAAGAAGTCTGTACAGTCTACAGAAATCTCCGTCAAATTCTAAATATGTGCATATCAGGTGTGTTATCTTGTCATGTTATTATAATGAATACTTATGTACAAAAAATAATCTTCTTTTCAAAATTTCTTCCTGAGGCTATTTAAACATACTGCATAAAGTATTCTACATGTAACTTGTTTTGTAAAATATTTCAAAATTACATGTTTTTTTTCTGAACACTCGAGTGCATTTGAAAAGAGTTGCTTACAAAAGGAAGTTAACTTTATCACAGATCAAGGATAAATATTAAAGATGAGTTCTTTTCAAATCTTCAATTCAACTTTAAAGCTTAATACACAAATTTTTTAAAAGGATTATATTGTGACATATATAAGCTATATATGAGATACATATGAATACCTAAAACTATTAAAAATTACTGTAAACTTCAGAAATCATTGCATGTATTTATTGTTGCAATTTTAAGAAAAGCAACATACATGTAATTGATATCAGAATGTGAGTTATTATTGTGACACTCAAGAAGCCACATTATTTGCATTAATAAAAACCTTGCAAGGGGGTCTCATTAGGGGGTTCCGATCCTGGATCACGCTTACTGTTTTGTCAGATTCCTGTATCCCGCTTACACTATGTACGTAAGCAATTATCATTTTTTTTGTCATTTCCCAGGTCCCGCTACACCTCATTTCCCGTTTTCACGACACAATAATTTGACTTTCACGTGTCCCGCTTACAAAAAATCAGCAATCCCACGTCACGCTTAGACCCCAATGAGACCCACTTGCAATAATTTACCCTTTATCAGAGATGAAAGAAATGTGAGATCATTACCAGTTTTTGGTGGGGTTCTTGTTGCTTAGTCTTACTTTTCTTTATAATCCTGGTACCTTTGATAACTATTTTCTGTTATGAATTGTGTACTATTGTTTGTCTGTTTGTCTTTTTCTTTTTTAGCCATGGCATTGTCAGTTTATTTTTGATCTGTGAGTTTTAATTTTCATCTGGTATCTTTTGCCCCTCTATTTTAACTTTGTTCTTGTTTGGCTTTATAAATATTTTGATATGAGCGTCACTGATGAGTCTAATGTAGAGGAAACGCGCGTCTGGATATGAGCGTCACTGATGAGTCTAATGTAGAGGAAACGCGCGTCTGGCGTACTAAATAATAATCCTGGTACATTGTACCTTTGATAACTATAAACTGTGTAACCAAAAATCTTAAAATCATAATTACATGAATTACGTACTTAAATTTAAAAGAAAGTTAGCTGGTACATTCGAAGATCCAGGCTAATAAAAAGGACACTTTGAGATCTACACAAACGTATTACTAACAAGTCTATCATTGTCTATATGCATTAAAACCTTTCACCATTAAGTTTACATACTGTTATGTAACATGTTTTACACTAGTTATACCTAATTTGGAAAGTATGTAGTCCAAGCAAAAACTAAAATAATAGAACATGATGTTACATGGGACTTTGAAGGTCAATATAGAAAAAAGTGCATACATATTAATTGTAAACAAAGGTAATAATATATGTTATTGAAAATCTTCACAAGGAAAATATGAGCTCATATTCCCCCCATTTATGTTTTATAACTCCTGAACTGTTATGCAAAGGGGATACAGACCTGAGACCACTGACTGACATTATGAACCCATGTCCCCTGTGAAGATCCTGAGTTACAACTATATTATACTGGAGTGTCCTGATTTAACATCATCCTCGATTTGTTACTGTGACCAATCAAATTAAGAGATTTAAGTCAACAAGTTTTTTATATTTTTTTTAATAGTGTCTAACCATGTGTAACCTTATTGATAACACAAACATGTGAATTTGTGCACCACAGACAGAAATAGCACTTACAATTCTTCCAGGCCTGCTTCCACAAAAATTATTGAAAGATGTTAACATTTTAAATAAGGCCGTTAGTTTTCTTGTTTGAATTGTTTTACATCGTAATTTTGGGGCCTTTTATAGCTGACTATGCAGTATGGGCTTTGCTCAATGTTGAAGGCTGTACAGTCACCTATACTTGTTAATTTCTGTGTCATTTTGGTCTTTTGTGGAGAGTTGTCACATTGGCAATCATACCACATCTTCTTTTTAATATATAAGTTGTTATATTTTTTGTGAAACGATACCAGATTTGATTGAATCAAAAGGAATATCAGGGTAATTGTGATAGTGTAGACTTTGATTTAAAGAGGCATCATAAACTTGTATAACACTGAGCATTTTAGATAAAGCATATATCCACTTAAAATTTCACGTCTTTTTGCAATAATTTTATAAAAATCATCATCATGATCATATTGTCTAAAAACTACTTCGTACTTTGCCATGAATTAATATAACACTTATAGCTGGCAATGGTATCTTCCTGTTAAGCATATATTTTTTATTGTCTGTTTTTGTCAATTTTTAAAGTTCTAGGGAAATAAGTTCAAATGACTATTACCTATCAAATGCCTAATTGAAGTTCTATATTTTATCAATCAAATGCTGTGTATTCTTTTTTTTTTTTTTTTTTTTTTTTAGAAAAGTACTTCACAACCATTTATCTTTTAACAGTATCAGTAAGCAATGGTGAGCAAAACCCTGCTTGCTGTATAGTTAACATAGTATACATGTACATATCCAAAACTTCATCATTATAACATCAGGTTAATCTTTTATCGGATTTCAAACGTTTGACATCAAAGACAAAATTTTAATGACTTCCTTTAGATTCAATTAATCATTCAATCCACTTATTAAAATAATGCAATATTACAATACATAGGCTTTTTTTTTTCTAATCATTCCTTCAAAAAACAAATTACGAACATGGCAAAACATTATCAAATATTAAAAAAACGGAAAAACAAATTTTCTTATTGTTTTTAACATGATTTAAAAAGGCTCACCTGTATTATTTTGTCTTGTTTTTGAGATAAAATTCCAGGTGAACCGATAATTTAATCACGACTGAATACACAGAAGATGTACAAGATAATGATTCAGGTTTCAGCCCACATCTAATTGTCAGATTTTTGTGGTTGGACAATTATGACAACTTGTACCAATACATGTAAAACAAAATAGTTTGATTACAGTCGTTTAACTGTCTGACTGACATTTAATTGACAATTTTAGCACTGTTTGATAGGACTCGATGTGTAATATACATTTAAATAACTACTTTTTGTTCAAAATTGAAAGTGTTTAGGATTATATTACCTATCAAGTTTTAGCTTGAATTTAATTTGCAAACTTTATTTTTGATATGGTGCAATTAAGGTCATCTAAGTACAATAAAATTGGTATATATAAATTCAAAAAGAGTGTCCTTTTAAACTTTCCAAATTAAGTTTCAGTGACATTTTAATCGTCCTCTTTTTTGCACCTTTTATTAAATGTTTTCAGGGATAAAGTAACTAGAGTGAGGTGATTAAATTATGAAGATCGCTGAGTCTGCACCATTAGCCACTAGTCCCTAACCCCAGATTAGTAACATTTTTTTCTGACTAGATAAGTAACTAATTGCAAATATTTATTTCGAGAGATAAGGCCACGGTTTTTTTAATTGTTGGTTTACGGATCCGCCGACCCGATTTTGCCGATTTTCAGAATAAAAATAAAATTGACTTTTCATGCTTTTTTATTCCCGCCGACCCTTATAAATGCATTATCCAGGAAAAATAATTAAAATTTTCTTTTATTATGAAATGAAATGCATTAATCATTAACAAAGTTGATAACACTTTCTGTTGTGAAAAATAAAAATTCCAATTTACGTTTCTAAAAATAGACAAATCAATTATAACTGACCTTGAAATGTCTTTTGCGCAAATAATTTTGCGAAGCGAAACCTGTTTTAAAACCAGTTACAAAATAAGTTCGTTTCCCTTATTTGTCATCAGTCCGTAAGATGCATCATCTAAGAGAAATAGACTTGTCCAAATGTGGACAGGTGGAATACATCAATTAAAGTATACTGAATATTAACAAATCATTTGAAATTTTCTTGTTTCATAGATAACAAAAAATATCGATCATTGGGATAAAAACCGGATTGCATGACAACTGATTAACCCGATATTGTCGTTTTTTTCAGTGGACGAGTCAATTCGTTTTTCGACACGTGTGTTGAAACTTGCTTATTTTTGTACGACGTTCTTATATTTTTTTTCTTTATCAGTTTTTGTGCTTGAAGATCATTATTCACCAAGTTTTCTGGAATTGATTGAGAGCTACGCGAATCTGTTTTTCTTGTTTGTGAAATGACGATTTAATTTCGTCTTTGTCCGTGCAACCCCCCTTTTTTACAGGAAATTATTAAACGATGTCATGCGATGTTCATGATCACTGATCAATAATATTTCATCGAACTTAATGTTAAGAAATGATGACAAAACAGCATATAAGACAAACATTTTGTTAGTAAGGTGAAATATATATTTATTTTGCTTATTTTTTCTGTTTTGAAAGATATTTTTTTTTCTTTTTTTTCCCGACCGACCGACCCGACTTTTTTATGCGAAAAATCCGTAAACCAACAAATTAAAAAACCGTGGCCTAAGAAAGTTGTGGAATATATCAGTCGATGGAAAAGATTTTGGTGCAGACTGAGATCCATCATTTAAAATTAATTTTATTCCTTTCTCAAGAATTAAAATGTATCCATTTGAACTGTAAGGAGGGGTTGAGCTTACAAATTATGAACACAGACAGAAGAATACAATATACCCCCAAAAATTAGTTTGAAGCGAGAACAAAAATAATGTCCCTGAAATTTTTCAAAGAGTTTGAGATTCAATTAGACATAATCTGCTTTCTAAACCTAGCATTCATTTTTTACTCTTGATTTTTCCTAATAATTACAAAATTTTGGTGAAACCATTTCAATACAAGGGGTCTATAAGTAGTTGAACTACTGTATCACTAGACTGTAAACACTGTGGTCATGTTGGTTGTGAGTTTAAAACCAGCATGTTAATAAGAATTGTCAGTTTTCCTCCATAAGGGTGATGGTTATCTCTGGACGCAGAACTCACAAAGCCCAATAGACATGAGCATATTGCTTTGTTTTTATACACCAGTGTCCTTAATATTTTACTTGTCCAAAAGACAAAAAGTTAAAGAGAAAACCACTTGCCTAAGTTATGTACTTTCATAAGAAATTTTAAACTACCATTTTGGATACAAAATTATTTAATCCTTAAACATTTATTTTTCTCTGAAGTAACCACTGATAAAAGGTTTCCCTAACTGTGTAAACTGCCCTTTCCAATGCTGGTTTTGGATAGATACCATTTTTGTCTTGATATATGAACAATATAGCATAGGAATATAAAATATAGACTCTGTTATTAACCAAAAAAATCTTGAGACATCAGCCTTATCAGATTCAATAATAAAAGGAAATGTAGGGCATGTCTTTTACAGTAAATCTGATTGATACTTAAGTCTGGGAGAATTGTTTTGATTTCTGAGTTGTAGTTGGCTTTCAGGTTGGGGAGGGTTGAGCACTCATGAGAATGTTTATCACTACCACATTATTCATTTGCATGTCCCAAGTCGGTTTGCCCGTAGTTTTGTGTTTGTCATCAGGTTCATGAAAGTTTTTCAAATTTGTTTTTCATAATTAGTTTTACTATAAATAATTAGGCTGGTAGTTTTCTCAATTGAGTTGTTTCACATAATTTTTAGATCAGTTATATTGGGAATCACTGATTCTGAAGCATGACTGGCTTAACTTTCACTCGTCAAAACAGAAAAAAAATGTTAATCTTGTTTTCTTTATGTAATTTCAAGTTTTTTTATTGTGTTAATATCTTTGAGCCTACATGTATGTTAAACACCATTTTAGCATAAATATATTTAGAAATGGCCTAAAATGATTTAATAACTGGTAAACAGAACTGAAGATTAATGCCCTGTTCATGGTGTTTTACTTTAGACTAGTTTTAGAAGAACATTGTCAGGTCAACTTAAGGTCATATCTCAAAATAAGCCAAAAAAAAACAAATGCATTGGTCGTTATGACACTACATTCTTATTTCTAATGCTATTTTTGGTCAAAAACACATTAAGTGTCATAATTAATTGCAGGTAGACAGCAAGTGATATATTGACATGTTTACAGGTGAAAAAATCCTCAGTTGACAAGTGACAACATAGGGTGGAGCAAAACGTTAAAATATAATTACATTGCTAACATCATGAACATGGAATTCAGGTGTAAAAAAATATAACATTTTAATTAGCATTGCCTAAAATAAAATATTGCTTTTATAAACTGGTATTTTAACCAAAACAGAGGAGGATGATAAGATGAAGGGCCAGTTTTTGTGTCCATGAAATTGCAAATATATAGTAAAAATGCCCCAAAATATACTTGTATTTCCGTCTACCTTCCCTAATATTTAAAGTGCCTACACTAACACTTTTTATGCCATTATTGAACAAGCAAGTGTTAAAGTCAGACAGATTCCCTAGTAGAAATCAGCTAACAATGTTTGTTAAATAAAATGATATTGCCTACCTTAAACTACCCTGTTTTTTTGTATTAATTTTTTTTGCCAAATAAAAAAAAAAGTGTTTATAGTGATAAATAAAATGTTGAAAAATTTGCTGCATTTTGTTGTGTAATTTCCCTGTAGTTCTAAGGGGTTTCCCCAGCCTGTGAAGGATATTGAAGTGGGTCTCATTGGGGTCTAAGGGCGACACTGGATTGTTGGTTTTTTGTTAGCCTAACACATGAAAGTCAAATTATTGTGCTGTGCAAATGGGAAATGAAGTATAGCAAGACACGGGAAATTACAAAAAAATTAGAATTGCTTGCGTACATAGTGTAAGCGGGATATGGGAATCTGACAACAATAAGTAGGATCTTGGATCAGAACCCCCAATGACACTAGGATAACAGTTGTGTACTTCCAGCCTATACTTCCAAGTACATCCTTCTCTTACTGCAGAACGAGCAAGGCATAATTAAGATTAGGAGTCCGAGATCTAGGACCTGACAAAGTTAGCAGGGATTGACACCTAGAAGGAAGATAAAGCACTTCACCCTAAGCATAGCTTGTATGACTATGAGCCCCTGGGGCAACCGTCGAGCCAAGTAGGGAACTAAAGTTTTTATATTATTACAAAAAACATACTTTTATGGACTGGGACCCCTAAAGTAAAATCCAAAAATTTCGGGACCCCTAAAGACAGTAAAGTAAAAGAAGGCCAAAATTTTAACACTTTAACTTTTTTTTTCTTAAATTATATATGTGCCATTTGAAGTAAAGAGATCTAGTAAGTTGGTGTGTGCAATAGTTCCCCATTTGGTGGTAGTCAACCTGTTGGATGTCAGAGAAATCCCGGACTCACTTAACAGCTAAATCGGTCTAGCAGATTTTGTCTGCCGAACAATTTCAGGTTCATCTTTTTCAATTTTGTGTACAGGTGTAAAATCAATGCATTTTTTTATATATATATATATATATATATATATATACGTAGATACTCTGTTATGCCTTGTGCCTGGGGATGTACTGTTCTTGACTTATAGGGCTATTCTATTCTATTGATTCTGTTTTTCTGTTGTTACTCTACTTCATCTGACTTGATATTTAAAAGGCGCGGAACTGATTATTTCCCCTTGTACACAAACCGCGCTAAAATATTTAGCTATTATCTCCCTTAGACTGCATTAGGAAAAATAAAGAACTTGTAAGATCTTGTGAAAGTTTGTTTCAGATATATACGAGAACTTGACTTTAGCATGTTTAGATGAAGTTTAAACTATTTTATTTCTTTCTTGAAATCTTCACTGTCAGACTAAGGAATAAAAACGTAGTTATAAATATGTAGTAATTCAAAGTAGAACAAGTTTCAAGTATGAGCTTGGATTTTTATATCTGTATATATTTTGTGCAATGTGTCTCAAAAAGAAAACAAAACATCTTTAAAATGGATCTTGTTAGCTTATTATTTCAAAGAGCTTCAGATTTTCTGTAAAACAAATATAAGGCAATATAAGGCAACTCAGTGGAAGCTAAATTGAAAGGAACTTCATTCCCGTGAACTTTCACCTTAGTATTTTAAATAAAAATATCTGTAAACTTAATATTTTCTTCATTATTTCTATTAATATAAACTTTATTCATATAAGTTAACCATATAGTGTCGTAGACCCTGTCTTTTCCTTACGCTGCTACTCATCGAGATACAGTGGGTTCTGACTATGTCGAGCAGTGTTTGCTCAGTATCTCTAATGTTGCCTGCTTGGTGGTATAGAGAGGAAGCATTGGCTGTAATTAGGACAGACACATGTTCCTCGTTTTTTAAGGTGGCAAGATCAAATAAAAGACACACCAGAAAAGCCACTAAATTTTGTTCGTTTGCATGTCGAAATGTTTTAACGATAAAAGAAACCTTTCCATTATTTACCTCAATTGACTTTCACTAAAAAGTATTTCTGCTGGTGGACGTTTCATCCCCGAGTGTATCACCACTTCGGTGTTGACATGAATATCAATTATATGGTCATTTTTATAAATTTCCTGTTTACAAAATTATGAATTTTTCATATTACTATGGATTTTCTTGTCAGGTATAGATAACCTTAGCATATTTGGTATATTTTTTTTAGGAATTTTGGGTCCTCAATGCTCTTCAACTTTAATTGTACTTGTCTGACTTTATATAGATATAGGAAAATGTGGTGTGAGTGCCAATGAGACAACTCTCCATCCAAATAACAATTTAAAAAAGTAAACCATTATAGGCCAATGTACGGCCTTCAACACGGAGCCTTGGCTCACACCGAACAACAAGCTATAAAGGACCCCAAAATTACTAGTGTAAAACCATTCAAACGGGAAATTTAAAACCAACGGTCTAATCTATATTAAAAAAAAACGAGAAACGAGAAACACGTATATAAACTACATAAACAAACGACAATACCTATTTTGATCTGAGCGTTACTGATGAGTTTTATGTAGAAGAGACGCGCGTCTGGCGTATTACATAACAGTTGCGGATCCAGAAATTTACATAAGTGGGGGCCCACTGACTGACCTAAGAGGGGGCCGCTCCAGTCACGCTTCAATGATTCCCTATATAAGCAACCAAATTTTTTCCCAAAAGGGGGGGGACGGGCCCCCTGCCCCTCCCTAAATCCACCTCTACATAATATAAGCCTGATACCTTTGATAACTAATATTATATATGTCATGATATCTGGAGTACAAGGAGACGGAGAATTGTTTCAACTTCACATGACGTTCTTCCGTGATAAGTACAGAGATTAAAACTGTGTGAGCTATCATATCTAAGGAAACATATTGATAATCATCAGTAGAAAGTAAGTCAGAACAATATTTCAAACCATGTTACCGCTGCTTTTATTCTTATTAAGTATTTTAGTTTCAAATGGATTTCTTTTGGATAATGGTCATTCAACAGGAAACAGAGGGACTCAAAGGGATATCAATGCACTGTTAACGGAGGAGAGACAATCTAGACAACGCTTAGAAAGCCATGTAGCAGAACTATACCATGAATTATCTATGACAAAACAAATGGCATCGAACCTTACAAAAGAGTACCAGAGTTTAAAGAAAGCTTTACAGACCGGTAAACATATTTATTATAAAGGAAATTGAAATATATTACTGGAAAATGTGCGCCATATGCAATTTTCTTCAAATAATATAGAACTACTTTAGGCACTCTAATTAAAATCAAATCTTTGAATTGCTCTCGATCTGATATGCACGACAGTAATGTTCTATTTAGATTGGACATTGGACAACTTTTGTACAATTTCATAGTCTTTATAAATTTTTGAAACAAAAATAATGATAAGAATAATCATGCTGGCATATATTAGGAAAAATCATTCATTTTATTTTACCAAAAATAGATTTTATAGCTTTGAATGCCATATTCTTGGATTTGTTTTAAGTCTTTTTGTGATTGTTCGAATCTTTTTACTTTCAGATTGGAAAAATATGTCGGGGTGCAATTCGGCTAAGTTGACCGACGAGAGCAATGCTAACCAATGCTGTATTGAAACACAATATCTAATAAATAATGTATTAACTATTCAAGACAATATAGATGGATTATTGACTCAGTCAATTACAGGTAAGATTAATGTCTATTAATGTAGATTAACTAGAAAAGAACAACATCCGAGCAGTATCAGGTAGAAATCGACCTCTTGCAAGTGCACGTATTCTTGTACATGTGTAAGACTTTAATGATTGATTATGAAACATTCAAATACGAAGTAAAAGATTAGATTTTTGTCTGTTTTGTAGCGTTCTTATATATATCAACTCAATCTATCCGACACAGCTCAATAGTTAAACCATCTGCAATAGAACACAAATGCGAAGTTTCGAGATTAGGCACATTTGAGCCGAATTAAATAATATCAAAGATATTATTGTGTTTCCATCAATTCGTTTGAATCAAGATAAAAAAGAAACAGGATTGAGACCTTTCCAAAAGTGTCTCTCGGGTACAAGGGTCATTCATACCTGAGGCAATTTACAATTATATAAATTAAAAGCAACGTTTCACTGTTCAACATTTTAATTACCCGGACCATTGGTGTATAGTCATGTACCATACCAGCATATAACGTATATGGTCCAAATACTCACAAGGACCGGAACATATTGATATCCGATATTCAGTAACACACGTACAGTTTTCGAAGAAGCGAATACAATTTTACTACTATTGATTAAGTGGCCTTATAGAAACATGCAAAATAATGAGATCAACATAGCTTTAGTATAAGATAATTACTTTTTTATCCACATACAATCTGCTTTTCAGATATGGAAGACACAAAATGCCAAATTAGCTCCTCAAGTAAGTGAAATTTACTAAGTTTCATAGCTTATTGGTCGATATAAGGTAAACAGATTGAAAAGGAACAACATTATATAAAGGACAATTAGAGAAAGACGGAGGTGATCTTGCCCATATACAGAGGTTATTTGAAAAAGTTAACATTTTTATTACAGGATTGAACTACATAATAAATACTATTTATCAATATATTCTTCTTTTCCTAATTGGAATTATGAATATCAAGTGATTCATATTTAGACTCAGCCTTTTGTTTTAGAATTAGTCTAAAGTAAATAGTTACAATTTATTTTAATCAAATAAAGACACACACATTAAAAAAAAAGAATAAGAAAATCTTTGGACGAAGACAATAAAAATCAAAACCAAGGAGTAAACAAAGACTCACAAAACCAAAGGACATTTACATCAACAGTTATATATAATAATTAAGAAACAACACGAACTCCACTAAAAATCGGGAGTGATATCAGGTGCTACGGAAGGGTAAGCATTTCCTGCACCGTATACGGCACCCGTCATGTGATTTCTTTGTTCAGTTCGGTAAAGATGGAAGGTTATTATGACTGAGGAAGAATATCAGATATGATTTCTGACACACTTTTGTCATAATGGCCAATCAGCTCATGATGGCGACTGTAAATTTCTTGAGTGATGATTGATTGATTCATAGCCCTGTCTTAGCAACTTTTGAGAAAGCAGTATTCCTCTTTCAACAAAATCAACGTACTTTGAGCTAGCTATAGAGTAACGTATCAATTGAGATACACATACTCCATATGCTGGTGCCACTGGGATGTTGCTACACAGAAATGGAAAGTTAACTATAGGAAAATTAAAATCATCGCGTTTGTCATAAATTTTGGTATTCAACCTACCATCAGTAGTCATTTCGAGAAAAAGGTCTAAATATGAAACAGATTTATCTGTGTCAGTAGTATCTTTAATTTCAAGTTCACTTGGATATATTAAATGTAAGTGATCACTGAATCTATTATTATTAAGAGACAGTACATCATCAATATACCGAAAAGGTGAAATTAAAAGACTGGGCTAATTTCTTTTCTCCTTTCTGTACAAGCCCTTAGATAAATTCTGCTTCATAGGAATATAAAAGCAAATCTGCAAGTAGAGGAGCGCAATTGGTACCAATTGTGATTTTAATAGTCTGTTGGAAGACTTAACCTCCAAATTCAACAAATATGTTGTCAATTAAATAGTCCAGCATGGCAGTTATATCTTCGTCGGTATATTTTTTCCTTGATTCTGTATAATTTTTCACAACGTAAGCTGAATTCCAGCCCAAAACCAGATATTTAAAACGTCTAGTGCCCTTTTTGTTAAAGAAACATGAGCTGACGAGTTCTTTCAGTCGAGCTTTAGGTTTAATATGTGGAATAGTGGTATAAAGAGTTGAAAAATCAAAGGTTTTTTTAAAATGTTGGTACAATGTTTTAATGATTGAGATTGTAAATTCACCAATAACTCTTTTGAATTTTTCAGTATCCATATCTGATTAACAACACTTCTTGAATATGCCATTTCGGAATATTTCTGAAGTCCTTCTTTGACTGCAGTGAGTATGGCAGTAAGAACTTTAGAAAGGGGTTTAGTGGAACACTTGGAAGAACCTGCAATATACTTTTCCTTATAAGGATTCTTGTGAAGCTTAGGAATCCAATATAAGGATGGAAGATCCTGGTCTTCATCCTTTGGATTAACACCAAAGGAGATTAGAACCGATTTGTGGTTTTCCAGGATCTCCTGCTTCGTAAGCGTACTTAGTGTATTTGTAGGATTTCCAAGTGTGTTATTTATACCCAGTTCCTTAATCAGGCAGTCAATGTAGTGTTCTTGCAAACAAAAACAATATTGTTCGAGGCTTTGTCAGCTGGAACGACAACATATTTGTCATGGAGACAAGACAACTCCTCTATTACACGAGGTTCTTTAAAGATGGAAGGAGCTTTGGTGCGACCTTTTAAGCTTACTTACCCCTATCTGAATCAATGATCTTACTGATTTAACCCACCTTGAAAGAGTGTCAACCTCAATCTTTTCTCTTTTTGCCCAGTCTTTTGCATAACCCTCAACAGAATCCATCAGTAGTTCGAAGTTCTGCTTCGAATTGATTGGCTGTGGCTCTGTATTTCGGACCCTTGGACAAAAGTTGTCTCAACTTGTAGTTATTCACTACTTTTAGGTCTCCAGAAATTACATGGTCAGAAGGATTATACACGAAATGGGAAAGTGAACAGGCACAATCAGGTGGTTTAGCTTTGAGGTCATCAATATTTAGATTTAAAGATAGATCTAAATATAGTAAATTGTATTATATGTGTCTGTGTACAGTACTTTAGTTGGTCTAGTAGAATTTATTTTATGTATGTGAGTTTTTCCTAGTTTTGACCCTTGATTAAAACTAAAACTATAAAAAAATTATAGTTCATCATGTGCATGTTTATGTAACATTTTTCTTTTCTTTCAGATGATTTATGTATTGTTCAGTATAATAAAACACCTAATGACTGGTTGTGCGGGTAATAACAAGTTGGTAGTCCCTTCGCATACCAACTATTGCCTCGAGCAATAGTTGGTATCTCAGGGACAACAAGTTGCTATTACCCTCACACCCAGTCACTAGGTGTATATTATTTTAATTAAATAAAGACACCGGCCAAAGAAAAAAAATGACGAACACAAGACTTGTCAAAACTTTAAGGAATATTTAGTCATCAATATATATATCTGTTATCCTTTGAATCGTATTACTAGTATATATTTGTATGTGGTGAGACTATAAAAAAGATTGAATCATATATCATTTATCAGAAACATAATGACGTAGATGTAACAATAAACCGCCAACAATGAGCTAGCAAAAACTATACCGCATTGCAAGCTGTAAAAGACGCGACCTAACTAAATGCAAAACAGTTCAGATGAGAAAACAAAAGCCATATAATTTATGCACAAAACAATAAACGAAAATATATAATGCAGTAGTAAACTACAACCACTGAATTACAGATCTCTTACTCGGGACAGGCACATGCATGCATACTATGGCAGGATTTAACATGGTAGTGGACGCCCAATCGTCTCAATCACAGTTCACGCGGTGATACAACCTGTGTCACATCTATTAAATCAAATTACTATAGTGCCAGAAAATATTTTTATGAATCAGTTTACGATTGTAAATGAATAAAAACTCATTAAAGATACCAGGATTGAAATTTTGTATTTGCGCCAGACGCACGTTTCGTCTAGAAAAGACTTTTCAGTGCAACGCTCGAATAAAAAAAACCAACCAAATTCTGAAAGTTTTGCCAATACAGCTAAGTTTACCTATTCCTGGGGTAGAAAAGCCTTAGTATTTCAAGAATTCAAAATATATAATTAAAAGTTAATTTAAATTTATAACTATTTATACGACGGATGATTTAAGTGTAAGAGGGCATTAGCAACCAACGCATATTTGTTCCATCTAATATAATTTTCTCTGGAATCTTGGTTATAACAATGCCTTAATTGTGCGTGGTACCTTTTCTGTTCTGTATTATGTTTCCATTGGAAAACACATTTTACATTTTTTTTCCGTTTTGAACTTAATTTATAAAAGAGCTTCTATATCTGAATAGCAATGTTGTCGATACATTTAATTGATGGTTTTGTTTTATTTCAGCATGGACAACAGTCTTTCTTGTCTGTGCAAATAATGGTCAGTCTGTAATAGATTCATGGAATGCATCGTCTTCCATATCAACAACAATCAATGGTGCTGTTACATCTGATGCATCAGCTTGTAGACTAAAACAAGTCAGGAGCTCACTCATAGATAACTGGAGCAAGCATAACATTGACCAAGTACATGTGTAACTAATATAATTTAGAAGTCATTGTACTCCATAGAAAATGACTGAATTATATACTTTTGTCCGAAATAATACTTTGTTCAAAGAACACGAAGCGATATTATTATAATTAGTTAACTATTTGATTCATTGATTTAAAATCCCGATATATTAGCTGTAAGTCTCTGCACATATATTCGCATAAAAAGCTTTCTTCTTGGCACTACATTCCAGCAGTGATATGCTCCAACTAAATAGCACCTATACATATAGCAACCTCATTATGATCTGTTACACACCGAAGTTACTTTCAAAAAATATCTACCCTAAAACAAAGTTAAATTCAAAACAAATAAGGCCTGAATAGGTAAAAGTGCGAGGCAACATAACAGTAGTTAACCCATTTTAAAAATCAAATGAAAAAGTTGAAAAAAAACCTCAGAAAATGGAGGGAGTTTGGATGTGTTGATGCAGTAAGAAAATGATCCCTTAATTCTAAGAAGCAGCGGAAGGGGTGTATGTTGGCAAATTTGATTCACAGCAGAAGGTCATTCCTATTGCAAACTCTCCTAAAATATTTATTCAATGTTTTTGTTCACTTTATCTTTATATACGTGTATATCGATAATATAAAATTCAAGTAAATCCATACCATGGTAATTGAACTGTCTAACATTTTAGCAAACAGTCTATTCAAACTCCTTAATCTGCCCCTGACAAAACTTTTTTATGTTAAAAAAATAGAAATATCTCTTTATTTCAAATTTACACACCAGAAACGCTTTTTTTTTGATTATTTATAACTATCGTGTAAATTTTGAAAATTTTGATTTTTTTATGCCTAAATATCTATATTAATGCGTGACAGGACAATTGTCAAGTTTATATATTATACTGTTAAAGTTTTGTAACCAGAATAGTTTGAAATGATTCATTTTACATCGTCATCTTACGGATGAAGGATATCTGTTATCCGAAATATTAAAAGTTACATTTGTTTATTTTATTGTTATTTTTTTTGTGATGTCGCACCCTTTTAATCCCTCCTTTAGACTGGTTATATATTATATTTTGTAGTGTACTGTATCATATTTATATGATCTATCGCCCCGTAAGATTTATTGATGGCTATTATTCAGTCATATACATACGCTAGAATGTATTTTTGAAATCTGTCAGCCCCCTCGGGATCAAATGGTCGTCAGTAGATACTGTATTTTTCATCTGGGGTTAAAGCTATAATAAAATTGTCAGTGAAACAAGTGACAATTAATGATCTTTTAATTAACAATCTTTGTTTGTTTTATGCAACAGGTTAAAGTTGAAGTGTACAAGAATGGGTCTGTCATCGCTGCGTTTTACTTCAATGGTCTTGGTACGAACCACATTAACTGGTTCTCGAAGAACAACCTGTTAGGAACCACTTACACTGATTTGACACGAAGTTCAACGGTTAACTATTTTTCAATTGAAGGGTTAGTATTTATTTTTTTATATCTTTCAACTTTCTTCAGATGTCGTTTATGATATTAAACGCACACATGCACACACTGGTTTTCTGGAATAGTTTATGAATTTTGTAAAGGTTTAGATGTCACATTTCATTCTTCTTTAACAGCATAGAGGAGCGCCATTTCTACATAAATGAACATTTTGGAGGGTGTCCTGCTGATGAAGGATGGCTATTAGTTCGTGATGTAACAGGACAGGTTGCGCCATGTCATTTTGATCATTTGACAAAACCGCCATATTTCATTGTTAGTCCTGGAAACAAGAAAGGGCGATTCGAAAGTGGTAAGTACCTCGTAATGTGGTTCTTACCAAATGACGCATTTCGGGCCAGGCTTTTGTTGTTTAGAAATAATGAAACTGCGGAAGAAGTAAATATGATTATCTTATCAGATAATTGTTCTCTATTCGTCCATATTCCCAATTTTGTTGTTAGCCATTTCCTTAATTTTTTAGCACGATTATTTCTTGGTTATGAATTAATTACATTCGATTTGTAATATTATACTTATTTGAGGTAACTTCACACAGAAGTGTCTCAGGAAGAACGAAATAAAGTTGCATTATCCTCTATTCTAACTCCATATTAGGCGGTATTGAATCAAAGGTTTCCATGTAGTAAAATGTTGACAACTTTGAATGCCACTATGCTATCTTGCATCTTTAAAAAAAATAATTGCTTATTTAAATGTGTAAATTCTATTTGTATGCTATTGGTAATAAGAAAGTAAATGAAGATGGCGGAAGAGATTTTTCATCTAAGATATATAAGTAATTTTATTTTTCTGCTGCCATTCGACGTGTTTTGTGCTGGTATTCATACCTATAGTTGTTGAAAAAATATTACCTCTTTTATAATGAAAACGCAGAACCCGAAAGCAAAGCTTACAATTAAATATTTTCTGTAAATTTAAGTGAAAAGCATTCAAGTCATTTATTTTCATTTCAGGGCAGTATATTCTGGCTGATGCTATGGAGATTTCTGTGCATACCAACACATGTAAATGTCCATCACCAATCTCAAAGGGAACTGAACAGATAGTTGGATGATTGATAAATATATAGATCATATTGAAAATACACATAGATGGAACTTTTGTTTATTTTTTTTATGTACGAAAATGAGTCCAATATCATATATATTCTTATGACCTCGACAATAATGAAATCTAATTCATAACTTTTTTTTGAACATACCAACAATTATTCATAACTATTTTATCACTGAGTATACCGATTACCGCTGGAATAAAATAAAACACACAGTATATCTAGTGCAATATAAATTGCCAGTGATGGTAAGTCGATAACTAAACTGAATTTTTCCAAATATAATTTTAATTTTCAATGAAGCAACTCATCTGCACCATGATATTAGGTAAATATATCAGAGCTGACACTGTATTCTATGGTTTGTCTTTCTTATCAGAATATCACTGAGAGATGAAAGGGGAAAGGGGGGGGGGGGGTGGTGTGGTGGTGGGGGATAGGAGGGGTCCTGATCCCGAAATGCGGGGCTTAAAAACACGAAATTTTACAAATAAGTTTAAATCCCGATACCCCAAAATTTGAACAAAGAATTCCCGGATCCCGAAAGGGTAATTAGCGAAATCCCGAGCTTAGAAATACCCGTTCTATGAGTCATAGATTACAGCTTATATTAAATTCGAGGTAACAGTTTAAAAATGATGCAGAGAAAGCCGTGCCTGTCGTTTCTTTAACTTCTAGCTCTGGAGGACATATAAAAACAATTAGAAAATTTTGGGTTGTAAATGAAACGAAAATCATCAATATATCTGAATGTGAAATTCAATGATATGGTTTCTTTGATCTACCCTAAATTGAACTCTGACTCATATGTAAATAAGAAGAGGTCGACAAAGAAAGACACATAGTTTGTTTCTATTGGCTTGCCGACAATCTGCTTAAAACGTCTACCTCCTAATTCATAAATACATTGTCGTGAAGAATCTCCAGCATACTAACCACTTTGTCTCGGTGTAGCATGTTTTACCTTTTTGTTAACTACTGACAGAAATGCCGTATGGTATCCCAAAGGAGTAAAATAGCGTATGCGGAGTTTTTACAAAATGATGTAAAATGGTTGTCTGAAGATATAAGCAACCATCTGTGTTTACGCAACGCTTTCGTTATCGAAAAACTTGATAGTTGACGATAACTCATTCTGGACTAGTACGTTATTTTATACCCAAAGGCAAAATGCCGTATTGTGAATTCAGATCAAGGTACTAAAATCTGAACATACCCGGTAGTTCAATGCAGAGGCACTGAAATTTCCATTCAGGTATCCTGATTTATTTTTAATAAGTTTATTATAACATTGTTCAAACAGATAGTTTACGTAGACATTTGTCAATTATCGTAGACTGTTTTATGCACACTTAACGGATTTGTTTGTGTCATTGGCTTGCTGCCACAAGGACAGAATTATTTTGTTCATGACCATATCTGGTCTTTTTGATAATTGTTCGCACTGATAACGTGAAACGGATATTCCATTACGGCTAACCAACTCGTGAAGGTGTCCGTAAATTTACGAAATGATGTTTTCAACTTCACCATTTTGAATTATCTTTACATTTGGTATGTAGACTAGTGGCCTATAAGTGTTCAAGTCTTCAATACTGTTAGCATTAAGAAAATACTTCCATTGGTCTATACAAAAGCAAATGCCAACAATAACAACTTGCTACTTTTGGATAATGTGTTTTATAAATTTATTTCAGTCGTTCATCATCAATTGTATCGTCTGTTTAAATCTTTTAATGTGTATCCTCAACATCGTGTTGTTTTAATAAAGGGACATAACACCACTACTAACCGTGTATTGAAATGAGCCCCGCCTAATAACCTAATATGGAATATACACGGTCTACACGTCGGTGCTTTTAATCAACCATATTCCTAGACATGTATAGGAGGTAATATAAAAATAGTTATAAGAAGATGTGGTATGAGTTTCAATGAGACAACTCTCCATCCAAGTCGAAATTTGTAAAAGTTAACCATTATAGGTCAAAGCACGGTTTTAACACGGGGCATTTTTCACACTGAACATCAAGCTATAAAGGGCACTAAAATGACTAGTGTAAAACTATTCAAACAGAAAAACCAACAGTGTAATCTATATAAAAAACAGTCTGCACACGGGTGCTTTTTATCAACCATATTCCTAGACATATATATGAGGTAATATAAAAATAGTTATAAGAAGATGCGGTATGAGTTTCAATGAGACAACTCTCCATCCAAGTCAAAATGTATAAAAATAAACCATTAAAGGTCAAAGTACGGTTTCAACACGGGGCATTGTCTCACACCGAGCATCAAACTATAAAGGGCACTAAAATGACTAGTGTAAGACTATTCAAACAGAAAAAAACAAGTCTAATCTATATAAAAAACAAGAAAAACTTATGAAGCACATCAACAAACGACAACCACTAAACATCAGGTTTTTGACTTAGGACAGGTGAAAATAAATGTAGCGGGGAAAACGTTTTAATAGATACCAAGCTTCACCCTTACTCCGTATGCAGGCGCTGCTGGAATGTTGTAACATAGAAATGGAAATTCTTAGAATCCTAGCCATACTTCATTTGCCTCGATAGTAACCTGCTCGAAGGATGTACACGTTTAGAGTGCCATCAGAAAAATATGATAGTGGACACAAGTGGAACATGATATTCTTACCTTTATTAAAACATCTAAAATCCTTTTTAATCTTTTTTTGGGATCGTATTACTCAGTCAATGATTTTGTAGCGATTTTCATCTTTGTTTCTTTTCGTCGTTTTCTTTTTTGGAATGATGTTTGCTATCTGAATATCCTCGATTAGTGATTTTGATTTTCCCTCTGATATATGCTGGTAAATGGACAATAATCAAGTATTCAGACAGTTTTGAGGAGTCAGATCTTCATCAAGGTCGTCTGATTTAAAAAAAATAATAAACAGAACAAAACTCACAATGCCACAATGCAAGCAATAAGATGACGTTTTGTAAAATGTGGTATATACCGTCGTGGACGGAATGCTACTGAAATATCGACTAATATTATATCAAAACGACAATTTTAAGGTAAGGCTAGCTTCGTGCAATGAATGTATTTTTAATTTTGTTGGTTTAAACATATTTTATCGTTCAAATAGGACAATTGGATTAAACACAGATTTTTCTATTTAGTAACGACTTCCTTTTTTTTTTAAAAGAGACATGCTTGAAAAATATCTTACAAGTCCTCGATGAATCAGAAACATATGATATTTGACACAAGTGGAACATGATATTCTTATCTTTTTAAAAACAACTAAAATTCTTTTTAAATAATTTTGGGATTGTGTTACTCAGTCAATAATTTTGCAGCGATTTTTATCTTTGTTTCTTTTCGTGGTTTTCGTTTTTGGAATGATGTTTGTTATCTGAATATCCTCGATTAGTGATTTTGATTTTCCTTCTGATATATGCTGGTAAATGGACAGTTATTAAGTATTCAGACAGTTTTGAGGAGTCAGATCTTCATCAAGGTCGAAGAAGATATGACTCCCAAAACTAAGGATTTTCTTATCCAAGTAATAGATTACTTTAGCCGTATTTGTTACAACTTTTTGGACTTTTGGGTCCTCAATGCTCTTCAACTTTGTAATTGTTTGGCTTTATAACTATTTTGATGTGAGCGTCACTGAAGAGTCTTATGTAGACGAAACATGCGTCTGGCGTATTAAATAATCCTGGTACCTTTGATAACTTTTTTTATTGTGACTCCAAGCAAGCATTTCCTCGATTTTACATTATTGATGGATGTAAAATGATTAAACCACCATTCTTATTGGTGGCTAATTTGCATATATTATATATTGTCCGTTCATTCGTTTGTCCAACAAATATTTCCTTCACTGTTTTATTCCATGTTTCACTTTTCTCGCGATTTACTGACCAGAATAAGTTTATGGTTAGTCAGTAGCTTAAAAGTGCATGTGTGAGTACATTTTGAATCTTTCAGAGACACATACAATTTGTTGTCTGATACTTTGAGTTACAAATGGGTTGTGCTAAGGATAGCAACGCGTACATTTGTTTCGTCATTTAAGTTTAATAAAACACAAACTCTTGGATAATTTTGTTAAAAATAATGTTTCTTAAACATGTTAAAATCATCTGAAGGTATAATTAGCAACGGCTAAATAAATGAAAATCTGTCTTCTGTTCTTCCTATTCAACCAATGATTTCACCACTGTCAACCATGCTTCTAAAACCAAAAATACAAATATTTTATTATTCGTACATAGTCATAGTACGTAAGAACATAGACGTTTATTTTATACAATATACGAATTTTCAGATTTGAATCAAATCTGTGAATGTTAACTATTTATTCATCATTTTAAAAATTATTGCAGTTCTACCTTCAATATAGATGTAACTCTGACTATGACTTTTTTTCATAATGTTAAAATATTTTGTGAAAATCGGCATTTCACATGATCTGGTTAAATTGTGTAAATTAGGTAAGGATGAAATTAAAACACAACTGAATATAACTAACCTGAATAAACAAGGCATCTAACACGAATTAGTGAACGCAGGCTTTATAAAATAGTTAAATCTGTTTTTATTAAAATGTTGACGAACGAACGTTTACACCATATAAAATTGAGAAAGGAAATGGTGAATATGTCAAAGCGACAACCACCCGACCATAGAGCAAACAACAGCCGAACGCAACCAATGGGTCTTCAATGTAGCGAGAATTCCCGCACCCGTAGGTGTCCTTCAGCTGGCCCCTAAAATATGCATAATAGTACAGTGATAATGGACGTCATACTAAACTCCGAATTATACACAAGAAACTAAAATTTAAAATCATACAAGACTAACAAAGGCCAGAGGCTCCTGACTTGGGACAGGCGCAAAATTGCGGCGGGGTTAAACATGTTTATGAGATCTCAACCCTCCCCCTATACCTCTAGCCAATGTAGAAAAGTAAAAGAATAACAATACGCACATTAAAATTCAGTTCAAGAGAAGTCCGAGTCCGATGTCAAAAGATGTAACAAAAGAAAATAAATAAAATGACAATAATACATAAATAACAACAGACTACTAGCAGTTAACTGACATGCCAGCTCCAGACCTCAATTAAACTGATTGAAAGATTATGTCTTCATCATATGAATATCAGGTACAATCCCTCCCTTTAGGGGTTTAGTATCATACTATCATAAAATATATGAGAAGAACATAACCCGTGTCATGCCAACAACTGTTTTTTTAGAAATAAATGTGTTTAGTTCTGATGCAAAGACCCTATCAGTGAATCAATGTTAAGGCCAAAATATGCAATCTTTAATGACCTGACAACAGTATCGTAACTATATCCCCTTTTAATAAGTCTATTTAAAGGTTTTGTTAGTTTCTGAGGAGAATACTGACATTTTTGTGCTCTATAAAGAATATTTCCATAAAATTTTGGATGTGAAATACCTGAACGTATAAGATGTCTGCATGTTGAGTTATATTTACGAATTATTTCCTTATACCGGTGATAAAATTTAGTAAATGTTTTGACCAGTTTGTGATATCGAAAACCCTGGTGTAATAATTTTTCAGTAATACATAAATTTCTCTCGCTAAAATCTAATACATTGTTACATACACGAGCGAATCGTACAAGTTGAGATATATAAACACCATAAGATGGTGACAAGGGAACGTCACCATCTAAAAATGGATAATTAACAATAGGAAATGAAAAATCATCTCTTTTATCATAAATTTTTGTATTAAGCTTCCCGTTTATGATATAGATATCAAGATCGAGGAAAGGGCAGTGGTCATTGTTATCATTAGCTTTATTTAAAGTAAGTTCTACAGGATAAATTTCTTTAGTATACATACTGAAGTCGTCATTATTTAGAGCCAATATATCATCCAAATATCTAAAAGTATTGTTAAATTTTTGTATCAAATGTTGTTTTGATATAACATGTATAGCGCCCATTCATGATAGATGTATAAAAAGAATACAAAACTTACCCCTTCTCACAAATAAAATACAAACTAGTATCTTTGCAAAAGTAATCGCCCCAATCGAACTGAAAAGGAGTCCATAAAACCCCACAGTTTTGATGAGTATGACCCTCCGGTTGTCCCGGATACCAGCTTACATATGTTGCAGTCTTATCTGATGAAACCCATCTGAAATCATCTGGTACTTCTATATCATTCAATCCCATCCAATATCCACTCGGTGGACTAGAATCTAAAGATAGAAATGATATTAAATACAAATTTGACATATTCTCTTGCACGATATGGAGCATAAGAAAATATAAGCAGTGGGTTGTAGGGAAAAAATCGTCTGGAAGATAATATAAGAAGAACAGAAACGTGAGATATTGAAATGCAACTACTCGTTTAGGAGTAAATTCGGATCTAAAAGAAAGGCAAAAGACACCAAAGGTAATATTATGCCTGAACGGTCAACCAAGTCATGGTTGCGTCCGTAAAATTCAAATTTATAAGTCGAAAATAAACTGACAACGCAATGGCTATTAAAGAAAAGACCAACAGACAAACAAGACTACAAAAGCCACAACATAGAAAACTATAAACTGAGAAACCCAAACCCAACCAAAAACCAAGGTGATATCAGTTTCCCCGGGAGAGTAAAACGATCATGCTCCTCATATAGTACCCATCATGAGTCTCATGTTAGTACAAACCCGGTAATAAGTCCAATGTTGGTAGATTTGATTTGAGGAAAAGGAAACGGAGTTGTAGTTACAACATTTGGAGCATATTCGCTAGCATCTGTGTTTCGGATACATATATTCCATAACGGGCACCCACCACAAGTAAAATTAACGAAAGGATGACTTCAACTTAATCATATTCAACTGTTGGTTTAATAGCTTCCTTGTGATCAGTAACCCTCTATCTAGTAAATTATGGTAGGAAATACAAGCCCTGGAATATTGAAACTACATTGAGATATAATCCGTATGCAGGCGATGCTGGAATGGTGCTACATAGAATGGAAAGTTCAAAATTGGATGCTTAAACCTTCTCTATTGTCGTAAAATTTTGTATTCAACCGACCCTCATTGTTAATTTCTGGATGTTATTCAAGCTATGAAGAAGCCTTAATTGTACCTGGTGTATCGTTTATCCCAAGTTCGATGGGATAGATTAACTAATCAAAGATACCAGTATTGAAATATAATTGCACCAGACGCGCGTTACGTCTACAAAAGACTCATCAGTGACGCTCGAATGAAAAAAATGTTAAAAAGGCCAAATACTAGTATAGTAACATTACGGTTTAGAGGGTAAGCTGTAGGTTTTGTACATATAACTTTTTTTGGCTACTCAGTAAACCATCACTTCTATTTTTGCGTTCGTCGTTTACTGTTAGCCAACGCGTATGCAAAGACATTTGATGAAAATTACATATTCTTTTATAGTTTTTGAATGTAGATAGTGTTAGTAAGGTCTCTGGCAATAATGATATCGAGTTCGTCTTCAATATTGACCAGGGGATCCCTGACTGACCGATTGTTCCCACCTTCGGTTTATCCTTATTTCACATGTTCCCGCTTTATAACCTTGTTATTTTATTATTGGAGGGTCTGAATATTGTAACCGGGCCCCATACATACTGAGAGTAAGCTTAGTTAATTAAGTCCCGTTAGGTCATTTCCCGACTCGACATAATGTCAACATTCCGATCGCCGACATTTGCATCACTTTGTTTATTGACGTCGGTGACATAATGACATGAGATCAGCATCCAATCAGCATAACGTAATTTGCCAACCATCTCCATAGGGGCACGAGACGTTGGTGGGACAGACGTATAAAAGCAAGTGCACAACTAACTCGAATAACAGTCTTCCAGGAGACTGCGGCCCGCTACCAGGGCGTTCACTCCTGATACCAAGGAAATTACTAGAGAAAAAAACTAATTAGCCGCAGTCGATGGAATCCGCAAACGACATGTAACATGTATGCATCCCCGTTGGATTAATGGACCAAGCCATGATAGACCTAGATGTTTTACTACGTTTACTACGATGTTGACAAACGATTAACGTACCAAAAGGGGGAGTGTCTCTGAATATTTTACGCTAAAGTTCTCTGTTGGGTTTTAAGTGATTTATACTTATAAAAGTATTGATAAAAAATTGATAATAAATTGTAAAGCTTCAATGCATCTTGTTATCTGTTGAACATGTAATAAGTAAGTAAGTGTTAAAATAATGAGTTTCTGAGCTACTATATTTAGACCAGCGCCGTAGCTGTTTTGCCTGCTACACTACATAGTGCCTTGATGATTGTGCCAGCTACGCTACCAGTATTTACATAGTTTGTAACTCGACACCAGAGTTGACAGATCTATATTAGTATTGACCAATAACCAAGTCACCAGTGTATAGTTAACCTTGTAGAATACTTTTATGAGTTTTGAACAGCGGTATACTACTGTTGCCTTTATTTACTTAGGGGACACTACCATCCCGTAACAGTATGAAGTTAAAGAGCATTTAGGACCAAAATTTCCTAAAAGTTTTGCCAAATACAGCTAAGGTAATCTATTCTTGGAGTAGAAAAGCCTTAGTATTTCATAACTTCAAAGTTTTGTAAACTGTTAATTTATAAGTATGACGATATCAAATGATAAGGAATTTCTTATCCCAGCCATAGATTACGTTTGGAATTTTGGATCCTCAATGCTCTTTGCTCTTTAACTTTTTACTTGTTTGGCTTTATACTTATTTTGATATGAGCGTCACTGATGAGTCTAATGTAGAGGAAACGCGCGTCTGGCGTACTAAATTATAATCCTTGTACCTTTGATAATTATTAATGGACATATGCCTATATAACATTATAATTTAGGTGAAGTTATTCATTTATTTTGTAAACTCATTATTATGGAACTGTATAAAAGAGAAAAACAAGATGTACAAAAATGAAGAGAAAACAAAATAACCGTTAAAAAACACAAAAAACTAGCTTGAGTAACACAAACCCTATAAGTTAAACAATAAGGGTGAGTCTGAGTCAGTGACAACTCTACAACAGATGTATCCATCGGATCGCCATCAATGATGGTGATACATGGCTGTGTACATAATGTATATACAACTCGTCTAAACATCAACCCAACAATGTTAGATCTGTAAATTTGCTTTCGCAAATTTTATGTTCTTCCCTCGCCGGGATTCGAACCCATGCTAATGTGATATCGTGACACCAAATCGCCTGCACTGCAGCCGTTCCGCTAGACCACACGACCACCTGGGCTCTACAAATAATAAAGCTTTCAGTGGCCGTGTGTTACCTTTCCTCGTCAGTTTTAATCTAGCGGCGTACTACAGTACATGATATAAGGCATGAAGATGTTATTGTTACAGATCAGCTAAATTATCTATAATAAAGGATCCTACAAATTAATGTAAGATACAGTCACAGAAAATAGTTATATTTATAAGTACGTCTGAGTCAGTGACAACTCTACAACAGATGTATCCATCGGATCGCCATCAATGATATAAGCTGAAAAGACAGACTGTTCTTTGTTGAAGAAGTGGTAATAGACGCAATCGATAGTAGACATTAATGACGAGAGACCATTTGCAAAATGTTACTGAGATATAAGTTATTAGTTCATGGCTAATGACTTATTGATATAGCTTTCGGTCTCAAGCATCAAATCTATATCATATGTTTTTCTTTTTTTTTTTAACTAAACAAAATTAAGTAAACTAACCATGGTTATGAACGCTTCGAAGATGATTTTTGATAAACGTGTCTTCATGTGCTGTTTCTATTTCTAATAGTTGTGACTTGAAAGCTGCACATATTGCCTGTAATGAATATTGTTGATATGTTAATAGAAAGTGGCGCAAATTACTTGTAATGAATAAAGTGTATATGTGACATGAAAGCTGGACAAATTGCATGTACTGAACGTTGGAATATTGTAACATAACATTTGTACATATAACCTATACAGGTATGTTACACGAAAGAGAGACGACGGGTACTAAAATGGATATTCGAACTTGCAAGTCGAAAACAAGCTTACAACGCCGTAGCAAAAACCTACACCAACAAATAGACATCAGCACAAACAACACAAGAGATAAAACTTTAAACTGTGCAACACATGCGGAGCAGGATCTGTTTACCCTTCCGAAGCACCTGAGATCACCCCTAGTTTTTGGTGGGGTTCGTATTGTTTATTTTTTAGTTTTCTATGTTGTGTTATGTGTACTATTGTTTGTCTGTTTGCCTTTTTTATTTTTAGCCATTGCGTTGTCAGTTTATTTTCGATTTATGAGTTTGACTGTCCCTTTGGTATCTTTCGTCCCTCTTTTAAAAAATTCACTACGATTTATATTAGATTAATTTTTCTACTCGCGAAAGTGGCAAAAATAAATCGCTGGCGAAAATTAGTATATGAATGTGCTCCTGAAATTGATGGTATACCGCAAACAAAAGGTGCAAAATTTGTACACTATAATCGGATTTCGGCAATTAATGTCTCTTCATGGAAGAATCGAAACGGTATTTGGAAGGCAATATAAAATTTCATCAACTTAGGATAGACTCTTGGATATTGAAGAGTCTAATTAGGATGAACGAATCATAATAAGATGAACGGATCATATAAACTAAAAGGCAAATTTAGTTCAAGCCCACACAAAAAATATAAACATGCCTAAATTGAAAACAACGTTCAAACCTATGATTGCGTTGGATGAAAACCACAATTCGGTTACGTGTGCCTGCAAAACACGTTTCATGGTAGAGGGGTCTACACATAGTGTAAACAACATTTTCCAACAGACCAATAAAATAAAAAAAGTATATTTTAACAAACGCATTTGCCTAGCAGGTCGAACAACGGATGTTATTAAACCCTGCGGGCTGCCGTTGTCGATTGCCAAATAAACGTATCATCAGATAACAAAAACGGATCTTAATCATTTATCTATATATATATATGTGGATTTTTGGAAAAACCAAAAAAGCGAAAAAAATATATTTTAACAAAACATACATGATATATGTATATGTGTTACATTAAAGCTGCTCATAGTGGCATATATGTAACATGAAAGCTGCTAATATTGGGATATATGTTACCCGAAAGCTGAGTATATTACCTGTATGCACAATTGTATTTATTTTACAAATAGCCTTTTATTAGTATGGTATGGGTTCATGAATTTTTGTTGGTATGAAGTTTCGTTGAATAAGAGGAAATTCATGTTAACTTGACAGAAAATTGATTTCGCTGTTTTGACAGGTTTCCTGACAAGTCGATAGGAAACTTTATTGTGTGTAACCCTTATCTTATAGGTACAATGTATATAAAACATATTAGACCAAATTGCGAAAAAACCCAAACTTGGTAAAATCTTGGTAGATTGGCTAATTTAATGGTAGTTTTTTTAATTGTTTTGACCAGATTATGTTTCTTTTGGAGTCATAAAAAAACCCCGAAACATGGAAGTAAAGATACTTTTAGGAATGGAAAGAAATGACAAAAATGTTCCTAAGATAATGCCATATAAAAATAAGAAGATGTGGTGTGATTGACAATAAGACAACTCTCTACTAAAGATCAAATGCGGTAGAAAGTTAGCAGCTATACGTCAGCTTGTGATCTTCAACAATGAGTAAAACCCATACCATATATCAATTTATTATAGGTCATGATAGTAGTTATCAAAAGTACCAGGATTATAATTTTATACGCCAGACGCGCGTTTCGTCTACATAAGACTCATCAGTGACGCTCAGATCAAAATAGTTAAAAAGCCAAACAAATACAAAGTTGAAGAGCATTGAGGACCCAAAATTCCCAAAAGTTGTTCCAAATACGGCTAAGGTAATCTAATGAAATAGCAAATAAAAACAATATGTCTAGATAGAATAAGTTCGATTTGAGATTAAAAAATATACGAGCTCTGTCTCGCTCTCTCTCACGTAACACAAACTTTAAACTTACAAGTGCATCAGCCCAATCTACTGGCGTTTTACTAAAAAGATAGCAGGATTCGTTATATCTGAGCCATCCATTACGACAGACGTCAGCGCCGTAAACAACTGAAAAAGATAAAGCACGGTAAAGTATGCATACTTTTGAAATGAAAACAACGATTTAAAAAAACACTTGCTATGAAAAACCAAGTATTTCAAAGTTAATTAAATACAAACATGAAAAACTTCGATACTTTGCTGTCACATTCAAGTTTATTGAATACGACTTTCTTATCAATTTGTAAAGAAATAAGACATGATTGTCCACTACATAATGAATCAACTTTATCATTTCCCGGCGCACTCCCAAATTTGAAGAAATAATGTCCATGTCAACATTTTATGAACACTGACAAACATTAATTATTGACAGTAATATGAATTTACAATAGTTATGACTGTGCTTACTAGAAAAAAGGAATACAAAATAAAATGTTCCAAGTAAATTCATTACTCAAAGCCTGTTAAACTTTATCTATAAAGATAATAATAGTGACGTATTCACCTAACTACTTCTTGGGATCATTAAGGTCTTTCCTTTCTTAAATGGAAAGACCTTACTGTATTTCGTTTGTTTATTATTAAGGTCTTTCCTTTCTTAAATGGAAAGACCTTACTGTATTTCGTTTGTTTATTATTAGGTCTTTTCACTTTTCTGTGGAAAGACCTATTGTATTTCTTCTGATTATTATTATTATTATTTTTTTTTTTTTTTTTTTTTTCTTCCGCCTAATTTTGATATTGCGACAAATGTTTGTTTCGCAATATGTCGCTTAGATATTTCTCATATTGTATCGTACAGTTTATGCGCTTTTACATTTAACCCTGCTAAGCCGAACACTTTTCTTTGTAAGAGTTATCTCCCTATTCACTGTTTATCATCAGAGTGCATCTCCTTTGTAACAAAAAAAGATAGCGACAAAATTCTTTTTACAAATTGTTCGTTACATCCTAAGGAAAATTTGGCTTATTTGGATCGAAGCGATTCGATGAAATTTTATAGGAGTTATCTACCTTTACAAAATTATTTTCTCAATATGTGTTATTAACTAATAAACCGTCAACCGTATAACCCTGGAATGTATTTATTTGAGATCCCTAGGCCCTTTATTAGAAAATGGGGTCAAGGTCAAAGGTCAAGGTCCAGTTCTAAATTCGGAATTTTCCATGTTTTTGCATTTTCTCCAACCCTTGAAAAGGTACATATTAAAGAACAAGTGCAAAATGATTGCTATATAGTTATGAAGATATGTTACATTTGGTCAGATACAATTAAATAGCATCTAATAGGAGTTAGTGCCCCTGAAATGTCTTGATATGAGGTTATTTGATTATAACTTCAACTAAGTGCATTTTAATGGCATTTGACCTTGTGCAAAAGGTTGGATGACAAATGACCTTGAAAAATGACTACCGGAAGTGACCTTGAGAAAACCGGAAGTAACCTTTTTTTGCAATTTTTTCGTATAAAAGTACTCAGAATCCATATATTTTGTCATATAGATACATAAACTGATTACTGAAGACTAAAAATGACTTCCAACGAAGTGACCATGTATCTCCCATTCTAAATACAAAAGTATATAGAAACTATATATTTTTGGAATCAGTGTGAAAGAAGCTATCATATTAGACCGGAAGTGACATTCATTTCACCGGAAGTAGCATATTATCTCCTTTATATCACTTAAAAATATGATTAAACCATTATTTATCGTATCAGTATGAACAACTATCTTCTTATCAAAATTTCTTTGATATGGAAAGACCTTCAATTGTTCTCTGAACAATTGGTTTTTAATTATTATTCTTTTTCTTCCGCCGTTTTCAAAGTCAATCCCCAAGAAAAGTACGCAAGATATCAAAATAATCTTTGGAACCAAGTATCGGGTTAATAAAAGCTATCTTGTATTAAGGGCACCGTAGTGTACTATTTACCTTATAGGATTTATCTCCCCAATTACAAAAAACACTGTTATCGCTATAACTCATGAACTATAAGACTTAGTGGCAAATGTTTTTTTTTTAAATGTTCCTTGCCAAATGATACAAGTTCAAATAATTTTAACCGAAGCGATCCAGTGACTTATTATAGGAGTTATTTCCCCTTGAATATTTTAATTTTCGATATGCATATAAATCTCATGAACCGTAAGTCATAAAGACTGCGGGTCTTCAGATTTGAGTTCATTGGACCAAAACTAGAAAATATAGGTCAAGGTCAAAGGTCAAGGTCATATTTTAGATTTTCATAAGTTTTTCATTTCCCTATAACTATTGAACGGTTATAGATACAGAAAAATTAAGCAGTGAAAAATGATTGGTACTTCAAGGGGCAACTTTTTTACATTATGACTATACTGATTTTACCATCATGTAAGGGACATAACTCCCATTGATGGTTTTTAAAAAGCCATTTTTAGGCAAAACTCTTTAACAAAAGGTCCTTGACCCATACGGTCTTTTGCAATGACCTTGTGGAGCAATGACCTTGACGAAGGTCACAAGGTCAAAGGTCAATGTCATCAAATTATGTGTTTTTTGGCACTATTTAAACAGTTGTATGTGTGTTTGAATTCCAACCAATCAATCAATCATTCAATCAATCAATCAATCAATCAATCAATCAATCAATCAATCAATCAATCAATCAACCAATCAATCAATCAATCAATCAATCAATCAATCTATCAATCAAAGCAAGTTTCCGTTTCATGTGTTTAATACGGGATCCAAGGTCTCTTTTTTTTCGCTTGATTTAATTGACACTTTCCAACGTGTTTAACCAACGTGTTTAACCAACGAATTTAACCAACATGTTTAACCAACGTGTTTAAACAACCAACCAACCAACCAACCAATCAATCAATGCATGTTTCCGTTTCATGTGTTTCATACGGGATTCAATGTTGGTTTTTTTTCGCTTGTTTTAATTCAGCCTATCCAACCAACGTGTTTAACCAACGTGTTTAACCAACGTGTTTAACCAACGTGTTTCACCAACGTGTTAAACCAACGTGTTAAATCAACGTGTTTAACTAACCAACCAACGTGTTTAACTAACCAATCAATCAATGCATGTTTCCGTTTCATGTGTTTCATACGGGATCCAAGGTTTTTTTTTTTCGCCTGTTTTAATTGAGCCTATCCAACCAACGTGTTTAACCAACGTGTTTAACTAACGTGTTAAACCAACGTGTTTAACCAACGTGTTTAACCAACGTGTTTAACTAACCAACCAAAGTGTTTAACCAACCAACAAACCAATCAATCAATGCATGTTTCCTTTTCATGTGTTTCATACGGGATCCAAGGTTTTTTTTCCGCTTGTTTTAATTGAGTCTATCCAACCAACGTGTTTAACCAACGTGTTAAACCAACGTGTTTAACCAACGTGTTTAACTAACCAAACAACGTGTTTAACCAACCAACAAACCAATCAATCAATGCATGTTTCTGTTTCATGTGTTTCATACGGGATCCAAGGTTTTTTTTCGCTTGTTTTAATTGAGCCTATCCAACCAACGTGTTTAACCAACGTGTTTAACCAACGTGTTAAACCAACGTGTTTAACCAACGTGTTTAACTAACCAAACAACGTGTTTAACCAACCAACAAACCAATCAATCAATGCATGTTTCTGTTTCATGTGTTTCATACGGGATCCAAGGTTTTTTTTCGCTTGTTTTAATTGAGCCTATCCAACCAACGTGTTTAACCAACGTGTTTAACCAACGTGTTTAACCAACGTGTTTAACCAACGTGTTAAACCAACGTGTTTAACCAACGTGTTTAACTAACCAAACAACGTGTTTAACCAACCAACAAACCAATCAATCAATGCATGTTTCCGTTTCATGTGTTTCATACGGGATCCAAGGGTTTTTTTCCGCTTGTTTTAAAGCCTATCCAACCAACGTGTTTAACCAACGTGTTTAACCAACGTGTTAAACCAACGTGTTTAACCAACGTGTTTAACTAACCAACCAACGTGTTAAACCAACCAACAAACCAATCAATCAATGCATGTTTCCGTTTCATGTGTTTCATACGGGATCCAAGGTTTTTTCCCCCGCTTGTTTTAATTCAGCCTATCCAACCAATGTGTTTAACCAACGTGTTTAACCAACCAATCAATAAACAATGCATGTTTCCGTTTCATGTGTTTCATACGGGATCCAAGGTTTTTTTTCGCTTGTTTTAATTGAGCCTATCCAACCAACGTGTTTAACCAACGTGTTTAACCAACGTGTTTAACCAACGTGTTAAACCAACATGTTTAACCAACGTGTTTAACTAAGCAACCAACGTGTTTAACCAACCAACCAACCAATCAATCAATGCATGTTTCCGTTTCATGTGTTTCATACGGGATCCAAGGTGGGTTTTTTTGCTTGTTTTAATTGAGCCTATCCAATCAACGTGTTTAACCAACGTGTTTAACCAACGTGTTAAACCAACATGTTTAACCAACGTGTTTAACCAACCAACCAACGTGTTTAACCAACCAACTAACCAATCAATCAATGCATGTTTCCGTTTCATGTGTTTCATACGGGATCCAAGGTGTTTTTTTTCGCTTGTTTTAATTAAGCCAATCCAACCAACGTGTTTAACCGACGTGTTTAACCAACGTGTTGAACCAACATGTTAAACCAACGTGATTAACTAACCAAACAACGTGTTTAACCAACCAACCAACCAATCAATCAATCAATCAATCAATGCATGTTTATGTTTTGTGTGTTTCATACGGGATCCAATTTTTTTTTCGCTTGTTTTAATTGAGCCTATCAAGGTGTTTAACCAATCAACGTGTTTAACCAACCAACATGTTTAACCAACGTGTTTAACCAACCAACGTGTTTAACCAACCAATCAATCAATCAATCAATCAATGCATGTTTCCGTTTCATCTGTTTCATACGGGATCCAAGGTCTCTTTTTTTCTTCCCTTGTTGTAATTGAGCCTATCCAATGTGTTTAACTAACCAACGTGTTTAACCAACGTGTTTAACCAACATGTTTAACCAAACCAACTTGTTTAACCAACCAACCAACCAATCAAACAACCAATGCATGTTTCTGGTTCATGTGTTTAATACGGAATCTAATGTCTCTTTTTTTTTCGCTTGTTTAAATTAACCCTATACCACGTGTTTAACCAATGTGTTTAACCAACCAACCAACCAATCAATCAATCAATCAATTCCATTAATTAATGCAAGTTTCCGTTTCATGTGTTTAATACGGAATCCAAGGTCTCTTTTTTTCTGCTTGTTTCAAGAGACCCTATATCAAGTGTTTAATTAATAAACCAATCAACCAACTAATCAATAAATTAATCAATCAATATATATGATATTTTTATTTATGACAGTATAATTAAAAGAAAATGGAAGGAAAGACCTATCAATTATTCAAGAAGAATTGAACTTTAATTATTATTCTTTTTCTTCCGCCGTTTTCAAAGTCAATCCCCAAGAAAAGTACGCAAGATATCAAAATAATCTTTGGTACCAAGTATCGGGTCAATAAAAGCTATCTTGTATTAAGGGCACCGAAGTGTACTATTTACGTTATAGGAGTTATCTCCCCAATTACAAAAAACACTGTTATCGCTATAACTCATGAACTATAAGACTAAGCGGCAAATGGTTTTTTTTAAATGTTCCTTGCCAAATGATACAAGTTCAAATAATTTTAACCGAAGCGATCCAGTGACTTATTATAGGAGTTATTTCCCCTTGAATATTTTAATTTTCGATATGCATATAAATCTATTGAACCGTAAGTCGTAAAGACTGCGGGTCTTCAGATTTGAGTTCATTGGACCAAAACTTAAAAATATAGTTCAAGGTCAAAGGTCAAGGTCATATTTTAGATTTTCAAAAGTTTTTCATTTCCCTATAACTATTGAACGGTTATAGATACAGAAAATTTAAGCAGTGAAAAATGATTGGTACTTTAAGGGGCAACTTTTTTACATTATGACTATATTGATTTTACCATCATGTAAGGGACATAACTCCCACTAATGGTTTTTAAAAAGCCATTTTTAGGCAAAACTCTTAAACAAAAGGTCCTTGACCCATAGGGTCTTTTGCAATGACCTTGTGGAGCAATGACCTTGACGAAGGTCACAAGGTCAAAGGTCAAGGTCATCAAATTATGTGGTTTTTGGCACTATTTAAACAGTTTTATGTGTGTTTGAATCCAAACCAACAAACCAACCAACCAACCAATCAATCATTCAATCAATCAATCAATCAATCAATCAATCAATCAATCAATCAATCAATCAATCAATCAATCAATCAATGTTTCCATTTAATGTGTTTCATAAGGGATCCAAGGTGGGTTTTTTTTGCTTGTTTTAATTGAGCCTATTAAACGTGTTTAACCAACCAACGTGTTTAACCAGCATATTTAACCGACGTGTTTAATCAACCAACCAATCAATCAATCAATCATTCAATACATGTTTTTGTTTCATGTGTTTAATACGGAATCCAAGGTCTCTTTTTTTCGCTTGTTGCAAGAGACCCTGTATCAAGTGTTTAACTAATAAACCAACCAACCAACCAACCAACTAATCAATCAATTTATCAATCAATATATATATGATATATTTATTTATGACAGTATAATTAAAAGAAAATGGAAGGAAAGACCTATCAATTATTCAAGAAGAATTGAACTTTAATTTTAATTTATTTCTGTTCGTTTAGAGAATTACGGAAACAAACATTAGCGAAATTTACTTAAAAGTGGCTTCGACTCTATTTTATGTTAGGGTTGTCCATAAGCACAAAACATAATGTAGAATATGGAACCATGCGTAATATATATTGTTTAAAACGGAAAACCGTGAAATTATAAAAAGAGTTGTTTTACGAAAGGCTTAAATGAGCCCAAAGATTTTAGAGATTTTCATCAGGACAATACGCTACAACGTTCATATGCAAGTTTTTGTGATATTACTTCAAGTACAAAAAAACTTCTTTTTGGCATCTCAAATTAGGAATACGAAGTTTTTATCGATTATGATGCAGGATTTGAGTTGTTGTGAGTTTTGGCACATTTACCAATAATTATACAGAGTTTAGCATGATTTACTGTTGCAGTATTCCAATATTCAGATTTGTTTGTGTGTCTTGGGAAGCAATTTAAATATTGTTGGTAACAGAACTTTTTGGTTTGTAGCCAAACCTCGGAACAATGCACAAAATCATTGTATTTTAACAAGATCGTAAAAATGAGCAGTCTTTAAAGTGCATTTAATATAATAAAAATATTTGTTTTACTGAGCTTAACTTCAGGCTTTTGAAATTGATCAATTTTAAATATGTTTTTTTTCTTATTTCTTGATAAAGTTGAAATTTGGGGCAATATCTTGTCATAAATGAACCTTGCTATATAATGAAGACTCCCTGTCAGGTTCATTGTATTTTTAATCGTATCGTTAGTGCAATTTTGCAATTTTGTTTATTTCGTACTGTATGCCATTTCAAGTTTTTTGTTAATCCCACATCGTCACCAAATATCACTATGTACAGCAGATTAAGTATGCCATGTTAACAATACCTTATTACCGACTATAACCACAGAAAAACAACCATAACTAGAGGAAGCATAGACAATTGTTCTGAAGAAAATATTACAATTATAGGTAAACTTTTCTCGACAATTTCAGCCATTTTTTCCTTAAAATTTAACGGAGTAGGCTACTGTCCTAGCAGATTTTTTTTCGCGTTAATGAAAATGTTTGTTTTAAAGTTCATATAATTTTATATTTTCATAAAGCTTATATTCTAAACTTTCAAATGAAGTAAAATTTGTTTACCAGACATTGATTTTGAAGAAGATTTTAAACTTTATATTTTGATTTTGAAATAATTTCAACAAATTTTCTAACGTGAAAGGCTACTGTCCTGGCAGATTTTTTCCCCTTTAAAAGATGAAAAAAATATTAAATCATAGATTTTTAGAATAAATATTCCATAAACTTTATAATCGTACAAAAATATTATGCCAGACAGTTGTTTTGGAGATAATATTTCAATTATAAGTAAACTTTTCACGGCAATTTTAGCCATTTTTTTCATAAAATTAAACTTAGTTATTTTCTATTTTTTTTTTTTTTTTTACAAATAATATTAGTAAATACTCAGTTCTTCATTATACAATTAACAATATGTTGAGTAAAACAAAAGTTACAGATAAAAACGTATCGAAAATAACTGTCCTGGTTCTATCTGTCCTGTTATTAGACCTTCCCCAAAATGATTCTATTTCTAACTGTGCGAATTTCAAACGCGCAATTTTACACCAGAACTTAAAACATTCCATCCTTAATGGGTGCATTTTACGTAGATAAATAAAATCGTATAATATAAGCATAATGAGGATGTTAATTTTGATGTATGCCTTTTTGTGCTTCTTCTTTACATTTGTAGTTTTGATAGTGATTAAGATGATAACACATCGGTGACAATTAAAGGGAATTTGATGCGACTGTCATACAAGTGAGAAGTTTAGCTAGCTATAAAACCAGGTTCAATCCACCATTTTCTACATAAGAAAATGCCTGTACCAAGTCAGAAATATGACAGTTGTTATCCATTCGTTTGATGTGTTTGAACTTTTGATTTTGCCATTTGATTGGGGACTTTCCTTTTTGAATTTTCCTTGGATTTCAGTATTTTTGTGATTTTACTTTTTACCCAGTTTTGGCTATAATTTTGGTTCTTTTTTTTATAGCTCTTAATATTTTAATTAAATAAGCTTTGGATTTCCAAATATTTTGGCCTCGAGCATCATTGAAGAGATATTGATTGGCGAAATACGCATCTGGTGCAGAAAAAACTGTAAATATCTAAAACTTTTGAAAGACATGTATGTACACAGTTATAGGAATTTTTACACAATAAAAAAAATGTTATATATCGCTCAGTCAGGTTTCAGACAAGATCATTTGTGTCAAACAGCGCTGACTAAACTAATTGATGAATGGTTGAAATATTTAGATAATGGCGAAATAGTTGGTACAGTGTTTTCAGTAAGGCTTTTGAGCTTATTAACCATGCCATACTTTTAGAAAAGTTAACATTTTATGATATCGGAGAACATATGAAAGATTGGATAAAAGCATATTTGTCTGAAAGACAACAAGACGTTCAATACGCTAACATTAAATCTGATAAATCGTTTGTAAAATATGGAGTGCCTCAATGTTCTATTTAAGGTCATCTGTTAATTTTAACATATATAAATTATTTACCACTTCATGTTGAAAAATCCAACATGTTTATGATAAAACATTGAAACTAGAGGCTATAAAGAGCCCGTGTCGCTCACCTGTATTTACTGATGCTTTGGAAACCATGTAAAATAAGGTTTAAATCATAATTTATAGCAAAAGATATCATTAGATACAATATTATTTCATATCGGTTGAGAATAAGATTCTCTTATTGGATAAAAAGGGGTCACATGGCATTCATTATTATTCAGTAATAAATTCCATCGGTCATTAACAGAAAAAAACGGACCAGAAAACTGGTCGTTAACGAACTTTTACATGATAATGACCGGTGGGGTGTGGTTTCCGTCTGATAATGACCGTTGTGGCGTGGTTTCCGTCTGATAATGACCGCTGGGGCGTGATTTCTTTGTTATTGACCAGTGGGGCGTGGTTTCTCTGTTTAGAGAGATTCACCTTTTATGAAACATGTTCCTGATTTTAATATTATATTTAAGTTGTTGAATTGTTTATTATATGTTTTCGTTAATTATAAAATTAAAGATAACTTGATTAAATAATTATAGACTGAAAAATAACACTAAAATGAATGGCAGTATTACTACGACTGGTCTTCACTCTTTGTCATAGAAATCGTACAACTACTCGAGTTCGCTTTAGGCATTTTGAATTTACGAGAATTTTCCAAAACATGGTTTTTTAATGAAATAAACATAATAGTTCTTGAAAAACTGGTCATTATCGTGATACATGGACTGCCCGTAGGACAGTGGTATTGACTGCGACAGCGATAATGACCATAATGGTCATTATCACTATCTTAGTCAATACCACTGTCCTGTGGGACAACTGGTTGTCGGATTTGTTTGAAAATTTCAGGTCAGATATATCTAGATCTGATGAACATTTTTGCCACCAGTCAGATTTTCTCTAAATGCTAAATAAACCAAAAACTACATTTTACCCTATGTACTATTTTAAGCCATGTCTGCCATCTTGGTTCGCCGGCAGGGTCATCGGATACATTTTTTAAACTAGATATTCTTTTGATGATTCAGGACAAGTTTGGTTACATTTTGTCTCAGAGGAGATTTTTGTAAAAGATTACAAAAATTTAAGAAAAATTTGAAAAATTGACTATGCAGGGCAATAACTCCTGAAGGGGTCAACTGGTCATTTTGGTCATTTGACTTATTTATAGATTTACTTTGCTGAACATTATTGCTGTTTACAGTTTATCTCTATCTATAATAATATTCAAGATAATGACCAAAAACGGCCAAATTTCCTTAAAATTACCAATTAAGGGATAGCAACCCAACAACCGGTTGTCCGATTCATCTGAAAATTTCAGGGCAGATAAATTTGGATTTGATAAACAATTTTAACCCATGTCAGATTTGCTCTAAATGTTTTGGTTTCAGAGTTATAAGGCACAATCTATATTTCACCCCTATGTTCTATTTTTAGCCATGGCGGCCATCTTGGTTGGCTGGTCGGATCAACGGACACATTTGTTAAACTACATACCCTAATGATGATTGTGGGCAAGTTTGGTTAAATTTGCCTTAGTAGTTTCAGAGGAGAAGATTTCTGTAAAAGTTAACGACGACGGACGACGGACGCAAAGTGATAAGAAAAGCTCACTTGGCCCATCAGGCTAATGAGCTAAAAATAAACAGTATATTACAAAATGATTTTATACAATCTTGGTGTTACAATAACAATAAGAAAACTAATTCACAAAAAACTAAGTGTATGAAATTGGGTTCAGAACAAAAAATTACACAACTATCAGAATTATGTATTGCCGTCAACGAAACATGTATTGAAAATGTCCATTCTTTCAAATTATTTGGAATTGACATTGATGAAAATTTAAGCTGGGAATATCATGTTGATCGTATAAATGTGTTCTGTTTGATGTTTGATGTTTTTTTGTCTTTTCCTTTTCGGAAATACTTTCCTCGGTGGCAGTTTCTCTTTTTTAACCCCTTGGTATCTCATCCTTTTGTTCTACGTCATAAGTTTAAATCTAGATTCCCTGCTTTGGTGTCATGTATTTGTAATATCATTTGATTCCACACAATTTCCTTAATTAAATACCTTGCGGTTTGTATTACCCATAAGTGAAAAAGAAATATACTGGTCGATTTAATGTTATGTTGCCTATGTCGATTAACATTGCTGCAGGTTTTCCTATTATCTAACTATGAAGTTCGTCTTAGTCAAGGATGCTAAATGTCTTCTTGTTGTATATTGTCAGCTAACTGTCACTGACAACGATTTTCTCAATGTAAAGACTAATTTGCACGCATATACAATTTAATATTTTTGTATGTACAAAAGTGCACAAATCATTTATTTTCATTTCAGGACAGTATATTCTGGCAGATACTATGGAAATTTCTGTGCCTACCAACACATGTAAATGTCCATCAATAATCTCAAAGGGAACTGAACAGATAGTAGGATGATGGATAAATGTATTTATCTTACCTCCTATACATTTCCAGGAATATGATTGGTTAAAAGCGTCCGCGTGCAAACCGTGTATATTTAATATAAGGTTAGTAGGGAGGCGGGGCTTATCCCATACACGGTAAGTAGTGGAGTTACGTCCCTTTATATTCCATATTAGGTAAGAAGGGGACAGGGCTTATTTCATACACGGTTAGTAATGGTGTTATGTCCCTTTATAAAAACAAAACGGTACTGAAAAAAAATCTTAAAAGTTCCAACAGACGAAGAAGTTGATGATTAAGATTGAAATATGTTCATAAAACACATTTAAACCTTACAAGTCGTTATTGTTGGTATTTGTTTTTGTAGGATCAATGGAAGTATTTTCTAAATGCTAACAGTATTGAAGACTTGCTCATATTGAGAATCACTAGTCTTAATTTCACACGTTAAAATAGTCGGTGAGAGAAATTCGTTACATAGTGTGCTAGTGACGTAATACGGTATATATGGGGTCAGTAAATTCCATATGGGGATTCGAGCTTCGCTCTCACCCCATATGGAATTTACTGACCCCATATACGCTCGAATCCCCATATGGAATTTACTGACCCCATATATACCGTATTAGGTCACTAGCACACTATGTAACTAATAATATCATGTTTAAAATACACGTATTTTGAATTCGTGTTATTTCTTTAAAGTATGAAAATATGCAAAATTACCTCATACAACTATGACTCCGAAAGGGATGAAATCAATTACTGTTTATAAAGATTTATTCTCAATCATTTAAACTTTATTTTCAATACATTTAAGCACTGTGTATATCTGTTAACGCTGGAAGAAAGTAAAATCATACACTCTATCAATTAGGATAGGTATTGACAGTGATGCTCAGTACTTCACTTTCATTTCTCTCATTTCTGATACAGTATTTTAGGATTTGCCTTTCTTATCTGAAAAGTAGTATCATTGAAATAGAGTGGCTGCAACAAGAAATGTATTTAACAGAAAAGATACAGTATGATTGTAAGGAGATTAGACTACTATAAACCAACTTATAATTGCAGGTTTAACCCTTTTTAGCCAACATTAGGGATGTCTTTTTAATACTTTTCTTTATGTTTTTATAGACGGGTAGGACCTATTATTTCGTATTTGTAAAGATTTATATTCGAGTTGTCTTACTAGTTGGTTTACAGTATCCCCTTTTCAAAATCATGAAAAATCAAGCATCTGAATGTCATCATACATCCTACGACAATGCATAAAACATATACGTAATAGTCAGTTTGAAAAGTCCCTGACATGTGAAAACGTAGGACATTTCAAACAAATAAACAAAAGGCATGCTTTTTGGAAAAAAATAATAAGCGTAACCTTTTTATTCGTATAATTGAAGTGATCTTTCCTTAAAGTTTGGCTTTCTATAATACTTATGTCACAAATAACGAGATGACCACAGTTATACACCATCTATTGTTGCTATAATCTAGACTTCTGTTTTCGTTATAATTGTCGATTTCCAAATTGTATTAAGTAACATATCCTCTGTCCCATCGCATAGAATTACTATTTTGATCTGAGCGTCACTTATGAGTCTTATTGAAGACGAAATGCACGTCTGGTGTATTAAATTATAATCATGGTACCTTTGGTAGCTATTACATAGCATTCAAATTATCGGGTTCTAGAAAGCTTTTCAAAACCGTGTGATCATAGTACATTGTGGTTTTTGAATGCGATTATGAATGCATGACCAAAAAGCCTGGAGTCCGGTCGAAGCTTACAATGAAGCTATTGGACCAAGGTTTCAAAATAACTGTAGTGAAGCGTAAGGTATCCCTTCGAAAACAAGAGCTGGTTGACTGCTAAGGAATCTTGTTTTACAGATGATGTCGGACATGTCTCAATTTTCGGAAACATAACCGTCTGTATTCCTCTAATGGCATTACTGAATTAAACTTATCACCGGGTGTACTTGCATGTCGATTAACACATCATGTGTCACATGTATAGCAGGATCTGCCTTCCATTCAACACTACCTGTTATCAATATGGTTTTCGATTGTTTTCATGTTTTTCGGTCTTAAGCATTCTATCTTGTGTTGTTTATACGGCTGTTTGTCTTTTGGTCGTGTTTCTTTTCGTCATGGAGTTTGTTAACGACTTATAAATTTAAAGATTTCTTTGGTATCTTGCATGCCTCATTGTTTATTTATTCAGATAATATTCAGTTTTGTTTCATCTTGTTTGGTTTAAATCCACTTGATGGCTACTACATGACCAGTAAACTGAATCTCTTCTGTCTGTGTTGCAGACTAGTATTTCGGGTCCATGACATTCAAAGCTCTAATTTGTTAATTGGATCATGTACTTGCCTAGTTTTGTTTTTACCTTGATTTATATGTTTTGAATGAATTTACACACTGAAAATCTAAATTAGTCACGATGACTATTCAGTTAGTCAAGTATCAGCCGAAAGGTAGTTAAAAGCATATATGACTACCCATCAAGTCATTTTGACTACCTGCATGGTCAATTGACTATGTTAGTGGTCACAGCACCACGTGGTGTAGAGTACGGTTTTCACGCGCACTCTTTCGCGTTCCCTTTGTTCCATAGATTGTGTAGATGTAAACAAACCAGAAGGCACTGAAACTGTTATTTTGTCAAAAAAAACCCAATTGTTTAAAGTAAGTATGATGTATATTTGTTTCAATTCTAACTTACAAAAATTGAATTTAAGAAAAAGAAGTGTATAAATGAAAGTAATATCGGCACATGTTGACGTAACGACAATAAAAAAAGGGGGGGGGATATGTATACGGGATATCAATTTTGATACACATACAACGTATTGTCGATTGAAAAGAGTATTTAGCGATATCTTTTTTTCACCTGAGCAAAAACTGTTAAAAATAAACACTGCAATCGATAGTCACAACAATGAATTAAAAACTCAGGGTGGCTGTCAAGATCCTGGTGCTTACATTACAATGCTGTGATATAGGATGGGTAGCTGTCAAGATCATGGTGCTTACATTACAATGCTGTGTTATAAGATGGGTGGCTGTCAAGATCCTGGTGCTTATATTACAATAATTAATGTTGTGTTATAAGATGGGTGGCTGTCAAGATCCCGGTGCTTATATCACAATGTTGTGGTATAAGATGGGTGGCTGGCAAGATCCCGGTGCTTACATTACAATGTTGTGGTATAAGATGGGTGGCTGGCAAGATCCCGGTTTTTACATTACAATGTTGTGGTATAAGATGTGTGGCTGGCAAGAACCCAGTGCTTACATTACAATGTTGTGGTGTAAGATGGGTGGCTGTCAAGATTCTGGTGCTTACATTAAAATGTTCTGGTATAAGATGGGTGGCTGTCAAGATCATGGTGCTTACATTACAATGTTACAATGTTGTGATATAGGATGGGTGGCTGTCAAGATCCCGGTGCATTACAAATTAATGGTTTAAGATGAGTGATTGAATCACTAGATCAAAGATTTTAAAATTTGTTTTTTTCTTTAAACTTTTAACATGACTGATATATTTGTGTATTGTTATATTTTAGCTTCTAAAATGATACAATTATATTTTTCAGCAAATGAAGACATTGCTATTTGTATGAACACAACTGAGAGATTTTTTACCATAGAGAATACCACACTGACACATGCAGAGTTAATACCGACAAAATATCTGAAATAAACACTTTCAATTTACAATGAGTTTATAATAAATTTATTTTCTTTATTTGATTTTTAGACTTTAATATATGTCACTGAGTAATGGTTACACATGGAAACTCAAGATATAAGAAGGTTTTGAACATTGAGCACTTTGTGGTCCTATACTATTGTCATTGTTAGTATTGCTGTTGTGGTATTTTTAATGATATTATATTTCAAATGTATTTGTCAATCCTATGGAAGAGAAACAACAGAAAGTAGAATAACAGAAGAAATGAACCATAACATAACGAAACGAAATGAAACGCACACAAATTAAATGGTAGAACAAAAACACAACACAAATTAAAATAACAGTCTAACAGTCGTGACTATTCACAGTAATCATGTTGACTAACCAACATGGTCACTTCCGACTACTTCAATCAGTCATATGGACTGCATTTAATTGTCAAACTGACAAATGTGCATAGTCAATTGAACAATCCAATTCGTCATAACGAGTATGACATATAGTCATTTTGACTTCCTAACATAGTCATAATGACCATCCTACTCAGTCAAATGTGACTAACCATCTAGTCAAACGACTAAGAGCATACTAGTCAAAATGATTAAAGTGCATTGTCATCTAGAGGACAGTCACAATGACTAATTAAATTGGTCAAATTGACTAATTTAGATTTTCAGTGCAGAAATTGAACAGCTATAAAACTTTGTTGACATCACATGTAATAGATAGTTCGTCATAGCCTTCTGGATGTGTTTTGTTTATTCTTTAAGTTCATTCATCACGCTTAAAGATATTTTGTTTAATCTCTGTCGGTAATATTCTGTCTTGTCGACATATAGTGCGGTGACTGAAGGCAGATTTTTTTGAATTTAATCTCCCCACCGAACACACACCTACATAATATATCATTGGAAAGAGGAAATCGTGTACTATAATAATATGCCTGTCGTCAGGACTTGATATGGTCACATTTTTTTTAAATTGAGGTCAAAGGTCATATGTAAAAATCTGTGAACATTTTGGAGGGTTTCAATTTTGGCATTTTTTTCTATTTCTAAACTCTACCTAAATACAAATAATACTGTTTTGTCTTTAGTAATGTTTGTTATTACACATAAACCTTAATCATTGAGATTTTTTTATCAAAAAAATTCCTAAAACGACGTTTTATAAATAAAACTTCAAAAATCAAGTTTTCAACCTATAAAATGTTTAGAGCACCTTAACCTTATGAAAATTATCAATTTCAGGTAAAAATCAAGTGTCATGTAGGTCGATACTTTAAAATTATTTTTTAAACTGTCATAGTGTGTGAGGAATCAAACCAAAGCCATTGAACACTACAGTCAAATATGACCTCATATTGAATTTGCGAATACTTCAGGTTTTTTTATAGACTACTCGTTGCTTTTGTTTTTTTTTCATAATTATTACTGCTACCACAGTATTATCTTTTTTAATTGTGTATTTAACTCTGGTTAATATCTATTACATTATAGGTTTTGTAACTATATCCCCCCTTTTTTCCCTTGCAACGTACTACAAACTTCAAAAGTATTCCATATAAAAAAAAGAAGATGTCATATGATTGCAAATGAGACAACTCTCCAAATGAGACCAAATGAGACATAAAACAATTATAGGTCCCGTACGGGCTTCAACAATGTGTAAAATTCATACTGCATAGTCTTTAATTCCCGAAATGAATAATGTAAAACAAACAAAAATCTAACGGCCTAATTAACATGATTAATGTACAAAATAAATAAGAAAGAAACAAATATAGTATAGAGAAACAAACGGCAAACACTGCAGTACCGTCTCGTGACTTGAAACAGACATATACAGAAGGTGGCGGGGTTTAACTTTTTTAATGGAACGTCAACACTCCCCTAACCTCGGGGCTTGAACCATGTGTACCAGTGCAACAAGCTTTATACCAAATCAACCGTTATCTCCATCATCTTCATTTTCATCAACCGTCACAAGACGTGTTTTAATATTTCTACACATTTCACTCATGGCAACAGGTCTGCAAATGAAAGGTTCTGCTGAAAGCGAACACGTTATTTTGGGTTTTTCTTTACAAGTACAGACAAGATATTGTAGGAAGTCCAAAGACATTTGTTCCTAAAAAAATACCAGCTTCAAACCATCCCTAGGCTATCAATTCATCCGAGATTTAACAGAGATCTAAAAGGGGGGGTTAGGAAGGTGGGATGACATCCATATGCTTGTCTACAAAGATGTTGGGGAAACATACGAGACGTACACACTATCTTGAATTCGCTCAATTTCATGGTTGGCAACACATTAGATATCGTCGCACTTTACTTTAAGAAGCATAAAATGCTTTGGCACTCAATGTTTCAACAAGGTGTTCTGAACCAAACTCATGGTACATTTGTAAAGCCAATCCTAAATTAAAAGGAGTAAAACAAAAACGATTGCCTCAACAATTCATTTCCACAATTTCTCTGGTGCCATTTCCTGAGAAAAATCTTGGCTGTATGCAGTTTCATTGAGTAACCATAGAATGAATTGCAATAACTACGAAGGCATTGACTGATTTAAGAAGGAAGAGACAATTCATCCGAAGTTGGGTAGTCTCTTTAGAGTTTCGATGTCTTTTCTAAGTAAACTTGCAGCGAAATGAAATAAATATCTGTCCGTTATTTGTATCTATTACAGTTGACATTGAGATTTTGAGGTCAGTTTTCAATTGACTAGAAGGTTTATGGCATCATAAATAGTTATTTTGCTACTAAATATTACGTCATATTTGCCTTGAACTTGTTAAAGTTGTTTGACAACTGAATTTCTATAGAAATGAATGAGTTTAGACTGCATTTTACATGTAGAATATTTTAAATTAGAATCAGCGGTAAGAAATGATCTATATTTATCAAGTAACGGTGTCATGAGGAATGACCAATAAATCGTTGTCAATAGCCAAAATAAAATTAGTAAAAGTAGTTTCGTGTTCTGAGATATCTGCTTCCACGGGTTTGGATTTTTTTTATTTCGTTTTTAGCAAATAATTTGTAATACAACCAAAGTGACAGAGTGCTTGAAGTTTAAAAGATGGACGGGAAACTATTTCAACTTTAACTTTATCTGACACGGATGAAACATTTTTAATACGCTCATCTGATTCAAACTTGAATAATTTTTTTATCTTTCTAAAATGTTTTGTTGCAACAAAATATACATGCGCTCCGGTTGAACGACTCACGCGGCATTCTAGAACGTGTACAAATACCCGAAACTGAGGGACAATTAACAGTCAGATAATTGTATGTGGTCATAAAATAATAGAGTAGAAGCTTCTAAAAGGGGGAACACATATGTTTACTTGTTTAAGTTTTGTAGTATGAACGATGATAAACTGCCTGCAAGGAGTTCTTCAAATTAACAGATATGGCATGAAACATCTTCACCTCATCCAATCTTTTATGCAATGCAGATACACAAATCGAATTCCCTAAACTGGTAAATTGACTCAAAATTTCAATCGAGTTTTTCTTTTTTTTTTGGGCATATTATGCACTGCATACAATTTAAAGACTTTCAAGGCCGTAACTAGGCATCTTATTTTAGTGAGGCAAAATAATTGAGCCGAGCGAAGCGAGGCGTTAAATTTTTTTGGAGGGTATGAAATGAATGGTGCAAAATCCTGCGTTCTAGGCATTTTAAGAGAGTTTGATAATGTTTTGAATTTGGACAGTTTTTATATAAATTGTTCATATTTAAAGACTTTTACTAATACCAAATTTTTAACAACTTTATTTGAATTTGTATGTAAGATAATCATCCAAATATCAATTTAAATCTGCCGCCCGAACATAGAACAAACATCGATTCAGTAGAGTTTGCCAATTATTTCTATGGTGGGTTCAGTCAAATTGTTTTAGAATCATAACTTTGGTCTGCTGATATCCTTATCGCGATGAACATGGAGCATGGCAAGACCGCACAACCTCTCGCCACTCATGTATGCTCTTTTCCTAGATTTCAGTCGTTTCAGGGCAGTCTGTGTTTCTAAAGGTAGCACATTATCATCAACACAATGATCAATGTCTTCTTCCAATTCCTTCTCCATCAGCAATTCGGTAGCAGCATCGGTAGTAACAGTTTTGTTTGCAAAAGGGAATTAAGCTTTCCTATAAAGGCTAGCATCATCATACAGTCTCAGTTACAAAATATTAAACTCGCTTGTATGCTGACAAAGAGTAAACAAACTAGGGATAGAATGAGATAAGATACATGTATATGATATATCTATAGAGTAAGTATATATGATATGGGTACAGGGGAATTAAAATGGAGTTTTGACGTTTACATGTAGGTCCGTAATTTCAAATTATTTCTGGAAATAGTCGGTGGTATTTTAGTTCCAGAATCTATAAATTTAGGGGTTAGGGGTTGGGGGTGTCTGATTCCGAAACCCCGAACATAAAGAAATGAAATTCCGTAGTCCCGAATAAGTAAAGACAAAATCCTGTGATAAAGGTTCTATACCATTCCTCAATAATGTCAAATTGGAATATGGGATGTTCTTTCAATTTTTAAGGTTAAAGAAACATGGATCATGAAAAACTAATCCATGCATGTTTCATATTATTTATATTTTATTTATCTGTAAAGAGAAAGATTAAAGTTGATGAAACGGAGAAATGAATAAACAGACAGGACTGCCCCCTTGCGATGCCCACTACTTGATTTGTCAGTCTACTTATCGTTTTTGGATTGTTCTAATGAAGTTATATGCAATACGCAGACTACGTTCACAAACAAATTAGTTTACTAGAATTATTCCTTCTTTACCTTCAGTGTCGCTTTTCCTTTTTCTGCAAGAGCCGGTTTTTAACCAGAGATCCATGATGATTATCGTTACTAGGTTAATGTAATTGAGAAACATCACCCGTTGAGATGCTGAGTTATATCCAGGAAGAATAGTTTAAAGGAATGATGACAAGTTATAGAAATTAAGGTTGAGACAGAACAACAAAAGACTATTTTATTTGTATATATGTATTAAAAAAAATAATCAGTGTCGAAATTTTAGTGAGGCAATTGCCTCACTTGCCTCAAGGGTAGTTACGGCCTTGACTTTTGTCTTTTCTTTGGACTTAATGGAGCAAGTTGCAAAGGACTTGGCATATCACGGAATATTCACTGAAACTATCCGTCAATTATTTTGATTTTACAATAAGACTTTTCTGACAAAGTATATTTGATGTTTTATAACGAAAAAACATAGAATATAAACACATACAAACAAATTATGTGGCATATATCATTGCACTTTAATTGAAAATATGTGTATATAATAGCGAAAAAGGTAATTATTTCATATATCATTTGAGAGCAAATTATTGATTAATACACAAAATGTGACGGAAGGCAAGTGATTGAGTTCCGTGTTGAAATTGAAGATTTTTACTCCATTCTTTTTCCATTGATTTCTTAAGGTTTTTTTCATATTTTGGTTCCGAAATTTTTATCACTTATTAGTTTTATTAAATACTGTATGCTTAGAATATTATGGGATATTTTTTATTAATACTATGAAGAAGAAACTAAAGTTTGAGTCTGAATTTGCAATTAAAATTACCTCAATTTTAAATAGTCTAAACTTCGCAAATTTTATTGATTAGAAGGAAATAAAATACCGAATAGAATATTTTGACATATAAGAATAGCTTCAGGAAAAACTATTTCAATTAAATTAAAGCAAACATACACATTTTTTCATTTTGAAAAAGGGGGGTTGAAACTCTCCAATATACTACCAGTCATAAAAACGACTTTTTAGAAAAATGTGACCGTACAAAATTCTAACGACAGGGCAAAAACTAAAGAAGACATATTTGTCTTTAAGTTAAGACCATTTTTAGCCGTGTGTTATTTGGGGAGATTAAACTCGCGATCTAGACGACTTTTTACACTTCTGTCACCGCACTAATATTGTTTTTATTTGACTTCTTGATACATTCTTTTTGCTATCAGGAAAGAATAATGCTTACATATATAGTTTTGAGCAACAACAAAAAACATATATAAAAACATTTGTCATTGCATACTTAATTGACGAGAAATAACTAATGGCAAAGAAAAATATGTGATACACAATCTAAGCTATGCCAATTCTTATAACGAACAAATGCTCAAAACAGTATCACCGAAAAGAAAAAGGCGCTGTTTCATTTACATCAGGACTGGTTTAACCAATGACTTCACTTTCGCCAACAACACTACTGAAACAAATGCATGCAAATTCATTTCGAGAAAATCAAAGACACACGGATAGTTTAGCATTTTTATACGATGCAGCAGAACATTAACTCCTTCCACACACAATTTGTGTTAGCTTAACTTGAGAATGGAAGCTAGTACATTTTGGAAATGATTATGTAAATCCAAATTTAAGAAATCTTTAATTCTCCGTATTTTATTTTTTTTGCTGGTTTTATCAGAGTTATCATTTGGTACTTCTATATCATGCAATCCCATCCAATATCCACTAGGTGGACTAGAATCGGAAGACAAAAAGTGGTAATTTATAAAATGTAACATATTGTCTTCCGCAATAGGTAGAATAAGAAAACATATAAGCAATGTTTAGCCGTCGACAAATCATCTGGATAATAAATAAGAGAAGAACAGAAACAGGTGATACACAAACGCAACTTTTCGAATACGAATTATTCTTGAAAACCATGAAATCATGAACACAGGACACTAAGATTATTCTGCATCCCGCTTTTCAAAGCACACAAAGTAACATATAAAAAGAAACAAAGTTACAAAAGAAATTTATTCAATGACTCTGATAATCAATCTTATAGCTTCATATAAAACAAAATTAGTTTATAGAAGATTATAAACCAACTATTGAACAGGTCTTAAAGTTCATTTTTGGTTCGTTTTTGATTCTTTATTGGTATGAATACGAATAATTTATTAAACCATTCATCGGCCCTTAAAGGGCAAGTATCATAAAGTAATTAGGAAAAGAAAGAAGCAAAAAAACATATTTGAATATTGTGTTACCACACGTATTCGTCACTTGAGATTTTACCCTTTATATTTCATATAAAACTACATTTAAAAAAAATATTTTGAGGTAATTTCTGGTTTGAATTTAAGCAACTTGATATCAATAGAAGCAGAATTATCACAGGTTTATTTGATTGTTTTTTTTTTGTGGATCATTTTTATTTTCTCACGAGATAAACACAAAAAAATAAATTCTGTTCAGAAATTTGCTACATATTTCAACCAAATCAAACTGTAAAATTTTATTATCTGTGTTCACATCAAGAGAAAACAAAAACAACTGAAAAACAAAACTATGGTCATATAAACAAATATTTTTAAGACAATGGGTGTTTTAAATGCCTTGTTTATAAAAATCCAACCATAAATGCCTTCGAAAAAATGTGTTTTTGTATGAAATATATAGCAAATAAATGCAGGCATGATGCTCGAGGCCAATCTATATATCTTTACACTAACGTCAAAGAACTGATTAGTAAAAAAAAACATTACGTATAGCCAAATATCGACCAGGAATCAAAGCTTTGTATGAGGGAGATCAACATTTATTCTTTAATCTTAAGAAATTTCAAAAATTTAATTACAACCAAGAGCATATAGACTTACCATGGGCATGCATGCATCGAAGATGATTTTTGATAAACATATCCTCTTGCGCTGTTTCTATTTCTATAAGTTTTGACTTGAAAGCTGAACATATTGCCTGACATGAATTATGTATATGAACCGGACCATATGAGTATTTGGACCATACGCGTATGGTCATGACCATATGCGTATATTCATATGGTTCGACCATACGCGTATGGCCCGACCGTACGCGTATGGTCGGACCATATGAGTGTAATACTCGTTTGGTTATTAACGGGCCGGACCATATGAGTATTTAGACCATATAGGTACAAAAACTTTATCTAGAAAACAATGATGGTTACATGACAACGTATTATTCAAATACTACGTAAAAATAAATATTGGTCCATAATTGGTTTTCATCGCTAATTACATTCTTCCATGTAGGCTTGGGTGACATTTACTTCCACACGGTATCATACCTTTTTTGCATTAACAAGTCTTGGTTTTGCACGATCCTTTGCATTTACACCTTTTGTTTGCGAGTGATAAGCTATAGCCTTTTCGTAGCTGCGTACATTGATACCGAGGTCTTGGGCCATTCCGATATGTCTACGGTGTTTTTAAGAAGCTGTAGATCTCAAATATCGTAGCGTGACTGCAATACATCATACTCACAAGATAACTTAAATAAACTATGTTACTTTCCATTTACTTCTTTTGTGACAATTCATTAAGAATTTTTGGAATTTATTATTTTTGAGTCGGCATATTGCCATTTTCTCGTAATAAGAAATCGGTATTGACCACTATAATAAAAAAAAATACTAACTTACTTACTTACTATTTAACGGATCTTGTATATATATGTTACATAAAAAGTAAAATCACAAAAATACTGAACTCAGAGGAAAATCTAATCGGATAGTCCATAATCACATGGCAAAATCAAGTAACAAAACATAAAAAAACAATGGACAACAACTGTCAGCTGTGTTATTGACCTTTAATGAATGTTGCGCATATGTAAAATGGAAGCTACTTACATTGAAATATATGCTACATGGAAGCTGTTCATATTTTATATATGTCACATAGAAGCTGCTTATATTTAGATTTGGAAGCATCTTATTTTTTGAATATATATTTTACTTGAAAGAGGGACGAAAGATATCAAACGGACAGTCAAACTCATAAATCTATAACAAACTGACAACGCCATGGCTAAAAATGAAAAGAACAAACAAACAACAGCACACACGACACAACACAGAAAACTAAAGAATAAACAACACGAACTCCACCAAAAAACTAGGGGTGATCTCAGGTGCTCCGGAAGGGTAAGCATATCCAGCTCGACATGTGGCACCCGTCGTGGTGCTTATGTGATAACAAATCCGGTAAATAGTCTAATTCGGTAGGTCACATTCATGAAAGAGAAGGTGATTGTAGTTACGACGTAAGGAACATATCCGATATTGAAAGTTGCATATAAAATTGCAATCCTGGTATCAATGATGAGTTTTTTGCATATGCAACCTGTAGGTAATGATATGTATTAATTTTAATAAAATATATATTCATTAATTTTTTTGGTATATATTTTCGCAGATTTAGCATAAGTTTGATCTATATTGGATGGAAACAACGATTTCGAAGTTTTTTCAGACTATTCGACAATAAATATATTGTGTTAAACATTTAATTTCTTGGATCACCTATACACAATAAAACTTAGATAATTAGTTTTTAACTATATTACAATCAATCTACAGTGTTAAAAATGTTACATGACAGAACTTTAATTGGATGGAAAACACCAAAAGGTAAACATACTAGAAAATCACAAATTTCGCAATGCAGTGCAATGTATATGATATAAATGAAACACTTCGGACAAAAGGGCGAAAAACTGCTATTCTGACATCGCACTGGAACTTTTATATATTTTCTATTCGTGTGAAAAAGTATGAGTTATTCTAAACACTAATGATTTTCTTATCCTAGGTAGATAACCTTAGCCGTAATTGGCACATTTCTTTTGGAATTTTGGGTCATCAATGATTTTCATATTTGTTTAACTTTCTCAACTGTTTTTGACCTGAGCGTCACCGATGAGTCTTATATAGACGAAACACGCGTCTGGCGTATCATATTATAGGCCTGGTACCTAATAAATATAAGAATGTCGTAATGCTCTATTGTATTGTTAATTTGTGTATTTGTCTGTCCTGAATATTCTTCCATTATTTGTATTGTATTCCTGTCATGCAATGTTGTCATTTTAGTGTTATATTCAACATTGTCATAAAAGATTGAGGTTCATCCCTCCATTTTTTTTCTAAAAACGTCCTGAACAAAGTCAGGAAAATGAAAAAGTTATCTTATAGTTCGTTTCTGTGTGTGTTGCATTGTCGTTTGGTTTTTTGGGCGCACTTTAGTGTTTCTGTTGTTTTGTTGTATTCCTCTAATATTTGATGCGTTTCTCTCAATTTTAAATTGTAACCCGGATTTGTTTTCTCTCAGTCAATTTATGACTTTCAAACAGCGGTATAATACTGTTGCCTTTATTTTTATTGTGCGTATTACTGTGTGTTTGCTAGAAGTATCGGGGGAGGGTTGACAATTCACTAAACATGTTTGACATCGCCGCATTTTTTGCGCCTGTCCCAAGTCAGGAGCCTCTGATCTTTGTTAGTCTTGTATGTTTTTTAATTTTAGTTCATTTAGTCATTTAGGGTTAAAGATGTTTGTGAGCACTCAATCCTTCCCTAACATGCGACAATGTATAGATTTTATTTTACATGGTAGAATTTGTGACACAACACACCTATCTCCGCCATCCAACTTGATATTTGGATTTTTTAAGTTATATATATAAATAAATTTTAAAAGACTTTTAGATATGATGCTGTTCTATACTGATTAGCTCATTACTAAATGAAGAATTTCCATCCAGCTATAAGTGTGGTTATTTGTCGAGACATGCTTCTATATGAATGAAACATCTATATGGAAATATGATATCTTGTTATAATCCCAAGCTATATACAGTCATAGTTTATTTCAAGGTGCCATTTTCCCTAATTGATAAGGAAATATGTGTTGATTTAAAGTTCAATGACATAATAATCAGGTATATATTGGCACATGTAATATCACACAAACAGTCATTCTTTTTATTGAACTTCCATAAGGAAGCCAAAACTTATTTCTTCCATAAACAAGTAAGACGAAAATATTTAGCCTGGTTTTGTATTTATTTATCAGTGTTTAAAGATTTCATGATTATGCTACTGGGGTTTTATTCATGACTTCATCAGCATTAATCATAGTTTAAAGCATACTAAACCATGCGCAGTATTGGTTATTCGCAACTTATATAGTAAGGGGTAGTTCCATATGTAGTAACATGTGACCTAAAATTATTTAAACAAGCAACCGTATTTATTTATTGGGTAGACCCAAAACCATTAAAGTTATGACACAGTAAAAATTACAAATACGGAATTAAAGAATGTTTGTTTACTCAAGGGTATATCTTAATAAATAAAAATAAAATCTCTAAATTTAGTTGAAAAAATCCACAGAACATGTATAAATACTTCACAAAAAGTGTTACAATATTATATGATATCCGAGAAACATGGCAGTATTTTACAAGTGCATTTTAATATTGTTATCAATATTCATATTAGCAAATGCGAAGAAACGATGTGCAAATGTTAATTATTCAATAAAGAAGTTTCACAGATATACACAGATGGCATCAGATTTAACAACGTACACTGAGAACAACTTCGTCTCATCTAGATCATGTTTTGACAGTGTGAAAAACTACAATAAATCAATATTTAGATCTCACTATTATGGAGAAAAAAGATGTGATGTCGTTTCAAAAGAAGATTCAAGTCATGTTAGTTCTAGCACAATTTGTCCCTGGTACTACGATATAACATTTGATCGTAACAGAAATCCAGCTATTATGCTAGACGCCAAATGCCGCTGTCTAAGAAAGGAGAAAATTCTTAAAGACGACGATTTGTGTAACTGTGAAAGACTTAAAATTGCGTATCCAGTATTAAGACGTCGTGATTCAACTTCAAATGAATGGAAGCCAGTCAAGGAAAGTATTGGAGTCGGGTGTGTATGTAAAAGACCTATAAAGACATAAAACAACGCGACGAAAGGTTCAATTAAACTTAATCCATGAAGAAACTATCCATGGAGAAACTTCTTAATTAAACCATGTTAAGATTAACACTAGTGGGACGTTCGAAGGTTTTGTATTTGGAGCACGTAAAATGTTTTAAATTGATATTTTGTTAATTTTGTAACAGGGGCATTACATTATTGTTTTACACAAAAAGTTCTAGTCAATCGTTTATTCATTTCCCGTGTTAGGGAAACAGTAACACACATAGCAATAGCTGATTTTCTACATAGTTTCCTGTTTTAAATATGATAACATGTATTTAATTAGACGTAGTTTTCTTTCATTGATACATCTGTTTTTGATGTAATGCTTGTGTGAATATGAACCATCCAGAATGATTTAAAAAAGATAGTAAATGCTATTGTAAAGCATAACTTGTATTGACAATCTTGGATAAAAAAAAAAGTAATCGTTTGATGTTTTTAGAAATAAGGACAATTTCATATATGAATACAATCTTTTGAATAGAAATACTCATATTAATTTATCTTTCGGAAATTACATTCTCAATAATACAGGTAAACCATTAGGATAAAATAAAAAATAATCATATATGAACGGTAGATTTAATTTAATTCAAAAATAGCTGTCGAAAAGCAATGAACAATTACAAAGACAAATTCCTTTTAAAAAATGTAAAGCTGTAAAAAGACTTATTTTTAAACGGTAAATAAAAAAAATTAAGATAGTTTTTGTTCAAGAATGTAAAAAAAAAGGTTAGTTCTGAACACAATAGACAACTTGGATTAAAACATTGCTGATTTCAAATTATTTGTGATTTAGTATATGATTCAAATGGTCAGTCGCTCCATTCTATAAAGCGTATATTAGTGAACTAACATTATTAACATAGTTCACATACCATGTAAATAGCTATGATTATTATGTTTGAAAATGTACGTCACATTGACAATAAAAAGATAGAACTACACTTACCAGTTAGGTAATGATAATCATTGTACCACATATTGTGGATGTATTATTTTTATGTTTTTTTTTATACTTAATAAAATTGTTTTCTGTAATCAATATTTAATTATTTCAAGAAATAGAATTGTGATCACTTCTTTTCAATTTTTGAAATGTTTCGACACATTCCTGTTAAAAATGGAAGTCATAGTACCTGGGATAACATCATCAATTTTCACATATCAATAAATCAAGAGCACTTTGTCAAATGAACGGAAACAGTTACAGAAGTCCTCTATTCATCTAGCTTTGTGTATTTGATACCCTTTTGGTTATATAGATATCTTCGCATTAATTCCTCTTTGGTTGTCTAAGTTAATTCGGAAATAGGGATCAAAACGACAATGGGTTTATGATTTATAGATATGGATTTGGTCCAAGGTAAGAAGATTCATTGAAGCGTATCTTGATTCGCATATCCGTCACTAATTAAGGTGCATCACCCAATTGGGAAAAAACGGGAATGCGAACGGTTAAAGAGGGGAATAGCATTGAATACAATATAAAATGTGTCGCATGATTGTCAATGAAACAACTATACACAGGAGACAAATTGACGTAGCAATATTTTTTAAACCGCAAAATAATTTAAGCGCCTGCCCCATGTCAGAATATTTTGCCTCATGGTTATCGTTGGTTGCAGACTTTCAATATTTTTCATTTATTGTTTTATCATTAATCAAGATGTTCAAGAGGTTAGTCTTACGTTTGTATTATTTAAAATTTTGTCATATCGAGGCCTTTTATAGCTGATATTTAAACAGTTAATTTCGCTCTTTGTTGAAGACGTACTATAGGCTTTACTTTCTCTATCCAACGCCACTTGGACATTGGTGGATACTTTTATATGTATACTAATAAACAAAATCTCCTTATTTTATGTACATGTACCGGTGAAACGTCTGTTTTTAGGAATTAAGTTCTAAACAGGTTTTTAAACATTCGAAAAAGCAAATGTGTTAAAATGCAACAATATTGAAATATAGTTGTGAGTACCAATAAAGTAATAGAAAAATATTGTACAGAATCTCAGAATGCTCCCGGTTACATTTCAGAGTTAAGCACACGTGATATTTTAAGAATTATTGTGTGTGATCCACTTAAATGGATTTAATCAAAACAATGTACCAAACATCCGTTTTCTTGCTAAATAGCTCCTTTGCCAACAGTTAGTGAAATGAATTATTACCGGAAGAAGTAAACTGAAACTGTTAATCTAGTTAAGCTTAGTTGTTATAACAAAGTACTAGTAATGTAAATAAAATTGTAATATTGTGATAAAAAATAACGAACATTAATGACACATCTTCTACTGGATGAAATCAGCTGTAATAACTTTAATCCTATTACAAAAATAGACAAATATTTGTATACGAGATTCCTGAAAGAAAATAAGGCATACGAAGAACAAGGATTACAAGGGATTACAATAATAACTATAAATTATTACATGTCAGGATAGAGATAAATTATTTATGTGATCCTAAATTAATTATAACATTTCAATGCACTATCGATCTCCGGTTTTAAATGAAAAAATAAAAGCCTGAAATCTTAATTTGAATCTTTTTACTAACACAAATAGTTAGCTTAATAGGCTCGCAATAGTGTTGCTCTTTCCGTTAGATCTTTATCTTAATAAAAATAAAAGCTCTTTCAGCTCTAAAGTATAATTCGGTAGGTCACATTCGTATCAAGGGAACGGGATTGTAGTTACGACACAATAAACATAGTCGCTATCATCTGTGAAACGGATATTCAATAACGGTTAGCCAACTCGTGATAGTGTCCGTAAAATTTACGAAGGTATGATTTTAACTTCACCATTTGGAACTCTTGTTTAAATAGCTTCCTTGTGAGCTGCAATTCTCTATCAAAGAAATCATTAAATAAAATGCAAACCTGGGATTATCGTATCAATTTGAAGATACGTCATCTATATAGCGGAAGGGGAAGTTAAACAATACTGATAACTTTTTTTCTTTCCTCTTAAGAAGTTCATGTATAAAGTGAGCCTCAATGAAAACAAAGATACAAGTAGGCAAGAAGAGGGCACTGTTGGTTATCATGAGAATGCCGACAGCTTTTTGAAATATGAAAAAAGAAGATGTGGTATGAGTGCCAATAAGACAACTGTCCACAAGAGACCAAAATGACGCAGACATTAATAACTATAGGTCACCGTACGGCCTTCAACAATAAGCAAAGCCTATACCGCATAGTCAGCTATGAAAGGCCCCGATATGACAATGTAAAACAATTTAAACGAGAAAACTGAAATACGCGTTCTCCAAACGGAACAAATATGTTGTCAATCAAGAAATCATTCATCTTGATCAAGTCAGTTTCACAGACATTTTTGTTTGAATTAGAGTGATTTTGTACAAAGTAGGATTTATCCCTCCCTAAGACAAGATACTTGTATCTACGTTGGCCAATCTGTTTATGAAACAGAGCAATAAGAACTCTTTTAATTTGTCTTTTAGTTTGAAAAAAGGAATACTTGTGTAAAGTGTAGGAAAGTCAAATGTGTTAATACTTTGGCAAGATGAAGTGTCTTAGATTGTTTGTACTCTGAAAGATCTTTGGAATATTTTAATATCGTTATCTGATTCGATTCACGCCACCGCTAGACCAGGCAGTTTCACGATAACTTTGAAGCCTTGCCTTGGTTGCTGATAAAATTGATGTTCATAATTTAGATGCAGATTCGTTGAGCACTTGGAAAGCAAGCAATATACCGTTGTTTGAAGGGATACTTATATAGTTTAGGTATCCAATACAGTGATGGAAGATCCAGTTATTTTTCTTTAGTTGAAATTCAATAGGAACATAAAACAGAACTATGATTATCTAAGTTTTCCTCTTGAGTAAGTGTATCAATATCTGTTTCACACCATCTCTAGAATAGGCAGTTACACGATACACAAAGACCTATTATCTTATCATTTATAGCTGTGTGATCTGATCGAAAATTCAAATACTGACCACGACTGACTATGACGGTTTCTTATATACCCCTTGGTGATCGGAATATATAAGTGTGGGAAAAAACCATAAACATTTATTGCCTATAGTAACAAGGGTGTTTTTACCCTGGATGAGTCCCTGGAAGACCATAAAGACACTAATGAAACTCTTGTCGCATCACAGTCCGAGCATTCTTTCTACAAGTTTCACTAAATTGCCAGTTTATTACATAGCCTTAGATATTCATAGGCCCCTGAATTGTCAAGGAGAGGAGAAAGATACCAGAAGAACAGTCAAACTCATAAATCGAAAATAAACTGACAATGCCATGGCTAAAAAGGATAAAAAAAACCCAGACAGATAGTAGTAAACAAGACACAACAAAGAACACTAACGACTGAGCAACACGAACCCCACCAAAAATTGGGAGTGATCTCAAGTGCTCCGGAAGGGTAAGCATATCCTGCTTAACATGTGGCACCCGTCGTGTTGCTGATGTTATTACAAACCCGGTAAATAGTCTAATTAGGTAGGTCACATTCATAAAAGGGAAGGGGATTGCAAAGTTGAATGTAGACGAATTTATAAAAGTTTTTCCAAACTTGTTTCCGAAACCCATGTTTGAATTTCATGTAACATCGTAATACTCCATCGTTACATTTTTCAATAATACAAACTGTTTAAACTAAACTAATTACTTCGTTCTTTATTATGCATTATCTTCCAAAATAAATTCGTCACATTACCCTTTTGAAGAATCCGAAGTCACACAGTTTTTGGGATGGGTTTGTGTCGCTCAGTCTTTAGTTTTCTTGTGTATATGTTTCTGTCTTATGATTGTTTTCCTCTTTTTGATAACGTTTGTCGGTTCGTTTTCGACTCTCTTTGATATCTTCTGACCCTCTCTACGCCCTTAACAAATTACCTTAGCTGTATTTATCAGATCCTTTTGGAATTTCGAGTCCTCAATAATCTTCAACTGTGTACTATATTTGGCCTTTTTAACATTTTGAATTAAGCGTCACTGGTGAGTCTTATGCAGACAAAACGATCATGACGATTTATTGCCTTTATGAGGAGGTTATTTGTAAGGAGTCATCTGAAGATCTTGGGCTGCAAATATTTTTAGCTGTTTCAAATTCAAGTCGATATATCATATTAAAGGTTTCAAGATATTAGATAAAGCACTAGTAAAATTGGACAATATAATATAGGTTTCACAAGACGATTTTCGGTATTTTGACTTATTTGCTTCATCTCATCTTATTGCAATAAACAATGTCACTGAGGAATAATACATCATCGATAGGGTCGTATAACTAGATTAGTTCTAATGATAGATAGTATCATGCGGATATTGTTTACTTCAAAGTTCCTTTCCAGCTTTAATTATTTTTAAGATTATGGCAAATTAAAAAATGAATAGAAATCATCTTTTGAAGGAAATTTCTGCTACAGGGAGTCGACTGATGATTTCCGAAATGATTGAATTAATTGAAGATCTTGATTTTCATTCATTAATTTTATTTAAAATATGTCTCTATATACTTTTGTTATCACGATGATAGCTAAAATCATTACAAAAAACTTACGAGAGTAACCTGATTGGGATTTTCAAAATTTCTTTGGTTTTACTATTTTTAAAGAATCCTCAAAACACTCCTTTGGTATTTGAAATATGTTTAATTTGCATGATGTATTTAAGATAAGTATAGTTTTACAGCTGTTTGTGAACCCTTTTGACGAGTGCGCCAAGAAAATTTGAAATCGACAGGGACATTTACACACTCTGACAAAATTAAGACTATATCGCGTCTTTGTAACATATTATCTTAATGTGTAGCTAGTAAGAAGAATTGAAAATGTCAGACGAAAAGTTATCATTTACATCATAATGTGCGAGGAGACGTAATCAATCTTACGTGCGTTAAGCGTAAACTGTCTAATGGAGTTGTTTACCTTTAGATATATAGATATCGTAATATATCAGCCGATCGACGCATTGTTAATAATTTTTAATTTTTTAATGCAGAGTAGATTTGATATTGGTATACACTAAAAAAAGTAAGTAAAGACCAGAAATAGCAAGATAGTTATCCGGTTTTCTGCGTCGACATCATAAAATATCAGCCAATCAACATAATGTGCATTATGTGAATTATGTTCATGCTGGGTAGAACTACATAATGTATAATGTTGTATACACATGGAACGTTATATTTAAAAAACTAACGATTACTTTGTTGTCTTGTCTTTGGTATTCCAAATATCTAAAAAAAAAAAAAAAAAAAAAATGAAAAAAATGAAACCCTAACGAAAAACATGGTTCGGAAGAATTTTTGGAGATACATAATTCTATTTAACTTCTTGATGACAGTTTTCCTCGTTTTTCTTCACAATATGATAATCTATTACAAAGATACAATATAATGTACAATATGTCATAGAGTTGATTTCCTAGCCAAATCTCAATTTTCTTGATTTTCAAGGATAAATATATATTTTTTTCTAACTTCATTCCATTCTGACGAAAAAAAAAGAATTATTTTCACATATATTTTGTTAAAACATCGTTGTCGATGTAAGAACTTACTATGTGCATTTCGATTGTAGATATATTAAGAATAATTTTGAGTGTCGCTGATAAAGTCTGATCATGACACAAATCCGATGTTTAATATACAGCATTCACACATGTTGGAATTTCATTTACATTTCAAAAATGTGTGGCAGGCGGCTGATACTTTGTGATATCCTTAATAAAAAACCCGAAATTGTATACATCCATTTACGTAAATTTAAAGTCAAAATATAAAATAAAAGACCGACAAAGAAGGACATACTATGTTACTCCTCAGTAAATATAATTGATAGTAGTATTCTCATTGAAATTTAGATTTAAAACATGTGATTTCTTTTGTTGCCATGTCTTTAATACAATAAATATTTCATAATATTTACATTGACAGTTATATTCAAAACAGGTGATACCTTTTATAGCCATGTTCGTGATATCATAAATATTAAAAAAAAAGTACAATTTCAAAGCCAAATGTAAACATAGACACGAAGAATTTTTACAATTCCGAATTCTATTGCATAAATGACTTTTAAAAATGGTTTATGATAATTTCAAACCCCTCTTGTTTCTATATCAAATTACATGGTAAATTAACAGGAAATATTTATTGTGTATCATTATATTTAATTGATTTTTTTTCAAATCACTACCACAGTTAATATATTCATCATCACATGTCTTTAATTTTCACAAGGAAACGGAACCCGTTTTAGTTGTTTAAAGTATTATATGTGAAAATAAAATAATTCAATCATATTTCTTTCTTTTATTAACGATTTTCTTTAAAACATAATTTTGTGGAAGGACTAATGGGTTCTTGATTCTTATCTATTGGTTTCTTTATCAAAGGTCAAATATGAAATGAAAACTTAAAAATTTAGGGCCTTCTGAATACATTACAAAGTATTGGACGATCATAGCATAGAAAGCAATACACATGTTATTTAAATATGTTTCTACATACGCTGAACATTTCTGTCAAAAAGTTTGAATTTGTTGCAAAATTTTGAACAGAATAGCACAATGTTAAAAGTGTGTTTCCTATTTACAAAAAAAAAAATAATATCAAACGTATAGGAAAACATATAAAATGAATGTCTTGGTTAGTTGAAAGTCACAAAGAGAGTTGATATCAAGACAATAATGACATTCCTTTACGTTCTCATATTTCAATTTATCTTTATTTCTACTGATGGTTCAAAACGATGTTTCAATGTTAAAGATTCAATCAGTACTTTTCACCAACATACCAAAATGGCATTTGATCTAGTAACATATTCTCGGACTGGTTACGACTCAGAATTCATTGACAATGAAGAGAGTTACGAAAAATCTACGCTCCGTTCTCGTTACTTTGGTGAAAACAGATGTAATAGAACATTGAAGGGTAAATTACGTCACGTAAACGAGAATGCATTATGTCCATGGTATTATGACGTAACGTACGATGCAAATAGAAATCCATCAGTTATGCTAGATGCCAAATGCCGTTGCCCTAGACAGAAGACAACTTATGATAAATCACTATATAACTGTGAGAGACTTACAATTGCATTTCCAGTCTTGAGACGCCATAAAAAGACCTCAATCAAATGGAAGGCTGTGAAAGAAAATATAGGAATAGCATGCGTTTGCAAGAAACCAATTTCCAATTAAACAACAAGATTTTGAAAATCGCAAGGATCTTAAAAAACATACGTATTGATGTCAAATGAACTTTTTTTGTATTAAAAAAGAACAATTAATTTATTATGTAATAGAATCAATATTTATGTGTGCAAAGTGTATTTGTTTTTACTTTAGATTATTAAAAAATAATGTTCAAAAAATGTTTCAAAAAATGTTGACATACAAAAGTGATAATATTTCATGTTATTGCTAATTGCTACAATATCATCATTAGAATCAATGATGTTCTGTTTGAATCCAAAGTTACCTTAAGTTTTAAATATTTTATTTGCTATATCAAAGAAAAAATTGATGAGAAAGACCAAACTCACACTAATGAATACTTCTCTATATAGCATATAGTATCAACTATAAATGAAAAAGAAAAAAAAGAAAAAAAAGAAGCAAATTATATTTTGTTGCGATGATGACTAAGGTTTGTATGACGATGATCGGCCGTGTTGGTATCAATAACTCTCTACGAAGGAACTAGAATCTGTTTGACATTTTAATAAGATCTTTAACGTATTTGAAAATAAAGATTTTTTTTTTGCAAGTTTAAAGTCTCCAAAACCTTATACAAGTAAACCAATTAAGATTGTTTAATACATTTTGCAAGTGTAATTTGTGCAAACGAAAAATAAAATCATGAACATCGTCAGGATCATACCCAAACTGACGGAAGGATCCAGTATAATTTTAGTCTAAAAAGATTCAAGGCCGTAACTAGGCATCTTATTTTAGTGAGGCAAAATAATTGAGCCGAGCGAAGCGAGGCGTTAAATTTTTTTGGAGGGTATGAAATGAATGGTGCAAAATCCTGCGTTCTAGGCATTTTAAGAGAGTTTGATAATGTTTTGAATTTGGACAGTTTTTATATAAATTGTTCATATTTAAAGACTTTTACTAATACCAAATTTTTAACAACTTTATTTGAATTTGTATGTAAGATAATCATCCAAATATCAATTTAAATCTGCCGCCCGAACATAGAACAAACATCGATTCAGTAGAGTTTGCCAATTATTTCTATGGTGGGTTCAGTCAAATTGTTTTAGAATCATAACTTTGGTCTGCTGATATCCTTATCGCGATGAACATGGAGCATGGCAAGACCGCACAACCTCTCGCCACTCATGTATGCTCTTTTCCTAGATTTCAGTCGTTTCAGGGCAGTCTGTGTTTCTAAAGGTAGCACATTATCATCAACACAATGATCAATGTCTTCTTCCAATTCCTTCTCCATCAGCAATTCGGTAGCAGCATCGGTAGTAACAGTTTTGTTTGCAAAAGGGAATTAAGCTTTCCTATAAAGGCTAGCATCATCATACAGTCTCAGTTACAAAATATTAAACTCGCTTGTATGCTGACAAAGAGTAAACAAACTAGGGATAGAATGAGATAAGATACATGTATATGATATATCTATAGAGTAAGTATATATGATATGGGTACAGGGGAATTAAAATGGAGTTTTGACGTTTACATGTAGGTCCGTAATTTCAAATTATTTCTGGAAATAGTCGGTGGTATTTTAGTTCCAGAATCTATAAATTTAGGGGTTAGGGGTTGGGGGTGTCTGATTCCGAAACCCCGAACATAAAGAAATGAAATTCCGTAGTCCCGAATAAGTAAAGACAAAATCCTGTGATAAAGGTTCTATACCATTCCTCAATAATGTCAAATTGGAATATGGGATGTTCTTTCAATTTTTAAGGTTAAAGAAACATGGATCATGAAAAACTAATCCATGCATGTTTCATATTATTTATATTTTATTTATCTGTAAAGAGAAAGATTAAAGTTGATGAAACGGAGAAATGAATAAACAGACAGGACTGCCCCCTTGCGATGCCCACTACTTGATTTGTCAGTCTACTTATCGTTTTTGGATTGTTCTAATGAAGTTATATGCAATACGCAGACTACGTTCACAAACAAATTAGTTTACTAGAATTATTCCTTCTTTACCTTCAGTGTCGCTTTTCCTTTTTCTGCAAGAGCCGGTTTTTAACCAGAGATCCATGATGATTATCGTTACTAGGTTAATGTAATTGAGAAACATCACCCGTTGAGATGCTGAGTTATATCCAGGAAGAATAGTTTAAAGGAATGATGACAAGTTATAGAAATTAAGGTTGAGACAGAACAACAAAAGACTATTTTATTTGTATATATGTATTAAAAAAAATAATCAGTGTCGAAATTTTAGTGAGGCAATTGCCTCACTTGCCTCAAGGGTAGTTACGGCCTTGACTGATCATAGGTTAGAAATGAAGCGGAACCACGTAAGTGACAAACAGTAATATTTAGGTTCCATCAATAACATACTAGATTGTTATGGTTGTTCAGCCTTGTGCTTTTCTGTTTTTGCATCAGGTCTTTTTTATGTTTTGGATTCCAAATGGTTCTATACGTCCCAAACTAACCTGATCAAAATATTTAAAGTTTATTCATAGGGACAATTTGAATTTCGGACAAATATAACAAAGTGATTGAAAAATCTATCGTGCTGTTGTTTCAAAATACAATGAAATATGTAGTAAAAAAATAAGAACAAATTCAAGGCGCGTACAAATTATTTAAATTCATATTTTTTAAATGGACTGTCTGGATTGGTAAGCTTACAAAAATATCCATTTTGTAATATGTAAAGTTTTTCAACTTGTGTAGTAGAGGCCATTCGATTATTAAGTTTTTTTCTCATTTATTTATATGGAACAAATATGTAACTTTTTAAAATCATTCATAAAGAATTCAGCAGGAAATTGGCAGAGTCCTTTTAAAAAAAAATGAAAATGCTAAGTAAAGTTACAAATAAGAAATTTGAATTTTTGATAACGTCGTTTAGATGATTTATTGTAGTCAAACGCACTATATAATTACCTTAATATATTGAATTATGTTGTTTTAAAAAAGATAAAAAAAAATAATGTTATGATTATAAGAGAGTTACGCAAGTGTTTGAAGTTATGTTTTCTTTTTCACAAGATTCAGGATGACTACTGAAGCATTAAATCGACCAATAGTTTAAATTACTTGATAGATTGATATTTTCACATTATCATAAAAGAAATTTAATGCTATGTTACTGGACTAATAAAAATAATAATTTATGGTAAAATTAAATGGGAACAAAAAGTAAAACTCCCCACAAAACTGACTTTTAATAACTATTTGCCAATCTGATATATAGGTTACTAGAATGTCTTTTCGACAAGTATTACATCTTCAAGACACATATACAATTCCTGTGGGAGTTGGCAATTCCAGTTTAAGTGCACCGAGTTTCCATCTTCATATCGTTTACTTGTACTTCAGATTCCGCGATATAGATTTTATCCCTTCAGTTATTTTGACGATAACTATATCCACTTACTTCGAACAGAGATGCTACAGATGCACCTAAGTATACCGAGTACATTATGTTACATCTACAAATTGACATTGAGTTTCAGTTAAGAACTTAAAATAAAGACAAAAAATGAGGAATTTGTGTTATAAAGGGGTTTGTATAACTATTGTTTTTAATTTTCTATGCAGTTTTCGTCGTTTTCTTTTGCCACTGTGTTTGTTTTTATTTCACTTATAACTTTGATTTCCATACAGTGGTTAATACAGTGTTGATCATATCACTTAAAAATCCTGAAACACATTTCATATTTACCCATTGTTAAAATGATCAGTATTGTTTTCTTTAATTCCTGGTAAATACAATATTGATTGTTTAATTCTAAATGTTGAAAAAAAAAAAAATTATTCATTACATAAATTGTAATTATGATGGCTTTAATTTGAAAAAAAAGTAAATCACAAAAATACTGAACATCGAGGAAAATTCAAAAAGGAAAGTCCCTAATCAAATGGCAAAATTAAAATCTTTAACACATGAAACGAATTGATAACAACTGTTATTTTCCTGACTTGGTATAAGCAAATTTTTATGTAGATAATGGTGAATTAAACCTTATTTAATAGCTAGCTAAACCTCTCACTTGTATGACAGTCGCATAAAATTTCATTATGTGGACAACGATGTGTGAACAAAACAAACAGAAATGATAAGTACAGCAGTCAACATTGTGTCATAATCTTAATTGCTATAAAAACAAACGAATGTGAAACAAAGAAGCTCAAAATTCCATATTAACCAAGCATTTAAGCAAGTATTAACTACCAGAATGCACAAATTTACCATGGTAAATCATAGTACAATAATACAATGAAGGGATGTTTAAGTAAAGAGCCACGTCATATATGTATCAAAGAAACATAAAAGTCATATAAACAATGCACATTAAAAATACAAAAATGTTTAACAATAGCACAAAATCGAGATGCATAAGTGCAGAGCCACGTAATATGTATCAAAGAAACACCAAAAGGCAAATAGACAAAGCAAATAAGCAAAAAATGAAAGACAAGAATACGAGAACTATCATAGAACAATAACACAATGACGGGATATATAAGTACCGAGCCACTTCCAATGATATCAATAAAACAGACTAAGCAGTAAAAGTAATACTCATAAAGACTAACAAAAGAATAATTAAGCACGTTGATAAGATGGTGAACAACATAAGTATCCAGAATCTATACTACAAGACCATCATGTATTATTTGTGAAGTTGATACGGAATGTTTATCAACAAGGTTTTGGTACCATAAGCTACCGATTAACTTTTTTATTTAGCAAAATGACGATACGTTCTTTGATATAGCCCTGGTTCATTTTTCTGCTAAGACATTGATGACGTTTTACCAAATCTGAGTAGGAGATGCAGGCTCTTGAATACCAAATAAGTAGGGAAATGTATATCACATATGCAGGTGAAGTTGTAATATTGCCTCGAAGGTGTGCGAAATTGATTGACTTTGATAAAGATACCTGTAGTATATAACTTTGATTGATATGATATCAAATTTAATACCACATATGAAAATGTGGCTTAAAAATCTTGAAACAAATTGAACCAGATTATATATTCCAACAAAGAGCTAACGATGCTTTGTGGTTTTCCCAATGCAATGTTTTTTTTAAAGACATTATAGTAATGAAGGATAACGATGAATTTTGTACAACGTAATAGATAAGGATAATTAATAACACGAAAACATGATAATAAGAAAATCTATTAACCTTTATTTCTCAATTGCTTTTTGATATGCATGGATTGGAAACAGCACGTGCACATATTCAACAAGCATTTTATGTCGAAGGAAAATATCGCGTAGATTATTTCTATATTTTGAATATTGCGTAGAATGGCATATGTCAGAGGTAAATCATAGATTAATTTCTCATTAATAATTTGTGTATGAAGCAAACGGACTTTAATATGTTGCCAAAAATTACTTTTTGATAATAAATAAATATTAAAGACGTGATCTGTGCTTTTTAAAACGGCAGTATATAAACGTGAAACAATATTTTATCCCGTAAGTATCCTTCAAAGATGAGGAGCTCGATACGACAGTTTTGTCCATGGTTAGTACTGACTTTTCTTGCTTTCACTACATGTGCTATATCCATACAAAATGAGACAGAAAAAACAATTGAACAACGTATCACTGCTATAGAAAATTCTAAGCAGATCTTTGAAAGTAGGATTCAGGATCTCAACGATTCGTCTTATAAAGGTATGTAGACTTTAGTACAGTTAAAGTAATGTTATTTCAAATATTTGGTCTGGGAGAAAGAGTTCGTTATTTTCGGTATAAGTAAGAATACAATTAAAATGACATATTTTTCCTTGTCATACACAATTATACTACATGTACGCTTTTAAAACAGTTTAATTATGAAACGAAAAGAACCTTAATTGCCCAATTATTCAAACACTTAGTCATTTGTAATGAGTTAAAATCCTAGAGGCGACCGATCACTAAATACACTAGATATTATTGAGGCTTGAGTATTTTTCTGAGACAGCAATTTCACTCCGCCAACAAAATTATATTTGACGCTTGAATAACAAATTGAAAGTGAAATACAAACTCCCTATGATCGGGTTGTTGACTCTTTGACACATTCCCCATTTCAATTCTCATTTTTAACAATATACAAGTGAATTTATAATAATATTCAGAAAAGAAAAGAAAAAACAACTTCTTCCCAAGACATTAACAAAACTGATATTCATTTATATTTTGAACTGCATAAATCAGTGGAGCAATTCAATTGTTTGTGGAATGATCATTTAATCAATTGATACACGAAATATGATAATGTATCCATCTTGTATGTCAGAAAATAATTTATGGTTTCATACCCTCAAAGCCCCTATCAAATAAACTATCATACTAATTTTATATAGATTAGACCGTTGGTTTTCGCGTTTGAATGATTTACACTCATAATTTTTAGGGCCCTTTATAGCTTGATGTTCGATGTAAGCCAAGTCTCTGTGTTGAAGGCCGTACCTTGACCTATAATGGTTTACCTTTATAAATTGTTACTTAGATGGAGAGTTGTCCAATTGGCACTCATGCCACATCGTCCTATAGCTATCAAACACTGGTTACAATGTAAACCCTTGCAATCTTGATAATGATAAATATATATATTAATAACATATTTTCATATTTTATGTTTCGCTGCAGGTTCCTTTGAGTCTAAACCGATAATGTTTTATGCTACAACAAAAACTACAACACATTCATTTAACTTAGAGAAGAAGTCAACAGTCGTATTCAGAAATGTTATTATGAATATCGGAGACCATTACAATAACTTCAACGGCATATTCGTATCACCAAAATCTGGAATTTATCTATTCTCCTGGACAATATGCACAAGCGGGAATAACTATGCATTCACGGAGTTGGTTGTTCAAAATACCAGCATATCAAGGGCTGGAGAGTTTGAGAGTAATGGTCACTATGACTGTGGATCAATGACTGCATTATATAAGATGAACAAAGACGACCATGCATGGATACGCACTACTGATTATGTTTCTGGTTCCAAAACGCACTATTTCTACACAAGCAAGGATGCCACCAGTAACACGTTTCTTGGAATATTAGTGTATGGAGATTAGCAGTGCTTGTAATTTAATAACCACTAGAATTCACATTGGAATCATACAGTGACGGACTATTCTTAATAGATATAGTATATACTTTCAGTGAAAGTGCATTGATGCATTTGGTCAGTGAATTATAGTTTGAGCACAGCAATAATGGCCCAAGTGGCTTGCTTGGTGAGCATTTTCGACAATGTCATTGAATCTACAAATTTCAACATGTTGAAGGAATAATAGTCGTATTCACATTCATATGCAATCTTTAGTTTGAAGTTTTTTTTATAAAAATAAAAATTAAGTTATATAGCTCTTCTTTCAAAAAGACTGCCATAAATGGACTTCACAAAAGTTCCCGTAAAACGTTGACGTCATAATACAAAAAACATCTGATGCAACAATGGAAAAGTAATCAAACGATTCCGGAAATAACGGAAGTAACTTGCACGAGAGGCACTATTATGGGTTTTGTGCACGAGATGCCCCTGATATGGGTTATCAGCCCGGATGGGAAATTATGGGTGTGTACTTCCGTTCATTATACATATGCAAAACTATCATATCAATGCTAAGTATATGATGATAAGGAATAATACAGGTGGAAGTCGAAATATTGGGAATCACAGCATTTGTATAATACTCTAACGTGTGGTATTGATTGACTTAACTTTATGCAAAAAATTGATTAAGTAAACAGGTTATTTTTTTAATTAAGTAATTAAAGTACATTAACGTTTTATAAATTTAAAAACCGCACAGAGGTGATACATGGTGATAATTCAAACAGAAATGGAATAAAATAAAACAAGAATGTGTCCATAGTACACGGATGCCCCGCTTGCACTATCATTTTCTATGATTAGTGGATCGTGCAATTGGGGTCAGAACTCTAATTTGACATTAGAATTAGAAAGATCATATCATAAGGAACATATATACTAAGTTTCAGGTTGATTGGACTTCCAATTCATCAAAACTACATCGATCAAAAACTTTAACCTGAAACTGGACAGACGAACGAACGAACGAACGGACGAACGGACCCACAGACTAGAAAACATAATGCCCTCTACTATCGTAGGTGGAGCATAAACAAATCTATCATTAATTTTAGAATATCAGTTTGATATATAAAAAGGATGCAAATTATCTAATGTTTTATAAATGCTCGACAACATTTTGATATTACAATAAAATATATATAGTTTCAAAGGTACCAGGATTATAATCTAATACGCCAGACGCGCGTTTCGTCTACATAAGACTCAACAGTGACACAAGTACGAAGTTGAAGAGCATTGAGGATCCAAAATTCCAAAAAGTTGTGCCAAATATGGCTAAAGTAATTTTTCCTGGGATAAGAAATCCTTGTTTTTTCGATGAATTCAAAGTTTTGTAAACAGGAAATTTATAAAAAAAATGACCACATAATTGATATTCAAGTCAACACCGAATTGCTGACTACTGAGCTGGTGATACCCTCGGGGACGAAAAGTCAATCCACCAGGAATGGCATCGATCCAGTGGTGTAAATAGTTATCAAAGGTGTCAGGATTATGATTTAGTACACCAGACGCGCGTTTCGTCTACATAAGACGCATCAGTGACGCTCATATCAAGACTAAGGTAATCTATTCCTGGGACAAGAAATCCTTGTTTTTTCGATAAATTCAAAGTTTTGTAAACAGGAAATTTATAAAAATGACCACATAATTGATATTCATGTCAACACCGAAGTGCTGACTATTGAGGTGGTGATACCCTCGGGGACGAAAAGTCCATCCATCAGCAGTGGCATCGACTCAGTGCTGTAAATAGTTATCAAAGGTACCAGGATTATAATTTAGTACGCCAGACGCGCGTTTCGTCTACATAAGACTCATCAGTGACGCTCATATCAAAATATTTATCAAGCCAAACAAGTACGAAATTGAAGAGCATTGAGGATTCAAAATTCCAAAACGTTGTGTCAAATACGAGTTCAAATCATATCTATCAACAGATTAAAACGAATTTTTAAAAGCGTTCTTAATCTATACCAGTAACTAATTTGAAATAAAAATAAAATCCCTGCGTTAATTTGTTTACCATGTATACTCTGGATTCGTCAACAATAGTGTTAAATAGAGAAGGTAAAATAAATCTTGTTTCGTGTTTGAAAATCTAAAAACGAATTATAAATCCTGATATTTTGATATTACTTACTTCCGCCAAAGGAAATTAAAGGTTAACAGCTTTCTCATTTGTGCCAATATATTCAGTGTTAAGTATGCAAACAAATTATTTACATACAGTGATTAACATTTCAATTCTAACAAGAATAAATACAATCAAAATACAATTGTAAACCCGCAGGTTTGATTTTCTATTTATCTACTGATGGAAATTTTAAAAGGAACACCTTACTGGTAACAGGTTTTTCTTGGGGAACAGTTTATCCTTAATATCTACTAGATCTGTGTACCTAAATTTTAATTCTATTAAAAATTCGTTTTTTTATTATGTCATATATACGTAAATTAAATAGTCTCAACATGAGTTATCGTATTAACAAAAATATATCACGAAGTCAGAGACAAAAACTTATCAATAAACACAAAAACACATGATTATATTATTTGTAAAGCAACCAAGTTTTTGTAAATACCGGTATCAAAGAAATAGATCAGCTTATTTATAACTGGTTTTCTTAGTTTTGGTTCTGATATCTTCTTTATGTCATATAGCTATTCAACTGTTTCGGTTCTTTAACATCCTTTGTTGACGATGAAGGTAAATCTAGAAAAGCGCTGCAAACAAATTAAATTTAAATGTTGTTTATATATTTTTCAGCTCTAGGTCGATGCCTCTGCTGGTGGGCTATCATTCCCCGAGGGTATCATCAGAGTAGTATTTAATACTTTGGTAATAACATGATTTATTACAAACCTATCTAACATTGTCCATCTATATTTGGAAATTATTTAGAAACTTCGGTTTTCAATCCCTCAGGAGAAATTTGCTGGTTAGTCCTTTTTATAACCTCTCTCTCTCTCTCTCTCTCTCTCTCTCTCTCTCTCTCTCTCTCTCTCTCTCTCTCTCTCTCTCTCATACAACTCGTCTAAACATCAACCCAACAATGTTAGATCTGTAAATTAGCTTTCGCAAATTTTTGGTTCTTCCCTCGCCGGGATTCGAACCCATGCTACTGTGATATCGTGACACAAAATCGCCTGCACTGCAGCCGTCCCGCTAGACCACACGACCACCTGGGCTCTCATCAAAAGAGCTTTCGCTGGCCGTGTGTTACCTTTCCTCGTCAGTTTTAATCTAGCGGCGTACTACAGTACAAGATATATAAGGCATGAAGATGTTACTGTTACAGATCAGCTAAATTATCTTTAGTAAAAGATCCTACAAATTAATGTAATATACAGTCACAGAAAATAATTATATTTATAAGTACGTCTGAGTCAGTGACAACTCTACAACAGATGTATCCGATGTATATATATATATATATGATATATAAGGCATGAAGATGGTATTGTTATAGATCAGCTGAATTATCTATAGTAAAGGATCCTACAAATTAATCAAAGATCACCATCACTGATGGTGGTCCGATGGATAAATCTATTGTTGAGTTATCACTGGTTTTTATAAATATAATTGTTTCTGTAACTGTATCTTGCAATAATTTGTAGATTCCTTTACTATAGATAAGTCAGCTTATATAAGTACGTCTGAACCAGTGACAACTCTACAATAGATTGGTCCATCGGATCACCAGCAGTGATATATAAATGATAAGAAGCAATAATCTAAAAATAAATTTAAGTCTGGGAAAACAAGTAAGAAACCGGTAATTTAATGGTTGTCAGTGGCGCATGTTTGCTATATATATTTTTTTTATATTGCTCGCTTTAAATACGGGCGTCAGTTTTCTCGTATGAATTGGTTCACACTTTGTCATATCAAACTTAAACTAATTATACGAAACATTTTTGCTCATCGTTGAAGACCGTACGGTGACATATAGCTGCTAACATCTTCGTCATTTGGACTCTGATTGATAGTTGTCTGATGGTTATTATACAGGTGCAATCATACCACATTTCATTATTTTGATATTAAGAAGACGCGTAATCTTAATTATTATCAGATGTTTTGAAATCGAAAGTGTTATTTATAACTTGGTACAGGCAGATAGTAATTTTAAACTAAAAAAACCTGACAAATTGTACTTCCGTAAGATTTAAATCACCAAATAATAGAGGATATTGATTCTATTCTATATAATGTCAAGGTCATTTTACAATGTATAACTGTACACGAAGTATATCTTTTCATTATAAGCATTCCTAATAAAATTTAAATCGTTCAACACAACCCACACTTGTTTGTTGGAAAATATTTTCCAACTTTGTTCCCTAAATTTGAAAATTTGTACATAAGAAAATAAATGAAGAAAAGCGCGTTATTAGTGTAATAAAAATTATAAATAAAAAAGGATGATTTGAAGAGTGTTATGACTTTCACTATGCAATCAACTTTCTCTATAATGTCAAGAACTGTGATTTATATTACAGTAAGTGTATAACCAATTAGGCGATACATATAATCTTTTAATATATTAGTAGATATTTTTTTGTTCAGCATTAAAGTTTTATGTGTCAAAAGTCCATTCGTAAATGTATGCCGTTGTAGCCGAAGTAAAGCTTATTGCTCGCTTATTGTCGTTATAAAATGTTGAATTGGAAATCAGCACGTACTCGAATGCTATGAAGTATGTTTTATGAATATTATTATCTTAATGTCTACCAATACAAAAAAATCTATAAATACCATTGGACCATTATCTTGCTTTTCTGTGTTTTTTTTTTAAAAGGTGTTTAAAGCAAATGAATAGTTGTTGATGTCATATAGCATGTATATTTCGTCAACTGTTCCGGGTCTGCAACCTCCGCGGCTGTCAAATTTTCAGCTTTGAGGGTTCTCGATGAAGGTCATTCAGACGGTTAAAATTTATTGCGCGTTGTTTTCATATTTATACAGTACTAAATCGATGCCTCTTCAGGGGGACTATCAGTCCCCAAGGGTATCAGCCGCTCAGTAGTCAATACTTTGTTCTGCCATAATTTATAACAAACCTTTCTAAAATTGTCTGTCTATAAATTTTGTAAAATATAAAAAAAAAATTCTGTTAACACTCTCTCAGGATTAATTGACCTTAAATCGATTTAAATATTTGTTTTTTGTTATTTCTGGACATATAACATTTGAAATTTTTGTTGTTCTTGTGTTATTTGCATGTTTTGGAACCAAACATATTCGTATTGGTTGTTCAAACATTGTTGCATTCCAGTTATATATGCTTGCATATATAGTGTTCGTTGGTCAAATCTTTACTAGTGTTTAAAACATTTTAATAGCTGAAATCTATTTTATAATATAACTGACAAATTGCACTTCCAAGAGGATATTGATTCCATTCTATGAAATGTCAAGGTCAAATATAATGTATAACTGAACGAAAAATATACCATATACCTATCATTCCTTTTAAAATGTAAATCTATCAAAACAACCCCCAATAGTAATGCATTAGTGGAAAAATATTTTACAACATTGTTCCCTAATGTTGCTCACATTCGAAACGCGCGTCTGGCGTATTAAATTATAATCCTGGTACCTTTGATAACTATTTACATTAGATGTATTTTAGCACTTTTATGTTGTTCTTTCTGATCTTATAGCATTTCAACTTTTCGGTTTTTATACATCACTGGCTTTCAAATCTTTTGTTTGGGATGGATATCATATTATCTTTTATCTGAGTTGCAATTCATCTGTTGTTTGGATACGTAATACAGTAACTGATATTTAATTCAAACAAATCATTCAATTCTTGGAAATATCTTGTCGTCTGAATTGTTTCACGTTTTGTCATATCCAACATAATACTGCACACTTTGGTTCGTCATTAAGAACCGAATATTGTTGTTACATCTACGTATAATGGTAGTTATACATGTTCATTCATATCACATCCTTTATTTTTATTACAATTGTGTCATTATCGAAATGTTTTGAAATCGATAGTGTTATTTGCTTGTTTTGAAACCATACATAATCGTTTTTGTTGTTCAAACATTGTTGCATTCCCGTTATATATGTTTGCATATAAGTGTTCTTTTCCCTTTAAGCTAAACAAGAAGTTACAGATTCGAAGTGGTTCTTACAATCTGTACTAGTGTAATAAAAACATAATGCTGTAATCTATTTTTTGTAATATATACACTGACCTGACAAATTGTACTTCCGCAACATTTAAATCATCAAATAATAGAGGATATTGATACTATTCTTTATAATGTCAAGGTCATTCTACAATGTATAACTGAACGCGAGGTATACCATTATATTTCATATCATTCCCTATAAAATTTAAATCTGTCAAAAAAAAAAAAAAAAAACACCATGCGATAGTGTGAAAACATTTTCCAACATTGTTTACTAAAATTTATTTTTGTACACAAAAAAATGAATGAAGAAAAGGCGCTAAAAGTTAAAAAGAAACTATAAATAAAATAGGATGATATGAAGATATGATATGCTATGACTTTATAACGAAATAAACTTTTGCTATAATGTCTATTTTACAGTAAGTATAGAACCAATTAGGCCATTTACTTTGGTTTTTATGGATAATTTAGCTGATCTGTAAAAATAACATCCTCATGCCTTATATATTATGTACTGTGGTACGACGCTAGATTGAAACTGACGTGGAAAGGTAACACCCGGCCACTGAAAGCTTCATATTAATGAAGCCCAGGTGGTCGTGTGGTCTAGTGGGAAGGCTACAGTGCAGGCGATTTGGTGTTACGATATCTCAGTAGCATGGGTTCGAATCCCGGCGAGGGAAGAACAAACAAATTGCGAAAGCAAATTTACAGACCTGTATATACAACTCGTCTAAACATCAACCCAACAATGTTAGATCTTTAAATTTGCTTTCGTAAATTTTATGTTCTTCCCTCGCCGGGATTGAACCCATGCTACTGAGATATCGGTTATTGAATATTTCATGAATTTTCATATTTCATATCAAGAAAAATATCTGAATGGCAAAATATGTCTCAAATTTTATCGGCTTAATAAACAAGATTCAATGATTTCATATATTTTTATCTTTGAAATATTTACTTGTTCGTAATATACCTAATGTATATATTACCACTGTTCATCTCGGCATGAGCATACTTGAACTTGTAAAGTTTTTTTTTCGATTATGTAAATGATAACAATTTTGTTTTTGTATTCCATTGAAGCATACCTGTCTCTATATTAGACTAAGCTTTATTTTATGTTTCATTAAGGGTAATAAAATTAACGGTATCAATTTTCTTGCACCAGATGCGCATTTCGACAGTACATGTCTCTTCAGTGATGCTCGTGGCCAAAATATTTGAAATCCAAAGCTTATATAAAAGATGAGAGCTATAATCCAAAAGGTCCAAAAAGTATAGCCAAATCCGTGAAAGGAATCAGAGCTTTGGGTAACCGTTCTCACTACACTAAAGTTTTTCTTTTTCTCTTTCGGAAATCTGTACATATTGAAGGTTCGTGAATGCCGAAATTACATATTCATCTCCTTTATATTTACCATCAAAAAGCAAGCTGTAGACAAAATTATCAAAGTTTCGCATTTTTTCAGGAGTCATGTTTTACATACAATCATAAGAATCTGTCGGTTGTTTTGTTACCATTGCAGGTTTCCTTATGAATACAAATTGCACTACATTCCAGACTTCCACAAGGATATCAGCTTGCCATTTGTCGTCTTTGTTTTTTGTGACATGAAACTATTGAAACGCTCGTATTTCAGTTAACTTACTGATTACAAAAAATACTGTTTAATTTTGTCAGACAAATGTAATGAAAATTCATTCAACAATTATATGTCATCGAAAAACAAGAAGTATATGAGTATGGTAGTCATGACATGTGCTAACAGTTCTGAATCGTTCAATAAATTTGCTACTCGATTGACGAGGTGAATCCAGTATATAGTCCGTTATAGTATGGTATTATAATGTATGTATGTATGACTTAATTGAACTGGTTCTATAAAAGAAAATCAGAAACAGTTTCATAAAAACCTAGATCAGTTAAAGAAAAAAAATGAAATGTCAAATGAATATAAAACTCATATCCAATATTCAATTTCCAACCAACTTAATACTTCGGTATTTACTTGTTGTGTCCTATTCTTTCAGTTTCGTTTCGCTAAAGATAGTTCAGCAATACTTTGCCAAAAAACCGGATTGATTGAATAATTTAAATAGCGTATTCTATTGTATGTTGATACGGGAATTGCTCTGAAAATACACAGAGGAAATGAAAAAAAATGTGTTGAAAAAAGTTACCAAAACACTGTCACACACAAATGCTAAGCTATAGTCTGCTCTTTGAAAATTTATTCGGGATATAGTTGTCAAGAAGTGACTGCTAAGAAAAACAATTAGTTGTACCGCCAGGTTGAATAGAAATTTGCAAACCTCGTTCCGAAGAAATTTCGTCATGAACACATCAATTAGAGCGCCTGCTTCTTTCCAACCATTACTTTATTTGAATTGATCACGACTGTGTACCGTTGTCGAAGAAATAGAATGCCATTTATTTACTACCCGTGTTCATGATTTGTAATTTTGCCTCGTTATATTTTATCATTACTGTGATTGTTTCGATGCTTTCATTCATTATATGATTATAGATAATAAAATGATTACAGGAAAAGATTAACTGACAGCTCGCAAAAAATATTTATTCGACACAATATTATTCTACACAGTCATATTTATATTTCATCTTGTTTCAACCATTACTTTTAGTAAATACAAAGCATGCCTGTCCGTTCTTCCGTAGAATTAGTTTTGATCCAGTTCAATTCCTAAATATGATGGCTAATCAAAAACATTTCCGCATATGAATCATAACCAGAAATAACCTAAAAGTATGTTCAGGTCGAACATCTCATACCTTATATAATCTGTATACTTTGATTTAATGTAATACTTTTAGTTTTACTGAATGGAAAACAGATACCGAGTTTATTTATTGAGTTAAATATTTATGACAAATTTTCAAATCTTCCGCTTTCTAAAACATACGACTTTGTCTTCTTGAATGACATCATAACAACAAGATTTCTACATGTTGGCAATGGAAAACGTGAATCATAAATATTAACGCCTTAAACTAAAAGTGGTACAGTATAGACCGTCATAATGTTATTTATGTGCAATATCAGTTCCTTCAGTTGCATAGTTCTACTCACCCTAAAATCGAAAAATAATGTTTCGAGTGGCAGAGATTAAATATCTCATGGTAATTCGTATTTTGAAGATTAAAGGAAAACGCGAATATAGTTGTAAAGTGTTTATAGTTTTGACAGTTTTATACTTAAGTTACTACATCGAAACAATACGCAGCCAAAATAAAACAAAAATGCTTAAATTAAAGAACATAATAGCATTTTTTATGGTATGTTAGTACTAAAAAGAAATATAAAAATGTCCTTTTCGTTTTAAAGGGAACAGTGTTTCAATAATTGACAATAAACAAGACTAGTGAATTTAATGAAATGAGTTACAAGACTTGTCTGATGGACGCAATATTGTTTTGGGTTTCATTGGATTAGATTTAGTAAAAAAACACTAGTGTGAATCAACAATTATTTAATTCCTGTTAAAACGAAATAATCTAATGGACAGAAGAAACATAAAGTTATAATTTGTTTACTTAATTTGAAATTCTTGTTAATGCGAAATTAGGAATGCACAACTTCTACAATATATAACAAATGTTTTTTTTATATATTGATATTGAATTAAGTTCAGTTACTAAAACGATCCAATAGCCATATAAAGAAATGTTCTGTAAATCATCGGAATAGTGAGAAACCAATGAACAAAAACTCAAGTTGCATTTTGATTTTCAAAACTTTGTAGAGTTACAAATTCAAGACTTTTGTCATTGTTAGTCCTAAAGAAAATTGCTTTTGCAAAAATTAGTACATTTGTTAATCGTTCAATTATCCAGGTTGGTAAACAAAATCAAGACGTTTGTTTTAGCGTTATTGAAAAATCGTTGAATGCACTTTGTTTTCATATACGTATATTACTGAAGATCAAATGAACCTGGCATGTCTCGAAATAAAGATAATTAAAACATATCTATAGATATTGGTTATGCGTATACTAGATGCTTTCAAATTCAAAATTAGAATAATGATGTATGTCAAGATGTGGATGATATAAAGATGTAATAATATCCTTCAAAGTATATCGAAATGTTAAAAAGAAATGTTGATTGCAATACTTCAGTAGTCGTTCTTTTAAGCTTCCGGTACTAAATATCTATGGCCTGCTTTCGCAGACGAAACTCGGGTCCGGCAAATTAACTTGGATTAGTTTTTTCTCAATCCATTTATGAACTTCGAACAGCGGTAAACTACTGTTGCCTTTATGTATATAATTATAACCCTTGTGCGTTTGATAACTATTTGTTCTTAAAATTGACGTCAGTAACAATATGCTGATACGTACATAAATACGAATTCTGTTCCCAAAATTATTTCATTATGAAACATTACGATTAAATGACTATTAGTTCCAAATTGAAATTATATCTCGAAATAAAAGCCATCATTCAATCTTATTTAACCGATTCCCTTGGGTTTTAGTTTTTACATCTGTCAGGTATTTCACAAATGTGATGTGATATATTTTTTTTTTTTATCAAAAACGTATGTCTATGGCATAGGAAGCAGTCACAAAACAGAGTATATAATACATTTTAAAAGTTTACAACAAATATCCTTTCTACTATAATAACTATTATTATTGGTTAAATACGATTAAGTTGTGATAATCTTTTTATATATGATATACTATTAGTTTGAATTCAATGTTGATTTTGTCCTGATAAACCATTTGAAGAATCATTGTTGCCTGAAGCATTGTTTCCTTTTATACAAGGAAAACATATCAAAAACTTAATGCATCTAAGATATAGAAGGAAAACAAATAAACAAACCAATTCTTTTATTGAATTCGTAAATATCAGGATGACGCAAAATTTAAATGATGTCAATTCAGTTCGTTCACACTAGTTATAAAACCAATTGTTTCCTGTAACATGTTTTTTCATAATAAGGTAACTATTATTCACTTCCGAATCAAATTTAATACCAAGTTTGAAAGATACATCTGTATTGACCAAACGGAACGGTTTCAGGATTCCATTTTGAAATTATAACGATACAAACAGTTACAAACACCATATGAATTTACGATCTGCTTGATTGAAATGTTCCACTTAAGTATAGAAATACCTTCCATATTTCGATTGATTTAATAGTTTTTTCGAAGTCAATTAATAATGAAGTACCTAGTTAACTGCTGTGTAGCCTATTTAGTAAGTGATTATACTTTTTTTTAGTTTGTAACTAAACGTTATGATGAAAGAAAAATAAAAACTATAAAACATTCAGTTTGCAGTGATGGTTATTTGAAAATATTAAGATGTTTATATATATGTAACAAATATGTTGACATCTTAGTTCTTCCTGCTTTATACTCTGAGTAAATTTGTAAATAGGACATACATGACTAGGCAATCAAAAAACGAAACACATAACCCAAAGAAAAGATCTAAAGGTTAACAACGCGAGGAAAATGTATCAATGTATTTATTTTATGTACTGTGACACAAAGATTTTAATTGAGATTTACTATAGATTACTAAAAGGAGATTTAGGGGAAAAAAATAGAATAATATCCATCCAGCAAAAATAAAAAAAAAATAAAAAAAGAACATCGGTTATTTAAAAAAAATATACAGATGCTTAAAAACTAGAGAATAGATATTATTAATATACATGTTTTCTGGAAATAACAAATGCTAACCATTTTGATTGGATTTCTATTATTATTTTGATAATGTTTATTTGAAATAAATATCTTTTATTAAATTTTTCTATTACACAGCTACGACTTTGTTGAACACTGAAGTCTGTTAATTAGAAATGATAGACAATTTCTTATTATCCTTATTGTTTTTGCAGATATGTTTGCTTGCTAAATATAAATGAATACATTAGCAGTAACATCCTGATTTTTTTTGCAATATTTTTATACCTTTGTTTGTACAGTAACACGTTCAATAAAAAATACGATATAATACAGGAAATGAGTTCAATATTTACACATAAAAGTTAACACACACATGAAACATTAAACATAATTTAAACCTTGGTCCAATGCAATTCAGATAGTTAACTTACATCTATCGTATATATATAGTTGTATAGAAAACAAAGAAGTTTATACCGAGTCTGTACATGTTTCAGATTTTAATTAATTACAAAAACCTATCTGAAGAGGTTTGAAGGAAAATAAATATGTCCTGCTTCATATTATCCGTCACATGATGATCAATTCTTACTTCCGAATTGAATTTTAATTCGTATTTTGAGTCAGTCTACTTCTGATTGACCTATAGATAAAAGTGTTTTAGTTTTACATTTTAACAACTATTGCAGAAGTATGCTTTACTTTAAAATACGACCTGATTTACAAAAACTTTCCAAATTTTGAATTGATTTGAAAATATTAAAAAAACGATTGAATTAAGAAAACTAAAAGATAACTGATTAACGTAGGTAAACATTCTAGTTAGAAAAAAATTAAACAAATCAACAAACGAACGAAGGAACAAACAAACGTAAGGAAATGAATAAAAGTAAAGAGATTCAAAATTTCTTGACAACGTAAAGAATGGACTTGCATTAATTGTAAGGACAATAATGTAAAATTATTAAGCTCATCATAGATTTTTTTGAATTATACTTTTGAACACAAGAAACACGTTTCGTCTACAAAAGACTCACACGGACGCTCGAGTCAAAAACGTCTAAATAATGTTCGAGTTGAAGAGCATTGATGATCCAAAATCTTACAAGATTTTGGAAAGTACTTCAATAGTTAGACTCTCCTGGTATAGAAAATCCTCAGCACTTTAAACAATTCAACTTTTTTAGTTAACAGTTAGTTTATATTTATGACCATTATCAATGATAATTCATGTCAACACAAAAGTGCTGATTATCTTGGCAGGTGATAAACTCGGGGATAAAAACCCCTACCAGTAGTGGCATCAACCAAGTGGTTCAAAATAAACTCATCAAAGATACATGATTCATCAATTAAGACGTTAGACGCCAGACGCGCTTTTGTTTGCTTACATATTTGTGATACACGCAATTTAAAAGAAATCTAGAATATACCAGACACAGCATTTAGTATCAAAGGTAGTCCTAATGTCAATGGCATATATGTGATGAAAGCACATACTAAATTGAGGGATACAATTTTATTCTCTTTTTTTATTGTTTTTTTTTATCGATAAAGATTTTCAAGTTAGTTTAAAATGTTTGCGAGAGACATATGTTTTTAACTTTTAAACTTCGATAAAAATATCAAAACCTGTACAAAATTTAGCATGCAGTTATCATATTTATAATTCTAGACATCATTTTATCGATTTGTCAATACATTTCGGTAGGTCCAATATACATGTATGCATTAGATTAGTGGTTGCCTATTTCAGTATACACTTGTAATAATATAGAAGCATTTTTACAACAAAAGATGTTTAAAGTCGTCAGTATCAACATTTAACTGTGGTATATTTGTAAATTCTCAAAATTATCTATGCAAATCCATGTAAATTCAAAATAACCATAAAGCGTAGTATTCAAATCCCAACTTTTTTATGTTTAAATCATCAGAGGTTATTTCCGATTTAAAACATACAAATATACGGAGAAGAATTTCCTCATAAAATACATTGTTATACATTTACAAGACAATGCAGCATAGCATAAAGTAAAAAATAATACATCAATTGGTAAAATTGCAGGAAAAAACGAAATCATTCATTAGTCAAGAAATGAATATAAAGAATATTACTCATTGTAGAATGTGTGATACATGTAACCAACTTTATTTTGAAATGGTCCAAATTAAATATGCAAGATTTTGATATCATTCTTATTTGTTAACATCTTATCTAGTAAGTTATATGATAGACTGGTAGTAATGCACTTTGTATAAAATACTTAATCAGGTTTATTTATTAAAGGAAATGAGATCAAATGACAATCTCTCAAATATAATAATGATCTATTTAAAGGACAAAATATTACCTCTATTTTTTTGTTTGTCAACAGGTAACTAATGTTTACTTCCGAAATACTTTTAGATGAATTTTACAGGTCGTAATTTAAATAACCTATCGCAAAGATTTAGCTTTTATCATGCTCACCATAGAAACCGTAAGAACCTAAAATAAATATAATTTATAGGTAATTGAAACATTTCAATTTTGAATATGATCTCTTGCAGAACTTATTATTTTCTTCATTTGAGAGGAAATACTTGAAAATGAAGCATCTATTTAATCTATACTCCTCGTTTATTGTAAGTAAACATGCCTCGAATTCTAATTCCTCAGTACTATTGTTTTGATAGAAATGAACTTCAAAATATAGAAAATTATAAAGTCTAGAAAATATAGTATTTTATTGAAAAAGAAGTGTTAATGTATTACATTTATAACTTCCATCGTGTGGAAAAAAGAATCAATAAATAACCAAACACTTCGGAATGAATGTTTATATAACTGATAATGTCATGTGTTGAAATTACACAACAAAATTTGAGAATTTATTTTGAATTTAAGAACATATTTCATTTCAATCCTTCACCGACTATGGCTATACTCTTTTGTTTCAAAAGCTTAAAAATTAGTGATTAGCTTAAGTTTCTTTTTAAATATATAGACCGTGAACATCATTGAAATGCAAATCTAGTGCAAATAAATGGATACAGTTAATGTTATATAATCCTTTTATGCTATCAATCTCTTATATAAATGTCGCATCGGTAGATCTGGACTTCCCAATTTCCCTGTTATTGTATATATAAAGTCCGTTGGTATTTCCTATTTCAACTTTAGAAAATTTCTGTTTTTAAATCTACGATGGCTTCACTGGACTGATTTAAAAGGTTTAGTTTCACAAAAAATGTCTTCCAACTTGATTTTTATTCCAAAAGAATGATTTCCTAAAAAAAATAAGTGATTATCTGTCAAATATATTTTTATATAATACTAAAACGAGTAAATGTTATATATATTAAGTATGTACGGAATCATTATACACAATACATGTGTTTGGAATGACATGATCAGACATGTACTAGACCAAAACGTAACTTGAAACATTGAAATTCAATCTCAAACTTAATGATGAAATGATTTGCAATAATTAAAAAAAAAATCGAAAAAGAGAAAAATAGAACAACAATATATCTAAGCAAACAAACAAGCAAACAGTCGTACAAAACAAACAAAACAAGATTACAACCCCTCCAAAAAAGACAGAAATAGAAACAAAATAAAGATTTTGAAAGAAATTATGATAGAAGTTGTATGGTAGGTAGCATCTATGTATAGTGCATAAATAAGTTTTCTATGCTAATACACTCGCTTTGATATTCATGTTAGAATTTGATACCTTAAAGTGTAACTTACAGTCGGAAACCAGGTTGAAATAGAACAAAAGAATCGAAGCTCTTTGTTAGAGAAGGCGATAAATGTTTACTGTATTGTTTACTATAGTGACGAAATTTTTTAAAAGTTAATAGAAACAAACAAAATTGCAATTTTCTTCTCAATTACGAGGTGTTTTATTTTAAAAACACCATTTGCATAAGTTTTCAATTTATCTAGTACATAATTAAGCAGAACAATTAGATATCAAGTCGACGACATGGGTATCTTTCAAGTTGGATGAAGAAAATGCATAACCTCCGATTTTTTTGAAAAACTTACCACGGACGGAAAACATATCAATCTATCAGTTCAGTAATTTTCGTGTCTGCCCTTTCGTTATGTGACTGAATAAAAATTTCCCAAAAATGGGTAACAATTGTATCTAAAATCGAGTGCACCTTTTTATGTTAGGGCGTGTTTGAGTTGAGTATTTTGTCTTGATATCGTGCAAAGTAAGAATATTTCATACATCGTCTCGCTTCAGATTCTATCATTTTTATATATTAAAGCTACAGGTTAACTTTATAACACAAAAAAAAATCACAGTACTAAAAGATGAAATATATGGGTCAAGTGAAATACTTATCTAATGAGTCACAAAAACAGAGAAGGTGTGTTAAAATAGCTATTTTTTACTGAAAGGACTTGACGACAGTCTTTCAAGTTGGATGATGAAAATGGATATCTTCGAAAAATTCTAATTTTTTGTGTGTGATTACTAGTGTTTATAGTCTTCATACACTAAAAAAATCTAGTCTGCCCTTCCACGAAATTTTTAATTAGAATTTTTTAAAATGATTATGAATTTTCGAAAATTCCACCTGACAACCGATCAGACAATAGTTTTAAGTTGAATCAATGTAGACAAGATTATTAACTGATGCTCATTAGCTAGTTGATACATTTGTCTTTAAAAATACAACTGACATATAAGGATCGTAATGGTGCAATGTGGATAAATTTATCGGTTTCCAAGAGCAAAATTGGTAGCGCGTCATCCCTACAATGGCTTCCGTTTCTACGATTGTGAAAATGAACTGGCTTAATGGGGAGATAATTTTGACGAAGTAGAGTCCTGACTGTTAACGATATAAATTATTTCTTTCAGGTAAACTATTTACTGGTATGCGGTCTAATAAAAATGACCATAGCAGAGATTCATACAGAAAACTGTCAAGAACCATCAAATTTAAACGAACTTGTTTCGGCGTTATATGAAAACAACAATAATTTTCACAATTCGTATTATCTAATGGATCCATTAAGAAATGCAACACTGAGACAGCAAAGAAAGTACAACAGACTCATAGAACGAAATGAACAGTCATTTAACATGAATTTACAAGGTACAATCGAATGCCCAACAAACTTACAACCATCTACGGAGAGAATGATATCAACGTGTCCCGTTTATTGGGAGCTCAACTATGACGTATCAAGGGTACCAAAAACCATAATTCAAGCACGCTGTTCGTGCACAAATTGTCTACTTAGACAAACAGAAAATAAACTTAAAGATTATATGAAAGAATACCTTTGTCGGCCTGTACATTTTTATGAACGAGTTTTGAGAAGAATCGGTTGTGAAAATAATGTATTTGTTTACAAAACCGTGATTGAACCAATAAAAGTTGGATGCACGTGTGCTGTACCTATACAAACATGAGATAGACCAGAATGTAAGATGAGATTAATTTCTAAGACAAGATTGTACCATCAATACCTATCATATTGAATAAGGAAGTGGAAAAAAAAGCTTGACCACGAAGGATTGCTGACATTGCATCGATAACGTCTTGAGATTGTAGTGATTTTTTGACTTGATTGTGATTTGATTATTATTTTATAAATATTTTGCTTAATGTATGTTGTCTTGATTAATGACAATGTTCGGTGGTACGGGTAAATCTTTGTAATAAACCTAAAACAGAATGTTTGTTGTTGTTTACATTTCAAAAATGTTCTCTTATTAAAGCACTTGAACTCTGGAATACACATCAGTTTTTAAACGAATTTTAATTTTATTATTGTGAAAGAATGAGAATTTCTGCTGCACTCGATACAGACATGTAATCCCATTTTTTTATTTTTTTCACTGTGGTCTCTATTTTACGTTCTAATATATACTATAATTGTGACGACGAAAAAAGCCTTTCTTTGGCAAGCTCACATACAACACACACCCTCCCAAGACACTCATACAGGGGAACTTAATAATGAGATGTTGATTTCATAGTTTTGATATTGTATTACAATCAACAAGCAGTACAACTAATGCATGAAACACATTTTTACCAGTCCTGGTATACATTTAATAGTTTCGAATTTTTTAATGAGGTTTTGAAGGTTTGACACTTTCATTAAAATTTTAAGAGATTGTGATAAAAAACGAACCAATCTGGAGACAATAGTTCATATGGGATATTTTGACAACTTTCCTTTCAGAAATTTACCCTCAGTTTCAATTGTTTCTTAAAATTAAACCGATTCAGATTTTTTCGGGAGTCGAAAGCGTTTTGTAAATTCGAAAAGAATTTGAATAACATCCGACAAATATGAAGGACTTTTTCTTGCGACAACGATGTGATGACGAACACTCGTGGGTCATGAATGTTAGCACAATATAGTTTGATAGAATATAACATAATATTAATAGCTGCAATTAACAAACTTTTTTCAACGTATTATTCATAAAGAAGGTCAATAACAGCAAAGCACATCAGTAATACTGTATTTGTTACTGTAAATCATTTCTCTATACGTTTTAAAATGATTAAAAACAAGGGTTTAGTTTTAAATGGATTTTGAATTGCCGTTCAAAGTATATTATTTATAAGCATACACAAAAGTGAACCCATTAACTCACATTTAACTACGGATGCATCATATTAAAGAATGTTTGCAAAGAAAGCAATCTCCAATCGCTTTATCTCCCGACTTAGAAATTGTGCCGTCTTAATGGTAGTAGACCAGTTCATACGTAAACGTACATCAAAAAACTATTAAAGTATCGTTTACAAAGGGGTGGTAAGTGCGTACGGAAATAGGATTTAATCTCATCACATTTTGTGTCTGTTCCAAGTCAGGCTAGCTATACATGAACCAAGTGTTGTGTGTTGTTGTATGTTGTTGTTTCATCTATTGAATCAACGGAGTCTGTAGTAGGTAGCTGATGTGCAATATTAAAGTATTGCACATCAGCTACCTACTACAATAATATACTTTGAACGGCAATTTGCATCTTCGTGTTTTGACAAATTGCCTCTTTCGTATTTGTAAAGCACGTTCCTTGGAGAAATAGTGTTTCATTGATTTACTAAGGATTTGGATGTTTTGCGTTGGTAAAGCAAACGAAAGCACAGAAGCTTTCTGTATTTCTTTATAAAAAAAACATTTGAAATTGGTAACTTAGTAATCAAACGAATATAATTTACCTTAGCTGTATTTGGCAAACTATTTACATTTTGTTTTGTTCTCAGTGGTCTATATATAGCTTCTAACTTTATCTAGCCGAATAAGTACTCGTCCTTGAAGTGCATCTTTTGAGGACTAAAACGCGCGTTCGGTATACACAATTATAAGTCTGGTATCTTTGATGATTTTTTGCATATGTCGATCAAAAATTGTAAGAAGACCTAATAATTGAAAGTCCACAAATATTGTATTTGAATAAAAGAAAATAACAACATAACCTGAATGCAAAGGTAGACTCTTTTGTTTTTAATTTATGTTCAAATATTTCGTAGTTAAAAACGTTTTATAAAGCATAAAGAACTGTTTTTTTGTCATAAACACTTCCTTTCGTAGTTTTAAACTGTGCCATGTTATTTTAAAAAAGTCATTAAAATACGTAATTATCTATTACAATCAACGGAAGTATTAATAAAAAAAAAAACATTGTTTTTGTAATACAAGCCCCTCATATAATCTTTTGTTGTTGTGTCCATTGATTTTTTTGTAATTGACACTTCACGATAGAAAAAGACATGGACATTTATGTGAAATATTTTCTACAATGACCTTCTATGGAATACATATAAATACGGAAGCAAGTTTTTGACATTCCAAAACTATGATATGAAATCAATATCCCCAATTTAAGTCCCGATCACGACTAACAAACTCTGTCATAAATAATTCTACAGATTTGTTATTAGGACTTTAGTTCCTTCTCTTCCCTGTGACCGACCGAATTAGACTATTTACCGGATTTGTAATAACATAAGCAACACGAGGGGTGCCACGTGTGGAGCAGGATCTGCTTACCCTTCCGGAATACATGAGATCACCCCAATTTTTGGTGGGGTTCGTTTTGCTTAGTCTTTAGTTTTCTATGTTGTGTCTTTTGTACTATTATTTGTCTGTTTGTCTTTTTATATTTTAGCCATGGCGTTGTCAGTTTATTTACAATCTATGAGTTTAACTGTCCTTCAGGTATCTTTCGCCCCTCCTTTGGTGTGTGTTATGTTGCTTAGTCTTTGGTTTTCTATGTTCTGTTTTGTGTACTATTGTTTGTCCTGTAAGCCTTTTTCTGTTTTAGTCATTGAGTTGTCAGCTTATTTTTAATTTATGAATTTGAATGTCCCGTTGTTATCTTTTGCCGCTCTTTTTTGGTGGTAGCAGTTTTAATCCTTGTTCACGATATTTGAAGTTCGCGGTTGCAATTCAGATTATATTTTTTATGAAGTCCTAAATTGGCTGCTGTAAAAACGTATGTTTCGTCATCTTAGAAATGTAATTAAACTACAGATTTATAAGTAAACATGTGAAAATAAACTTTATAAATTGATATCATATTATTTTAAACGACCATTGTCCTGCTCCGAACCTGCTTTTAAGCCATTTTTAAAAGAGTTTTGTAGGGAATTTTCTTACAAAACAAAATATACAAACTGGGAGTTTTTACTAACAGAGTGTCCACTGTTGCGGCTAAACGGAGGAGTATGTAAAAATCCTTATCTTTCCGGCAACTCGTTTGCTTATGCGCAAATGTTCAATATTAGCAGCAATGTCATATGGTGCGAAAATTGTCCCGGATAAGGTATTGGATTACAAACGCACACGCCATATGATGTGGACCTTTGGATTATAGGAGATCGTATTTTATATTAAATTATGTCCGAAAGAGAATTAGAAAGAATGTGACTGCCTTAAAAACAAATTCATGTAGGACAGACCACAAAACAATAGCTCGTGCACGTAAACTGATAGGAATAAGTTATATACATTGCACACCTATTAAGAATTAACGTATATGATTCCCGAAAAGCACAGCTTAGAGTGGATTAAATATGTTTATTTTTGAAGCGTGTTTAAATATCATGATTTGTAACATTAATTGGATATGACACATATCAAGGTTTTTCATTGGTTAAAATCCAATTATGATGTCGAATTTTCTTGCTTTCCTCTGAATGTCCTAATGTGACGTCATGAAAAGAGGCGACCATGCCTGATGACGTCACATAGAAAGAACACATCTTTTTGCAGATCATTCGAAAAGAAGGAATAAGTTTGCCTGCGTATTGTTTGACAATCAGTAGAAAAATAGATTCCACCACCGAATCTCGTGAAATACGATATGTATCCAATCTCGACAGTTAAATTTTAAATATTTAAAAGGCCCGGCAAGCCTCGCGTTTAAAATTTTAAAAATTTAACCGTCTCGAGTGGACAAATTTCGTATTACACTCGATGCAGTGGTAGAATCCGGTGCTTTGCTTTTGCGCCAATTCGCATTTCATTTGCGCCACAAACCATATTTCATTTGCGCCAAAAATAAAACCTTTCATTTGCGCCAATATTACAGATAAATGCAGGTAATTGTATAAAAAATTTCGCGCCTCGTATTCATAGATAGTCTGGTCTTTTCTTTTTTTTTCCGTCTCTTTTTTTTTATATATATATATATACCAGGTTTGATGTAACACTATTCTTCCAAGAAAGGGTGCAGTTTGGTTCATATGATAACGTTTAAACCCGCTGCAATTGTTTGCACCTGTCATAAGTCAGGAACCTGATGTTCAGTGGTTGACGTTTGTTAGTGAGGTTCATAAAAAGTAAAAACACAAAAATACTGAACTCCGAGGAAAATTCAAAAAGGAAAGTCCAAAATCAAAAGGCAAAATCAAAAGTCCAAACACATCAAACGTATGGAAAACAACTGTCATATTCCTGACTTGGTACAGGCATTTTCCAATGTAGAAAATGGTGGATTGAACCTGGTTTTATAGCTAGCTAAACCTCTCACTTGTATGACAGTCACATCATATTCCATTTCATTGTCAACGATGCGTGAACAAAACAAACATACTCAAAGATGTTTCTCGTTTTTATATACATATAAGACCGTTGGTTTTCCCGTTTGAATGGTATTACACAGCCCATTAAAGCTTGTTGCTCGTTTTGAAGACTGTACTTTGACCTATAATGGTTTACTTTTAGAGACTCTCAGTTTAGTATCAGAAATGAGTATGAACTCACTCAGTTATCCCGGGGGAATACCGTAGAAATTAACTTTTCGAGCAATGAATATTTAACTTTTTTTATTATATCTTACCTGTATTACCTGTAAAATGGCGCAAATGAAGTTTTAATTTTTGGCGCAAATGAAATATAACCTTGTGGCGCTAATAGAAGATTTGATTTTTCAAAAATTGGCGCAAATGCAATGTGCCCGTAGAATCTATATATCTCAATCGGACTTGGTGTGTTAGTGTATAATCACTGGGGGGGAATCAGACAAGGAGAGGGATTGATTTTTATTCAAGTTACCAAAGGGGTTGCAACCGAAAACATTAAATCCGGACAATTATGCTTATTATTCATAGAAATTGTTAACGAAACTGAGAGCAGATTTTAAAAAAAAAGTTGCGTTAAATCTATGATTTCGTATACCGAATAATTTAATAAAGGTTTTACATTTACGTTCATGAATGATTAAGCCGTCGGAGATATACCTTTTATAGAACATTATAAAAAAAAAAAAAAAAAAAAGAAATAAGCAGACAGTTATTTACTCATTATACACCTTAAATTTAATATGTTCCTTTGTTTTTACAGTTTAATAACTTATAATGAGTATCCATACATGGAACACAACAGTACGGAAGTTGCATTCATCAAAAACCCATACGTAAAAAAATAACGTTGCGCACGACAGGAGGGTTTTCTTTTACACAAGCGTTTAAATCATATCATTCTCACAGAAATTATTTCAGTAAATAAATAAAAAATATGAAAAATGAATGAATGTTACGAGCTTCAAGGTTCGTTTGAAATTTAGCTTCTTTTCTATCCTTATAAACCGTGTGTTAAGAAAACGAATACTCCATATGAGATAACTTACATAAACACAGTTTTGAATGCACCATTTATCAGTGTTCACATTATTGCAATTCATGCCGCTAAAAGAAAAATTATCAATGTGTAGTCAAAAGAAAAAAAAAGGAAATAGCCTTGCGAGAGGTCAGAATTATTTAGACTAGTAAAATGGAAAAATATGCCAACCTGACAAAGAGTTGAACATGCTTTCGTGCTTCATACAAAATGTTCTTCGGTCAACGCTTTAGAACTCAATAAAATTACCCCCCCCCCCCCAAAAAAAAAAAACAAAAAAAAAACACATATCATTTATTTCGGAAAAGTTGTTATCACAGCTATTTCTGAAATTATGTTAGATTTTAGAGTTGTTTCCGTGGAACTAATGAGCAAATTGTGAATACAAATTCCGACACAAAATCCTTGGAATCATGGAAGGCAAAAAAGTACATACTTACGAAGTAGAAATACAAGCGTGTAAAAGAACTATTTAACAAGATTGACAAGGCTTTATCTAGTATAGCAAGTATAGTTAATATTACAGAAACTTTTTTTTATCTAAGCGAACAAATTTGCAGCGGCAACAAGATTGTTAAAGGTTACATTTATCAGTTGGCTAAAATCAGAAAATCCCTACTAGTTGAAATACTTTTAAAAAGAAGCAAATTATACCAAAGCGACATTCAAATTCATAAGTCGAAAATAACCTGAGAACGCAATGCCTAAAAATGAAAAAAAAGACAAATAGACAAACAACAAAACACAACATAGAAAACCAAATTTGTTAACTAAGTAAGACAAGATAAGTAGGAAATCACAACAAAACAAAACAGGGAAATTGGTGATTATAAAGGTGAACTCAACTATTATTTCAAATTAATTATTGTGAACTGGCTTTTGGTGTAATTTGAATGCATGACAGATGTATGCATATTAAATTAAAAGAAGAACAATGGTGAACAAACGTGGACATTTATCCTATTGTGTTTTTTTATAGCTGACTTTACTCTATAGATCTGGATAGGTAGTAAATCCCAGACTGAGACTGATACATTTTTTAAATGCATGTTTAAATCAATGTCATGTGGCGGCTGCTGGATAGTCGTCTCATTTTGCATCTATCCCACATCTCCTTATTCTATTTATCAAAGATTAATTAAACGCTGCTTTTCAGTTAAAACACTTTAGTAGATATAAATAAAAATAATTATGATTTGTCACTCATTCTAAAAAGAGGTCTTAGTTAGTCTCCGGGTTCGGGATTTTATTGCTCTGTTAAAGACCTTTTATGGATTTGGCCTGTTTTCTGTTCTTTGGTCCCATTGCCACATTCGTCATTTCCATTCTCAATTTTATTGTAGATTTTTTTATTGAAACCTATTTGCATTTAACAAGTCTATTTCATCAAGTATAGCATCATAGGTATTTAAAACTATTATTCTCTAAAGACTTAAGGCAAAATTCAAAATTTAGAATTATCTGTTTCCAAGACCAGCATCTAGTATTTAACTTGTAAACATTCATTATCTTATTATACGTTTCTTTCCTGAAAAAGTTACTTGGGAAAATATTATTAAGAAAAACTTACGTTCCATCTTTTTTATAACATCTTATTTCCCAAAAACATCATCAACTATAATGATTTGATGATTAAAAAAAAGGTAAATTCCAATAAACCATCTTTTCTGACCAAAGGAACCAATGATAAGCATCCTTGTAAGCGAAGCATGAATGCAGGATCTGCATTTCAGTCAGGTAAAAAAAAAATCCCAACCATCTGTTAAGCTCTTTATCGAACTGGAGTATTCAACCAGTGGTCTAGGTTAAGTGTACGTTTAAAAAAAAATCTCAATCGGAAGTATGCACATAATTTACGTTTCTATCTGTAACTGATGCTAAAGGATACATTGTGAATTTACTTGAGAAGAAAGAGACTATCCTAACTATTCAGTATAAACAAAGAACTTAACAAATTGATGAATTACTACGCCACCTCTTCCGTAAAACAAATGAATGCAGGCTCATCAAGGAAGAGAGGTTATATGACATAAATTAATTAATTAAATCTCTATCATTGACAAAGTGATAGAGATTAAACCAACAAAGTCTATAAGTAATATGAACTTCTCTTCCTTGATATCTGTATTTTTTGTGTGTTTTAATTATATCTTCATTAATAAAAAAAAAATGTAAATGCATTGTATTCGCCATGGAGTGGACAAGCCAATGACCTTTAATCAAAGGGGAACTAAAAATACTTTAAAAAATAGGGGAAAAGTTTCAATTAGTTTTCAAACTGTATATAAGTACAAAACTTTGTACATCTTCCACAAACATCAGACAAACTGTTTACAAAGACAGATACACTGCAAATAATGAAGATAAACGTCGTATGTTATGTTATGGTCAGTACATCATATAACCCTATTACTCACTGTTTAAGTGATGTTTTCTTGCAGTTTAACGTTATACCCGTTTAATGGAATCTTTATTGCGACTGTGAAATTCTATTTGATATGTAATATAATCGAAGGCTGTCATGTGACTAATGCGCCTCTACGACAATGTTTGCAAATTAAGGACCATTACACAGCATTCAATAACATATGTCAATTTTGATTGTCATTGCAACATAAGAATTTGGAGATAAACGATTTAAAAAATTAAACGAAATTAGGGTGAAGGAGAAATCTAAAAAAAAATTAAAAAAAAAAAAAAAAACCAATCTGAAAAATTGGTTTAAAATGATTTGTCAGAGTAAAGACATGCACTGTAATTTCAAATGCAAAAAGATCTAATCACCATTCTTTCTTATGTTTAGAATATGCATTTGCTTGAAAAAGTTCAACCAAGGCATTCTTTTTTACCCTTTAAGTTTTGATCTTTACCGAGGCATTTGCATAATTTTGATATCCAAGATGGTTATACGTAAATCACACTACACTTCATAGATTTAATGTAGCAAACACGATATGAATAAAAATAGATGTGGGGTATTCTTCGTCTATGATTTACAAAACAAAATAACGACTTGGAAAACCAAAAGACATCAACATACATTCCTCGACAATACACAGCCTTCTTTACAATATGTCAAGCTTTAAATAAAAGAGCCTTTAAATTTGTGAATACATTTGATCTGCAGTCAATACAGAATTCCCTAATAAAACGGGAATAAAATACTCAATTTTAGAAATGACGCAACGTTTTACATAGTTTTAATATTTGTACTTATATTATTTCAGATAGTTTTACTGTCGATAATTCAAACTGCCTTCTTGACCGTACCTTGTAGAGAACCTTCACCCTCTAACTTGCCTCAACAACATTTTAATACAAATAATATTACAAGGACGAGCAAATTCATTTTACCACGTGGTTCAGACATCCTCCCTGGATATGGTACATTGTATAAAGTTCCCGAACATTTGATCAACATCAAATACGAAACAGAATTTAAACTTGGAGAATGCAATGATTACCGAAGACGCGTGTTTCGTGAACATTTTGCCAATGAACCGATGTCTGTGGGCAGCACTTGCCCATGGTACTATAGAAAGAACATTGATGAAAACAGGTTGCCCAAACATATATATGATGTAGAATGTGTTTGTGATAATTGTATTGGTCACAGATTTGGAAGAACTTGTCAGAAAATTTACACTTATATAAATGTTTTAAGAAGAACTACTTGTTTGAATGGTGTATATGAATATTCTACAATAGTGGAACCAATATCAGTCGGTTGTAGCTGTATAAGGGATCCAAAACCAATTGGTCGCCAAACAATGCATTTATAAACTGTTATAAAAGATCACTGATCCTGCCTCACATATTCTCTAGTCTAATTGTTATTCATAATTAGGGTTAACATTTGTTATTTTTGCTTTGTGTTTATTATTGAACTATATTATTTAAGTCTTATACATGTAATGATATTAATAAAACAGTGGAAGAAATTTTAATTTTGTAATATTTCAAACTTTACAGTCTGGTTTCAAAAAGAAAAAGAAATATAACTTTTGAATCAATGTAAAATTATTCAGTGATTATATTGTGTATAAGCATTTCTCGATTTTGATGACAAGTTATCCTCCTTGAATCAAAGGAAAGGAAATATGGGAGAAATGTCAATGAGACATTAAACCAAGGACACAAAATCAAAAGTCATCTGAAGTTCAACATATCATAGTCGGTTTAGTATTGCCAAATTTCATGCTGAATAGAATACATTATATAAATAATTTCTAAAGCTCATTTAATATGCTAAGCTCTAAACAACTCGAACCTAGACAAATGTATAAAACGAACATGATAGAAAAACTTTGTCAAGAAAGAAGAACTTTTAAAGAGTTAGGAGGAGTGACTTCATGTACTCGTACAATACCCAAAATAACTAAAAACATTCTATGATAAAATAACAATTTATATAAAAAAAAAAACTCTCTGATTCAAACCAAAGATTCTCTGAACCTGACAATTCTCGTTTGAATTGTTTTACATTGTCTTATCAGGGCCTTTTATAGCTGAGTATGCGGTATGGGCTTTGCTCATTATTGAAGGCCGTACGGTGACCTATAGTTGTTAATGTCTGTGTCATTTTGGTCTCTTGTGGATACTGAGTTTTCTCATTGGCAATCATACCACATCTTCTTTTTTATAACTCCTAGATGCTGAATGCTAAATGTTTTTTATTGACGACATATTTTTTATGGTTAGAAGACATGTTTTCAACAAACAATCGGCATTTCTTTGGAAACCAAGTCTTCTTGTCGACTTGTTTTTATGTTTAATTAAGAAACTCCACACAGCAGATTCTCAGAATAAATAAAAAGAAACCAGCTTTATCCTTTAACTTCACGATTTGAAATATTGAGTATGTTCTCTCACTAAATAATTCAAAGTTTGATGACCATGTTTAAACCAAGCGTTCCAAATGGTTAAGTTGAAATCATCCTTTCCTAATTTTACGGACGCCATCACGAGTTGGTTCTACGAATATAGTCCCTAGTGTACACAATGTGTTACCTGCCCATTTTTTTTATACACCTTCAAATATTGATTTCTCCCTGTTTTATGCCTCAAATAGCAAGTAGAAAACTTTAAGTAATGAATTTTAGAGGGATTTGGTCCGGCTCAAAAAGGTATCATTTCGGATGCTGTCAAAAGATTTGAAGACCCCTTTAAAATAAAATTGTCAATATTTTGAGGTAGAGCTGATGAAGCTATCCCATGGGTGTCAACAGCCCAGTAGCCACTACTTCGTATTTTGTCCAACTGAAATTTGCTTTATTACCTAAAACTTAAGAAATCATTATAGTTAAAGGAATGTATCTCCTTCATGAATGAATGATCATTAATATCTGTGATTCCTGGTCCTGGTTTGGCTATACGTTTGGTCCCACTTAATCAACTCATCAAAGCTTGGACATTTTAATTTTCAATTACCAGCAGCAACGAAGAGAAATTAATAGTCAAAACATGCATCTATTGCAATAAAGATGTAATGTTAATGTTATCGTATATATAGCTTATTTTTACAGTAACATGAAGAACCGACAACTCCCTCTAGTTAAGAAGACAATTTTTTACATGTAAATAATACATAACAGTAATTCATTTGAAGTATATACCAGCTATAAAAAAATAATGTCAGAATTTTTGCTCATGTGACAAACCAGCTTTGTTCTTACAAGGATTTTGTTAACGTTTTTTCTCTTAAATATCGAAACAATAGCAAGAGGTAACATTATACGTATTGCATTAATTATCATTTCATTTACTACTCTATCTCGTGGACTACATTATTTATCCACTATCGAGAATTTAAAATTTCAGTTAACCTCGCATTCTACAGTTTGAAAATCTAAAGCCTCGGTCACACCTTACCGGATAGCACGAACGGATGCCTAACGGATGAAACTAAAAGTTGTCCATTGACAAAATTGTTATCCGTTGGGAGTCCGTTGAAGTACTGACCGAATAAAACGGACGTGTAACGGAAGCATAACGGACACACAACGGATATGCAACGAACGAGAAACGGACACGTACCGGACAGAACGGATGTCGAACGTACATCTAACGGACGAGTACCGCATAAAACGGACATCTAACGGAAGCGTACCGGATAAAACGGATGAACAAGATATACGGAAAAAGCAAAGGCGACAATAATAATACATGTAAATCGCATAAATATTCAAAATGTTTCTGTGTAACTGGTTGTGGTTTGTTCTTCAAGATTCCACCAAAGGGCAGTGTCTGGCCTGAATAAGAACTGCTTGATTGTGAAGACGTGCCTATACTCTAAGATCGATTATGAATAATAAGAATTCACGAACCTTAAGAAATCTGACATACCAATAATTGGCATTTCTGACGCGAAATTTTCAATTGGCTTTTATCCGTTTCAGATCCGTTCATCATCCGTTTTATCCGTTATACGTCCGGATGAAGTCCGTTTCTCATCCATTCAACATCCGTTTTATCCGTTAAACGTCCGGTAGAAGTCCGTTGGTGAATTTATCTTCCAGACCTCTAACGGATGTATAACGGACACGTAACGGATACAAAACGGAAACGAAACGGACACCTAACGGACGTTCAACGGACATTTTACGGATATGGACGGACGTCTAACGGATAAGAACGGACGTCTAAGGTAGCAATACACAGTTAGAAGTTTAGTTTCGCATTATGGCCCCTGTGAATTTTTTAAATATGAAAGTTTTTGTACAATAAAATTGATTTTTAGATAATTGAAGAATAATATAGCCTCCTTAGTGGGTTTATATGAACATTAAGATTGTTTTTAACATGTTTTATAGGCCATTTATATGATTGACAGTCCGTTTTTTCCTATCCGTACCGTTCATAGGTCCATACATTATAGTAGTGTTTATCAACAAAGATTTTGCGCTCGATCTTTTCAATTCAATTTTATGGAAAAACGAGCAGATAAGCATATGATTTTTTTGGGACCACTTGATAGACAAAAACCTATGGATTCAGGAAAGGTATTACTGTAATTGATTGAAATTTTCCTTTAGACCAAATTTTGGAGACTTTTGTGACATGTTCACCCCCCTTTTTTGCTATATTTTGTATCTAAGAAATGCAGATTGTTGCCATGGTTACACCCAAGAGGGATTATATTTCACCCTTATGACCATTAGAAATCAAATCTATGGAAGATTCTCTTTCTATAAGTATATACATGCATAACACACATATAAAGCCTTCTTTGTTAGACAGGAGGGGAAAGAGGGTGTTTAAAAATTATGAGTGTCAATTTTAAGTTTTTTTCCTAACTGTGTATTGCTACCTGAACGGATTGAAAAAAAAGTTATCCGTTAGGCGTCCGTTCGAGTTATCCGGTAAGGTGTGACCGAGGCTTAACTATCGAGAGTTAGAAAAATATAGTAATCAATAGGGTTGCGTGGTAGAATCGATATTGATAGAGGTTCATGGGAACATATTACACTGACAATTTTGAGCAAAGGTATAAATATAACCACATTTATTGTTATTGTTCACATATTCTGTCCATCATTATACAAATTTTACTATAACTCATGATTCCAGCGTAGAAGGCATACGGTGTCTATCCCCCTTTCCTTGTTAATCCTTTCCACATGTTCCAATAGATATATACTATGTTTAGCCAAAAATTTCTGCTTCACATTTAAGAGATCGATCTCTAGCGGAAACAAACTCAAAAGCACATTTATCTCCTCTTGAAATAGTACATCCTGGTGGCGGAACAAATACGCCTGCATGTATACCAATCCTAAATAAAATAAAATTTATTACGTTTAATTTTATTATGTAGTTACAAACAATGCTTTAATAAGGAGTGTGAAAGGTCATGTGATATCGAGAAAAAGACGACCAAATAATACACGAACCAGATGTACCTACACGTAAGACAGGAAACATATGAATTATGAACTCTATATATTTAACTAGGCATACAGGGTTGCCTATAACTTACATCCACTTCATTTGAACTTTATTGGATAGTTGCCTTATTTGCAATCATACCACAATTACTTATTTTCATATACAAAAGCAATAGTTTTCAATCTTTAGTTTAGTCTTTCGATTTGTATGTTGCGTTTTGCAAACTGTTGTTTGTCCTTTGGTCTTTTCTCATTTTCGTCATGCCATTGTCAGTTTATTTTCAACTTTTGAATGTCTTTTGGTATTTTTCACTTATCTTTTTCATGTATTTCAATATTGATTCATTTCGGTAAGTAACATTTGCTTACTCAGTTGTACTGTTAGTCTTTTGACGGAACCGGTCAATTTATTCACTGTTTTGTGAAATATTCGTGATCTTAAAGCTACAAGAAATGCAAAAAATGAATAAGGTTTCCAAATTAAGGTGACTTTTATCATATCTACTTCAGCGTCGGGACAAAGGTCATGAGGATACTTACAATTAGGGTGAAACTTCTGAAATTGACAATCAACGTATAATTTGCTTAAACAGTTTGGCGAAAGGGGGAACAAAAAACAATGTTTTTGGCAAATAACCTTGCCTCCCCCGGACCCTTCATTTCTGCAATTAAAACTTAGAGGATGTCAAAAACTGTTTGGGTATACTAACTCTTGACTTTAAGAAAAGACACTAGACAAGGTGTATTTCTCTTTTAAAATGCAGAAAAGAGTTATCATTTACGAGATACTCGTTGAAAAAAAACCATAAACATATTTGCCCTGTCTTTCTGGCAGGGCCTTGAGAGGATCCACACAAAAATCGAAGTTTCAGTTCTGATTGTATTAAGATCCGAAGATATATATGTAAATCTCCACAAATAAAACGACGTCAAACACGGCATAACGATGCACAAACTCTCCTATCTCACTGCAAGATTAAAGGCGTTAAGGGAAGGTAATGACTTAGCTAACGTAAATTGTTATTTTCGCGACGTCAAATTATGCCTTATCGGGAAAAGATACAGTTTTTGACTGATTTTTATCATTCAAACTTAATTAACTTAAAAAAATAAGTTCATGGACCACTCTTTTTTAAAATGCCATTTGGTTTGTTTACGTACGAAGATTATGTGTGTCAATTTTCATGAAGAAGTCAATAGTGCAATTTTTTTTAATTTGATAAATATACAGCAAAAAATGATGTTTTTTTTCTACATTCGTAAATATTTGATAAATATGAGTTATTTGAAGAAAAAGAAAAAACAAATGCGCAAATAAGAACAGATATATATAATAAAGAAGCGTTAAAAAATTAAATAAAAAAAACCCAGCTTTTTTAAAATGCCATTTGGTTTGTTTACGTACGAAGATTATGTGTGTCAATTTTCATGAAGAAGTCAATAGTGCAATTTTTTTTAATTTGATAAATATACAGAAAAAAATTATGTTTTTTTTCTACATTCATGAATATTTGATAAATATGAGTAATCTGAAGAAGAAAAAACAAATGCACAAATAAGAACAGAAATATATAATAAAGAATTGTTAAATAATTAAACCAAAAAAAAAACAGCTTGTGTTTATCTTTTAAAATAAAAACGTTATTCACTTCTGTCGAAAGGAAAATTAGTCCAAAAATCCGAATTTTGAACAAATATATAAAATTTCTACCTCATTTTACTCAAAAAGTAGCACACGAGGGTATCTTTTTTTTTTTATTATTACATATCTGATTAAATCAGGCAAAAAAAAGGCTTAATGCAAATTGTGATCAAAATTTAAATATGGGACCAAAACTATATCGTTTGCCCTTCAGACAGCATTAGCACCGGAATTCTTTTCAAACTGACAGTCACACCACAACTGTTAAGGTAGCAATACACAGTTAGGAGTTTAGTTTCGCATTTTGGCCCCGGTGGATTTTTCAAATAGGAAAGTTATTGTGCAATAACATTCATTTTTAGAAAGCTGAGTGCTAACTTAACCTTCAAAGATGGTTAATAAGAGCATCAAGATTATTTTTTACATGTTTTATGGGCTATTTTCTGTTTGACAATCCGTATTTTCATAGCTAGACCGGCTATCGGTCCAGAAATTAATGTAATGTTGACAAACACTTTTTTCTACACGAACTTTTTGGCGCAATTTAACAAAAAAATGAGACGAAAGACATATGATTTTCATTGGATTTGCTGAATGATGTATGTACACAGTTTCAGAAAAGGTATTACTTCAAGCGATTGAAATTCTACTTTTAGCCAAATTTTGGGGAAATATGTGACATCTTTTTGCAATATTTTATAACAAATAAATGCAGATTGTTGCCATGGATACACCCAAAAGAAATTATATTTTACCATTTTAGATTCTGATTACATACATATGCACATATATGACACAAACAGTAAGCTTGATATTACAAGAAAGCAATGAAAAGGGGATGGTAAAATCTATAAGGGCAAATTTTAATATTTTTTCCTAACTGTTTATTGCTACCTTATGGCATACTTACCAAGCTCAGAATTGTATAATTTAAAACTTTTCATGCCACAAATCTATTAATATTTAGATTCTAAATCAACTTCTGAGAAAATTAAGTGTTTAAGAATGACAATGCATGTCAATTTTATTGTTTACAGTCCTTAGCAACCAAAATTAGACATTTTGACACAAGGCTTATATTTGTACTCTATCGGCTTAACCCTTGCTTCTGATTAACTGGGCTGCATGTAGTAGCCTAAGTATTGAACGCGTTGGTTTTTTTCTTGCGAATATATCAAATTATTGTTTTTATCAAGATTTCATGTTACATTTTGGCATATATTAAATGTAAAGTTAAATCAGATGTAAGAAATTGATTCTTTATCACCAAGTCTTTTAATCAAGTCTTTGCTATGCAATAGGCATAACGATTAACATTTTGATGCTTGAAATTGCTAAATTTTGTACAATTTTGCATTTTCAGAGATCTTATTAAGATTTTCTGCAAAAAAAAACTGACAAAAGAGGTATAGTTTTTAAGATTTTGCCAAAAATTGAGGTAGAGACAAGATTTTACACTTTGACTTGGCACCTTTCTTTAAATCAGTTTTTGTCGCGTTTCAGTGTCGACTGATAACCTTCATAAAATATTTATTACTCAACCAATTTTCAAAAATAAAAGGCCATTTTACTCGATTTAGCTAGCAGAACACAGAAAATAAGTTAAAAGGGAGAATTTGAAAAAAATATTTACTATTAAGGTAGCAATACACAGTTAGGAGTTTAGTTTCGCATTTTGGCCCCGGTGGATTTTTCAAATAGGAAAGTTATTGTGTAATAAAATTCATTTTTAGAAAGCTGAGTGCTAACTTAACCTTCAAAGATGGTTTATAAGAGCATCAAGATTATTTTTTACATGTTTTATGGGCTATTTTCTGTTTGACAATCCGTATTTTCATAGCTAGACCGGCTATCGGTCCAGAAATTAATGTAATGTTGACAAACACTTTTTTTCTACACGAACTTTTTGACGCAATTTTACAAAAAAATGAGACGAAAGACATATGATTTTCATTGGATTTGCTGAATGATGTATGTACACAGTTTCAGAAAAGGTATTACTTCAAGCGATTGAAATTCTACTTTTAGCCAAATTTTGGGGAAATATGTGACATCTTTTTGCAATATTTTATAACAAATAAATGCAGATTGTTGCCATGGATACACCCAAAAGAAATTATATTTTACCATTTTAGATTCTGATTACATACATATGCACATATATGACACAAACAGTAAGCTTGATATTACAAGAAAGCAATGAAAAGGGGATGGTAAAATCTATAAGGGCAAATTTTAATATTTTTTCCTAACTGTTTATTGCTACCTTATGGCATACTTACCAAGCTCAGAATTGTATAATTTAAAACTTTTCATGCCACAAATCTATTGATATTTAGATTCTAAATCAACTTCTGAGAAAATTAAGTGTTTAAGAATGACAATGCATGTCAATTTTATTGTTTACAGTCCTTAGCAACCAAAATTAGACATTTTGACACAAGGCTTATATTTGTACTCTATCGGCTTAACCCTTGCTTCTGATTAACTGGGCTGCATGTAGTAGCCTAAGTATTGAACGCGTTGGTTTTTTTCTTGCGAATATATCAAATTATTGTTTTTATCAAGATTTCATGTTACATTTTGGCATATATTAAATGTAAAGTTAAATCAGATGTAAGAAATTGATTCTTTATCACCAAGTCTTTTAATCAAGTCTTTGCTATGCAATAGGCATAACGATTAACATTTTGATGCTTGAAATTGCTAAATTTTGTACAATTTTGCATTTTCAGAGATCTTATTAAGATTTTCTGCAAAAAAAAAACTGACAAAAGAGGTATAGTTTTTAAGATTTTGCCAAAAATTGAGGTAGAGACAAGATTTTACACTTTGACTTGGCACCTTTCTTTAAATCAGTTTTTGTCGCGTTTCAGTGTCGACTGCTAACCTTCATAAAATATTTATTACTCAACCAATTTTCAAAAATAAAAGGCCATTTTACTCGATTTAGCTAGCAGAACACAGAAAATAAGTTAAAAGGGAGAATTTGAAAAAAATATTAACTATTAAGGTAGCAATACACAGTTAGGAGTTTAGTTTCGCATTTTGGCCCCGGTGGATTTTTCAAATAGGAAAGTTATTGTGTAATAAAATTCATTTTTAGAAAGCTGAGTGCTAACTTAACCTTCAAAGATGGTTTATAAGAGCATCAAGATTATTTTTTACATGTTTTATGGGCTATTTTCTGTTTGACAATCCGCATTTTCATAGCTAGACCGGCTATCGGTCCAGAAATTAATGTAATGTTTACAAACACTTTTTTTCTACACGAACTTTTTGACGCAATTTTACAAAAAAATGAGACGAAAGACATATGATTTTCATTGGATTTGCTGAATGATGTATGTACACAGTTTCAGAAAAGGTATTACTTCAAGCGATTGAAATTCTACTTTTAGCCAAATTTTGGGGAAATATGTGACATCTTTTTGCAATATTTTATAACAAATAAATGCAGATTGTTGCCATGGATACACACCAAAAGAAATTATATTTTACCATTTTATATACTGGATATAAAATCTATGGAAGATTCTGATTACATACATATGCACATATATGACACAAACAGTAAGCTTGATATTGCAAGAAAGCAATGAAAAGGGGATGGTAAAATCTATAAGGGCAAATTTTAATATTTTTTCCTAACTGTTTATTGCTACCTAATTGAAAGTGAATATTATTAATTAAAATAGATATGTTAATTTAACAAATTAAACGTTTACGGTCATTATCTAGACAAGCATTGAATTCGGAGCGCTAAAAAACGTGGGGAACAACTGGGCACTTCGAGAGATATCTTAGAAAACTTGGTAGGAAATAATGTGTGTTAGGCAAATCATCCGCAAAGAATTCGGATAACTTATGATGGAACAACACCAACTCGGGGCTTGGAAAAACATACCGGAAAATAGTACATATTAAGTAGTTATTATGTGGTGATCATATACATTGTACTGTCTACATACCCGCAGATGGACATACTCCCATCTTTTAGACACCTAAGCTCCAAGCAGTCGTCATAGTTTGTAAATGTCTGACCTAAAGTTAAGGTGACATTTTTGTATACGCACTGTGTTGTGTCTGGAAGAATAAGAAATTGATGCTATTAATTTTACTTTAAAGTACTTGAATATGATTGAAAATTAACAAAGCTTTTAGTTCAAATAATTTAAGCTTTAGACAATCATTTACTTCATTCTGAAACACGTATTATCTTCACGCCATAAATTTTGTTTTCAGAATATGCCAATGTGTTCACATTTTTATTCATCAAATGTATCTCATTGAAGCTTCTACTCTCAATTTATAGGACACGATTATCATTCTTCATGAACATAATAATGTTCCCCTTTTGAATTAGCTGCATGTTATTCTTTTGTCATCCTTCCTTAACAAATAGTTTGTTAATTTACCTATAGATGTTTTGCTTTAATTATACAAAGAAGTTTGAAGTTTAAGCAGCCATTTGAAATATAAAACAAATTCCCTACCCGACGTCGGAATTGTCATCATGCAAAACGAGTTTGAAAAAGGAATTAAGCTACACACGAAAAAGAAAATCCAAACTATTCGATCAGCCATCATTATTGTTAACATTGTACTTGGACTAGATATAGGGAAAGATAAGACTACAAGTGGAATTTCTAGAACTAACATGCATTAACACATTGCAAAATTGATAGATATGAATTAAAACGAAGTAAACGGGCAACTTCCTTTTGGGTTAGTTTTGAAACCACTGCATATTGCAAATCTAGGAATAAAACAAGATACAAGACATCACTGAAGATCATACAAACACAATTTTTTTATTTGTCTTGAAACGAGATGTGAAAGATAACTAAAGTAATTGATTTATTTAAAAAGTAATCTATGGCATATGTTAATCCATCAGCAACCAAACGAAACAGAAAAAAACCAAGAGGTATTGTTGATTAGCAAACATGCACAGCCACACAAATATATGGGTGTCTACAAAATAATTTACCCGATAAAAAAAGTTCAATAAAAAATTGCGTATAAAGGAATTTAACAAATACACACCCAAAGAACCGTGTTTTTTTTGGTGGCTATTGAGCAAAAAGACAAGAATGATTACATCGAAAACTTTTGAAAGTGAACATTTGTATTATTACAAAATGTTCGGCATTGGTGGCGCTTCGTTATTGCAATGGTGACATGTATGACCATTATCTAATTACATCATGATATTAAAACATTACTCTGAGAGTATTGCATGGTTATACTGGAACAAAATGCTTACTTGTTCTATAAGCTGTCACGGTGTAAACAGAAAGAAAATATCAAGTCAACATCTTTCAAGGATGACCTAAAACAGTGTGGAAAACTGATTGTCTGAGTGAATTTTTAAGTCCAAGGACCATAACTCTGCGCAGAAATTATCAGACCGTGAAAAAAATGCAAACTTGATCTGTACCTTGCCATTATGAAACTATTATATACCAATTGTCAATCAATATCTTGAAGCATGATGATCAAAAGTGTTGAAACCACTTGAACATTAGATATATTATTAATAGTTCTCTAAAATTAGATATGATGTAACTTTGAACTTTTCGAAAAACTAAGGAATTTTTTATTCCAGGCATGGATTCCCTAAGCTGTATTTGGCACCACTTTTTGAAATTTTGGATCATCAATGCATTTCAACATTGTACTTGTTTGGCTTTATAACTATTTTGTTATGAGCGTCACTGATGAGTCTTATGTAGACGAAACGCGCGTCTGGCGTACTAAATTATAACCCTGGTACCTTTGATAACTTATTCAATGTATATCTATTTTCAAATTAAAATCAAATATAATTAATACATTGTAGTTCCAAAAACTTTTTCTTTCATTTTTTATAGACTAATATAAATTTGTAACTTATCTATAAAATGTCAACAACTTTTCAGCGAATAAGACTGAATACCAGGTTTGTAATAACATGACCAACTCGACGGGTGACGCATGTTGAGCAGGTTTTGCTGACTCTTTCGGAGAACCTGAGACCACCTCCAGGTTTTCGTTTTGCTACAGTCTTTTGTTTTCTATGTTGCGTCTTGTGTACTATTGTGTTTCTGTTTGGCTTTTTTCTTTTTTAGCCATGGCGTTGTCAGGTTATTTTTTATCTTTGAGTTTGAATGTTCTTCTGGTATCTTCATCCCTCTTTATATAAAATGATCAAAATTCAACAGATAAAAATTTGAGATAAAACTAAGAAGGTCAATTGTTGCCATAGAATAAATCACAATACCTGTTGCTTCATTTTTACTAATAAATATAGCAGCAATGTTATCACCTATTCTATTGTTAACAATAGAAGTATACATTGTACATATCGGGGTTCAATGTATCTGCATAAAAATACAAGTGAATTATTTTGAATATTATTTGTTTTATCCAATTGTTCTTAGTTCAATGACAATTAAGATTGTCAAGACTTCGTATTTGTAAATAATTGTATGCAATGGTGGATTTCAATTAGTATACCGTCATAATTATTTTCTTCTGCTATTATGTAATCTAAGTCTTTCGATGGTCTGCTGTTAAAATCACCTGCCAAATAAACGTAGTTATTCTCAGAGAAATGATTTGATTCCTTCAAAAGCATCTAAGGAACTTTTTTTGTACTTTTAGGCGGAATATAAACGAAGAAAAAAATGTTTTTTTATTAAATCTGATGTTAGTTCTTATAAGCGAAGTAATACCCTTTTACTTAAGTAAATCCTTACCTTATCACCCTTAGTTGAGGTTTTCTTTTTAATATCTTAAAAAATCAGTTAACTGCGGAGTAATAGTAAATGTGAACAAGAAAATTGCAACCTGACGATCAAAATAGATGTGTTTTTTTCTGTTAACATAAAGTTTATTGAATCAGTGTATAAAACCACGTTTTCACGACTGTATGCTGAAAACTATTGATGTCCAATGACTGTGATGAAAGACCGGTTATTGCATTTCAATAAAAGACGATAAGAATAATTCCATAACTTCTTATCGTCTTTTTCAGTTGTAGAGACTTTTAAGTCTTATCAGACGACTGTGCATATGGCAAATAATGAACAAGTACTTATATTATGGTAAGATAAGTCTTTTGTTTTTGTTATGTTAACTACGATACAGTATTTGGTTTTTTTAAAAGATAATACAGTGAATTTTTCTAAGTATTAATTTTCAATGTTCAATCTAAAAACATTATGCGTAAAAAGTTTGAATCATGACAAAATATTAATTTAAAATACAATGCCATCATTTATAAGAGAAATTAATGGCGTTTAGTCGTAAGCAAATCTTTCAATATTTCTTTCAAAAACTTATTCTATCAGATATTATTAGGGTTTCATCTGAATGTTTAAGATTAGTTCATTAAATGTAAGTAAACAAAACACCTTAATTTGTGTTATAAAAAGAATGTTGAATTGTTATACAGCAAATGGCGTATGGAGATGAGCTTGAAAACAGATAAAATGGAAAGAACACTTGGGGTTGAAGTTGGAAAATGTTCCAATTCATTGGATTGGATCATGAAAAATCAATATTTTCAATGTTGTACCTTCAAATATTTCTATGCAGTACGAAAATACATTCTAATGCAACAACGTTTGTAACGTTCATTTTGATTGGATAACGTCACTTATCTACATGGCATCAATTGGCAATTGATGCTATGGGACGTACGCGCAAGCGCAGACGGTATATGACAGATTTTAAATTCATGTTTTAACGTTGTTTTCTGTCAGTTTCATTAGAATGGAGATAACAATATTGTATTTTAAGCTCCGACGGCATCAATTGGGGATTTGATGGTCGCAAATACCCGTTTACTGTCTCCGCTAACGAGTCGCCAGTAAACTTAATTTGCGACCATCAAATCCCCAATTGATGCCGTCGGAGCTTAAAATACAATACAGTTATCTCCTAATTAGCTATGGAACAAAACCTGCAAAAATGATGTCGATAAATGTTATACATAATAACATTAACGGTACCAATTTTTCTGCACCAGATGCGCATTTTAAGGAATACATGTCTCTTTAGTGATGCTCGTGGCCAAAGCTTATATACAAGATGAAGAGCTATAATCCAAAAGTTCCAAAAAGTATAGCCAAATCCGTGAAAGGAATCAGAGCTTTGCATGAGGGAGATACATTCCTTAATTTATAATATTTTTTAACATTTTGTAACAGCAAATTTAATAACACAAAAAAATCCGTATTTTCATGCCAGTTCCGAATTACTAGCAACTGGGCTGGTAACACCCTCGGGCACTTACAGTCCACCAGCAGAGGCATTGACCCAGTGGTAGTAATAACATTAACAGTACCAATTTTTCTGCACCAGATGCGCATTTCGACAATACATGTCTCTTCAGTGATGCTCGTGGCCAAAATATGTAAAATCCAAAGCAGATATAAAAGATGAAGAGCTACAATCCAAAATGTCCAAAAGGTATAGCAAAATCCGTGAAAGGAATCAGAGCTTTGCATGAGGGAGATACATTCCTTAATTTAAATAATTTTTAACATTTTGTAACAGCAAATTTAATAACACAAAAATCCGTATTTTCATGCCAGTACCGGAGTACTGGCTACTGGGCTGGTGATACCCTCGGGGACTAACAGTCCACACGCAGAGGCATGGACCCAGCGGTAGTAATAACATTAACGGTACCAATTTTTTCTGCACCACTATTTTACTGAATAGTACATACACGAAATTCAGTTAAAACCTATGTTACATTGATTTAGTATTTGCCAGAAATTAGTTATTTTGAGTTTTTCACATTTTTAGGATGTCTAATCTGGATACAATACAATTACGTTGAAGGTATGTTTTGGGACATCTATTCACCTTTAATGTTTATAAGTAATTCTTATTACTTAGTTTAGTCAAATTTCACTATGAAGAGGGGACAAATTCAAGCAAAATTCAAAATAAATGGAGAAAAATTGAAAATTAAGCTTTATTAATGGACAAAAACAGAAAACGTGCACAGAAGATGTGAGTAATGCTGCAGAATTATAAAAATTAAGTTTTAATAAAAAAACCCAATATATATATAGACCAATAAAAACATAAGTCGAAAGCTGTTTTAATCCTGCATATGTGAAGGATTTGAAAAGATTCGTTAGTTATACTTTTCTAAAGCATCACATCTATCAGGCAAACGACATATTATGCGTCATGTTTTACAGTAAGTTATATTAAAAATGTTTTTCCTGATTAACGGGAGATAATTCTATCTGAACCATGCACAGAAACTTGTCAGAGTACGAGTTTGATAACCGCGTGTAATATGATCGGAGAATAGGCACATTGTAAGCATTATATATATATTTACGTATAAATGTATCAGAAATATAATAAAAGTGAAAATGAAAATGGGCAATGTGTCAAAGAGACAACAACTCGACCATGCATGGAACAGAAAACAGCAGAAGGTCACCAACAGGTCTTCAATGCAGCGAGAAACTCCCGCACCCAGAGGCGTCCTTCAGCTGGCCCCTTAACAAATATATATACTAGTTCAGGGATAATGAACGCCATACTAAACTTCAAATTGTACACAAGAAACTAAAATTAACAAGAATGTGTCCTCAGTACACGAATGCCCCACTCGCACTATCATTTTCCATGTTCAGTGGACCGTGAAATTGGGGTAAAAACTTTAATTTGGCATTAAAATTAGAAAGATCATATCATAGGAAACATGTGTACTAAGTTTGAAGTCGATTGGACTTCAACTTCATCAAAAACTACCTTGACCAAAAACTTTAACCTGGAGCGGGACAGACGGACGAACGGACGCACAGACCAGAAAACATAATGCCCCTCTACTATCGTAGGTGGGGCATGCATAAAAATAATACAAGACTAACAAAGGCCAGATGCTCCTGACTTGGGACAAGCGCAGAATGCGGTGGGGTTTAACATGTTTATGAGAGCTCAACTCTCCCTCTATACCTATACCTTAACGCATGGCTTAATGTATCAATAGAGGAAGAGAAGAGATGGTGCTAGCTATAGCTAAGAGGGAAACAATACCTGCTAAAAAAAGGCATATCAAATACAGTATGATTGGCTCATTTAATGTCAGGTTCGATTAATTCGTTTTAATATGCACAACTAATTATCACTGGACGTTAAACAACCAATCAATCGATCAATCAATCTTTGTCCAGCAATAATATAATATACGATAAGATGGATTTTCTTAAACGTAGTGTTTAGCAGCAAACAACTACAGACTTGAGTCGTTATTTTGAATAATATAATTTGAAAAATATAATGTTAACACTAATATAAGTACTATTGTACTTAGCTGAACGCATTTCAATCTTTTTACAGCTTTAAAATGTTTCCATTGTTACGGGATAACACATCCTCGCTTTTGTGATCATGTTAGTATATGCACAGGAAATGAGGTAATTTTTATAGTATATAAAAACGACTGTACTAAAAGTATATTGAAAGTTAAGGTTTTTTTGCACGCATTAAACTTCAGATTTTGGAGGCGTCTTCGATGAAAAATATATCAATATTACCATTCATATCCAATTTACTACAACTGTGTTGAAAGGGTTGGCTTACGTGTGTTATAGCGGATGAAACTACAAACAAAAACTCTGGGATCTGAAATGGTTTTCTTAAACGGTTGGTTTAAGTTTTTAAACTACGAAGTTGTACTAAAAAATTATCAAGGTACCAGACTTGGTTGCACTATTTCATTTACATTAGTTTCATATTGATAAAACTCATCAGTGACAAATGACGATATATTTGGAAGGTCAACTCGTGTTGAAATCACTTATATATCATTCGAAACCAAATCTTCAACAACAAGAAATGTGCCAAATCTTGCTATATAATATACGTACGATAAAAATTAAACTAACGATTAGTGAAGGTAAATCTTATACTGTGTTTGGCTGATCTGTTTTGGATCTTTTGGTTTTCAAACTTGAACAATTTATTTGGCTTCCCTAACATTTTATCATCTAACCCGACACACCACTATTGTTTCAACACTATCAGGTATGTGGAATACAAAGATACGCAGATCCTTCTGGAGAAGTCACATATAATTTAGGATGTCTGAAGTCTGATGTAAGTATGATCATTTAATGCATATGTCAATTATTATTCAACAGTATCTTTTATCGCAATAACTATGGTACCATTGATAACTAATTGCATTTAAGTGGTCTCTATTTATACCTCGTGCATTCAACATGCTGTAGTAATCATTGCACTTTGAGGTCCCGAATTTATTAATGATTTTCACAAATATTGTCATTCAGGCATTTTAATTATCAGACTTATGTTCTATATTATGTATACTTTTTTCAGCATAAAACAAATAGTATTACTTTTTAAAACAATTATTCATTTTATTATATTTACAAAAATTGAATTTAAATCAAATTGCAAAGAACCGAACAAAATAACAGCAAAAATACTAGGAAGAAGATACCAAGGGGTGAACCAAAGTATACGGAGAACAAAAGGCCCCAATTACCTAGACAAACAACAGTTCAAAAGACCTAACTGAACACTGAATTCGACAGCAGAAACTCATTCTGTACCTGTAGGGGTATATATCAAAAGATCTGAACAATATTTTAAGGTGGTACCTAACAGCAGGTGGCAGTTAGGTCCGCTGCTGTATGCCCTGAGGTAATCGGTGCCCTGAGGTAATCGTGGTAATGCGCCATTGATTTAATACGCACGAAAATATAGTTCTTATTTAGATAGATCTTAATACCAAATTTTAATGTGACCAAATACCAAAGATGTCAACAAACTTCCCAAATGATTTTATTATTGTATTCACCGATCATTTATTTCGTATGTACGTGTAGGGTGGGGATGGCTGGTAAAATTATAAACTTTTTTTTTTTTTTTATAAAAGTTCAATTAATGATCTGAAGTATTCATTCATGACAGGGTTACCTGAGGTAACCCCAATTATAACAACAAATACAACCATTAAACTCAAGTCAACTGAGGTAACTTTATATATACATCACATAAACAATACAAATCTATGAAGTCCTACATTCTAAATTAAGAAATTGTGTTATTAAAATATAAATGTATACACTAGCTAAGTATGTACTAAAAATTCTTTCATAACAGGGTAACCACGGTAACCCAAACAATAACAGCAAATACAACCTATTTAACTCAAGTTAATTCAGATCACCTTTACATATACATCACATAAACAATATAATTTCAATGAATTCCTACATAACAAAAGAAGAAAATGGTTTGTTACAGCATAAATGCATATACTAGCAAAGTATCTACTAAGTATTTTGTTATGACAGGGTTACCTCAGGTAACCCATAAAATAGCAACAAGTATTATCCATTGATATCAAGTTAACTAAAGTCGCTTTTCCGATATATCACATAAACAATACACATCTATGAGGCCTACATGTAAAATAAAGAAATTGTTTGATTACAACATAAATGTTTTCACTAGCAAACCATCTAATAAGCATTCTTTATAACATGGGTACCTGAGGTAACCCAAGACATAATTACACATATAACCCACTTAACTTAACTGAAGTAAACGGAGATCACCTTTACATGTACATCAAATAAACAATACAACTTTCATGAAGTCCTACATTTAAAATAAAGAAGTTTGTTTATTACAATAAATGTAAACACTACCAAAGTATCTACGAAGTATTAATTCATGACAGGGTTACATGAGGTAACCCCAATAATTACAATAAATACAACCCATTCAACTCAAGTTAACTCAGGTTACATTTATATATACCTCGCATACACAATACAAATCTATGAAGTCCTACATTTTAGATTAAGAAATTGTGTCATTACAGAATAAATGCATATACCAACAAATTATCTACGAAGTATTCTTTCATAACAGAGATACCTCATGTTATTTCAAAAATAACAACAAATATAATCCATTCAAATTAAGATAACTAAAGTCGCCTTTCCTGAATATCATATAAACAATACTTATCTATGAAGTCCAAAATGAAATAGTAAATGGTTTATTAGAAGTTAAATGTATACTCTGGAAAACTATCTACGACGTATTCTTACGTGACAGGGTTACCTCAGATAACCAAAACAATCACAACAAAGATAACCCATCTAACTCAAGTTCACTCAGGTTACCTTTAAATATATATACATCACATAAACAATACAAATCTATGAAGTCCTACATTTCAAATTCAAAAATTGTGGAATTACAATATGAATGTATACACCAGCAAAGTATCAACTAAGAATTCTTTCATAGCAGGGTTACCTGAGGTAACTTAAACAATAACAGCAAATACAACCTATTTAACTCAAGTTAATTCAGATCACCTTTACATATACATCACATAAAAAATATAACTTCAAAGAATTCCTACATTAAAAATCAAGAGGTTGGTTTATTACACCATTAATGCATATACTAGCAATAAAATTAACGGTACCAATTTTCTTGCACCAGATAAAGTATCTACTAAATATTCTGTCATGCACGGTTACCACAGGTAACTCATAAAATAGAAACAAGTATTATCCATTCATATCAAGTTAACTTAAGTCGCCTTTCCAATATATCACATAAACAATACCCATCTATGAAGTCCTACATTTCAAATAAAGAAATTTTTTGATTACAACATAAATGTTTACACTAGCAAACTATCTAAAAAGCATTCTTCATAACATTGGTACCTGAGGTAACCCCAGACATAATTACAAATATAACCCACATAACTGAAGTTAACTGAGGTCACCTTTACATGTGCATCACATAAAAAATACAACTTTCATGAAGTCCTACATTTAAAATAAAGAAGTTTGTTTATTACAATTAATGTAAACACTAGCAAAGTGTCTACGAAGGGTTCATTCATTACAGGGTTACCTCGGGTAACCATAACAATAATAACAAAGATAACCCATCTAACTCAAGTTAACTGAGGTCACCTTTATATATATACATCACATAAACAATACAACTTTCATGAAGTCCGACATTTGAAATAAAGAAGTTTGTTTATTACAATTAATGTAAACAATAGCAAAGTATCTACAAAGAATTCATTCATTACAGGGTTACATCAGGTAACCCAATAATAACAACAAATACAACCAATATAACTCAAGTAAACTCAGGTATCACCTTTAAATATATATGCATCACATAAACCATACAAATCTATGAAGTCCTACATTTTTAAATTTAGAAATTGTGTATTTAAAATATAAATGTATACACTTACAAAGTATATACTAAGAATTCTTTCATAGCAGGGTTACCTGAGGTAACTAATACAAAACAACAAAAACAACCTATTTAACTCAAGTTAATTCAGATCACCTTTACATATACATCACATAAACAATATAACTTTAATGAATTCCTACATTAAAAATGAAGAAGTTGATATATTACACCATAAATGGATATACTAGCAAAGTATCTACTAAATATTCTGTCATGACAGGTTACCTCAGGTAACCCATGAAATAGAAACAAGTATTATCCATTCATATCAAGTTAACTTAAGTCGCCTTTCAGAAATATCACATAAACAATACCCATCTATGAAGTCCTACATTTAAAATAAAGAAATTGTCCGATTACAACATAAATGTTTACACTAGCAAACTATCTCAAAAGCATTCTTCATAACATGGGTACCTGAGGTAACCCAGACATTATTACAAATATAACCCACTTAACTGAAGTAAACTGAGGTCACCTTTATATGCGCATCACATAAACAATACAACTTTCATGACGTTCTACATTTAAAATAAAGAAGTTTGTTTATTACAATTAATGTAAACACTAGCAAAGTGTCTACGAAGGATTAATTCATTACAGGGTTACCTTAGGTAACCATAACAATAACAACAAAGATAACCCATCTAACTCAAGTTCACTGAGGTCACCTTTAAATATATATGCATCACATAAACAATACAAATCTATGAAGTCCTACATTTCAAATAAAAAAATTGTGGAATTACAATACAAATGTATACACTAGCAAAGTATCTACTAAGAATTCTTTCATAGCAGGGTTACCTGAGGTAACCAATACAATAACAACAAATACAACCTATTTAACTCAAGTGAATTCAGATCACCTTTACATATACATCACATAAACATTATAACTTCAATGAATTTCTACATTAAAAACGAAGAAGTTGGTTTATTACACCATAAATGCATATACTAGCAAAGTATCTACTAAGTATTCTGTCATGACAGGGTTACCTCAGGTAACCCATAAAATAGCAACAAGTATTATCCATTCATATCAAGTTAACTTAAGTCGCCTTTCCGGTATATCACATAAACAATACACATCTATGAAGTCCATCATTTAAAACAAAGAAATATAAATGTTTACAATAGCAAACTTTCTAAAAAGCATTCTTCATGTCTTGGGTACCTGAGGTAACCCCAGACATAATTACAAATATAACCCACTTAACTGAAGTTAATTGAGTTCACCTTTACATGTACATCACATAAGCAATACAACTTTCATGAAGTACTACATTTGAAATAAAGAAGTTTGTTTATTACAATTAATGTAAACACTAGCAAAGTATCTACGAAGAATTCATTCATTACAGGGTTACCTGAGACAGGGTTACCTCAGGTAACCTAATAATAACAACAAATACAACCCTTTTAACTCAAGTTTACTCAGGTAACATATATCTATACATCGCATAAACAATACAAATCTATGAAGTCCTACATTTTAAATTAAGAAATTGTGTAATTACAACATCAATGCATATACCAGAAAAGTATGTACGAAGTATTCTTTCATAACAGGGTTACCTCAGGTAACCCCAAAAATTAAAGTAAATATAATCAATTCAAATAAAGTTAACTTAAGTTGCCTTTCCGAAATATCATATAAACAATACACATCTATGAAGTTCAAATTTATAAAAAAGTAAATCGTTTATTACAACTTAAATGTATATTCTGGAAAACTATCTACAAAGTATTCTTACATGACAGGATAACCTCGGGTAACCATACCAATAACATCAAATAAAAAATACAAATCTATGAAGTCCTACATTTTTAAATTACGAAATTGTGTGATTAAAATACAAATGTATACACTAGCATAGTATCTACTAATATTTTTTTCATAACAGGGTTACCTGAGGTAACCCAAGCAATAACAGCAATTACAACAAATTTAACTCAAGTTAATTCAGATCACCTTTACATTTACATCACATAAACAATATAACTTCAATGAATTCCTACATTCAAAATGAAGAAGTTGGTTTATTACACCATAAATACATAATCTAACAAAGTATCTACTAAGTATTCTGTCATGACAGGGTTACCTCAGGTAACCCATAAAATAGCTACAAGTATAATCCATTTATATCGAGTTAAGACAGATCGCATTTTCTAAATATCGCGTAAGCAATTTACATCTGTGAAGTCCTACATGTAAAATAAAGAAATTGTTTGATTACAACATAAATGTTTACACTGGCAAACTATCTAATAAGCATTCTTTCATAACAGGGGTACCTGAGGTAACCCCAAATATAATTGCAAATATAACCCACTTAACTGAAGTTATTTGAGATCACCTTTACATATATATCTCATAAACAATATAACTTCAATGAGTTTCTACATTCAAAATGAATAAGTTAGTTTATTACAATTAGTGTAAAGACTAGCAAAGTATCTTCGAAGTATTCATTCATGACAGGGTTACCTCAGGTAACCCCAATTATAACGACAAATACAATCCATTTAACTCAAGTGAACTCATGTAACACTTACATATAATCGCATAAACAATACAAATCTATGAAGTCCTACATTTTAAATTAAGAAAATTGTGTAATTACAGCATAAATGCATATACCAGCAAAGTATCTACGAAGTATTCTTTCATAACAGGATTACCTCAGGTAACCCAAAAAATAACAACAAATATAATCGATTCAAATCAAATTAACATAAGGTTGCAGTCTTGTTATTGACTGCTCCATAGGCTTACATGCAAAACAGCTGATCTTAGAAAAAAATCATGTTCATATCATGTATGTACCAAAGTGAAATTGTGATTTAATTGAAAAAAAGGGGGTCTTGCCACGAAGAATAAAACGTTACGCAATCGTGAAGTCAACTCATTTTTTTTCTACTGTCTGTTTGCTATTTTTACTAGACCTCACCACTTCAAGTAAACATGATATCCTTCCATTTTCCTGGAATGATATCCCAAAAAGATGCAAGATTTTTTAAAAAGTCTATATTTATGTTTCCATTCACCATAAACCTATAAACAAACAGAAAAAAATGAGTTCAGAAAAAAATTCAGTCTACTAAATTATCTGTAAATCTCATTCTTGTCTATCTTTATGAATAACCTGACCATGCACAGTTGTACAGCGGTTCACTGAGGTAACCTGACCATGCACAAGAGTACAATGGTTCCCTGAGGTAACCTGACCATGCACAGTTGTAATGTGGTTCCCTGAGGTAACATGACCATGCACATTAGTACAATGGTTCCCTGAGGAAACCTACCATGCACAGTAGTACAATGGTTCCTGAAGTATTCTGACCAGGCACAGTAGTGCAATTGTTCCCTGAGGTAACCTGACCATGCACAGAAGTACAATGGTTCCCTGAAGTAATCTGACCATGTACAGTAGTACAATGGTTCCCTGGGTAAACCTGACCATGCACAGTAGTACAATGGTTCCCTGAGGTAACATGACAATGCACAGTAGTACAATGGTTCCCTGAGGTAACCTGGCCATGCACAGTAGTACAGTGGTTCCCTGAGGTAACATGACCATGTACAGTAGAGCAATGGTTCCCTGAGGAAACCTGACAATGCACAGTAGTACAATGGTTCCCTGAGGTAACCTGACCATGCACATTAGTACAATGGTTCCCTGAGATAAACTTACCATGCACAGTAGTACAATGGTTCCCTGAGGTAACCTGGCAATGCACAGAAGTACAATGTTTCCCTGCAGTAACCTGACCATGTACAGTAGTACAATGATTCCCTTGGGAAACCTGACCATGCACAGTAGTACAATGGTCACCTGAGGTAGCATGACAATGCACAATAGTACAATGGTTCCCTGAGGTAACCTGACCATACACAGTAGTAATGTGGTTCCCTGAGGTAACATGACCATGTACAGTAGTAGAAGTAAAAACACAAAAATACTAAACTCCAAGGAAAATTCAAAAAGGAAAATCAAAAATCAAAAGGCAAAATCAAAAGTCCAAACACATAAAACAAATGGATAACAGAATGGTTCCCTGAGGAAACCTGACAATGCACAGAAGCACAATGGTTCCCTGAGGTAACCTGACCATGCACAGAAGCGCAATTTTTCCCTGAGGTAACCTGACCATGTACAGTAGTTCAATGGTTCCCTGAAGTAATCTGATCATGCACAGTAGTGCAATGATTCTCTGAAGTAACCTGACCATGCATGGTAGTGCAATGATTCCCTAATTACTTACCATGCACAGTAGTACAATTGTTCCCTGAAGTTATCTGACCATGCAGGGTAGTACAATGATTCTTTGAGGTTACCTACCATGCAGAGTAGTACAATGGTTTCCTGAAGAAACCTGACCATGCACAGTAGTGCATTGGTTCCCTGAGGTAACCTGACCATGCACAGTAGTACAATGATTCCTTGAGGTGAACTCACAATACACAACAGTACAATGGTTCCCTGAGGTACCATGACCATGCACAGTAGAACAACGTTTCCCTGAGGAGACTTGAACATGCACAATAGTACAATGGTTCCCTGGACAGTAGTACAATGGTTCCCTGAGGTTACCTGACAATGCCCAGTTGTATTGTGGTAACCTGGTGTAACATGACCATGCACAGTAGTATAATGATTATCTTAGGTTACCTACCATGCACAGTAGTACAATGGTTCACTTAAGTAACCTGAATATACACAGATCAACGGTTCCCTGCAGATTAGTATAATGGTTCCCTGGGGTTACTTGACCATGCCCAGTTGTACAGTGGTTCCCTGAGGAAACCTGACAATGCACAGTAGTACAATGGTTCCCTGAGGTAACCTGACCATGCACAGTAGTACAATGGTTCCCTGAGATAAACTTACCATGCACAGTAGTACAATGGTTCCCTGAGGTAACCTGGCAATGCACAGTAGTACAATGCTTTCCTGAGGTTATCTGACCATGCATAGTTGAACAATGGTTACCTGAGTAACCTGACAATGCATAGTTGAACAGTGGTTAACTGAGTAACCTGACAATGCATAGTATTACAATGGTTTCCTGAGATTAAATAACCATGCACAGTAGAACAATGATTTCCTGAGGAAACCTGACAATGCAGAGTAGTACAATGATCCCCTGAGGTACCTTACCATCACAGTAGTAGAATGGTTCCCTGAGGTAACCTGACCATGCACAGTAGTAGAGTGGTTCCCTGAGGAGACATGACAATGCACAGAAGTACAATGGTTCCCTGAAGTCACCTGGCAATGCACAGTAGTACAATGTTTTCCTGAGGTTACCTGACCATGCATAGTTGTACAATGGTTCCCTGAGTAACCTATAATGCACAGTATTACAATGGTTTCCTGGGGTAACTTAAACATGAACAGTAGTACAATTGTTCCCTGAGGTAACCTGACTATGCACAGTAGTACAATTTTTCCCTGAGGTAACCTGACTATGCACAGTAGTTCTATGGTTTCCTGAGGTAAACTCCCAATACAAAACAGTACAATGGTTTCCTGAGGTACCATGACCATGTACAGTAGAACAATGATTCCCTAAGGTAACATAGCCATACACAGAAGTACAATGGTTCCCTGAGGTAACCTGACCATGAACAGTTGCACAGTGGTTCCCTGAGTAACCTGAACATGCACAGTAGTACAATGGTTTCCTGAGGTAACCTGACCATACACAGTAGTACAATGATTCCCTGAGGCAACTTACCATGCACAGTAGTACAATGGTTCCCTGAGGTAACCTGACCAGGCACAGTTGTACAATGGTTCCCTGAGGTAACCTGACCATGCACAGTAGTACAATAATTCCCTAAAGTAACCTGACCATGTCAATAGTACAATGGTTCCCTGGGGAAACCTGACCATGCACAGTAGTACAAAGGTTCCCTGAGGTAACATGACAATGCACAGTAGTACAATGGTTCCCTGAGGGAACCTGACCATACACATAGTACAGTGGTTCCCTGAGGTAACCTGACCATGCACAGTAGTACAATGGTTCCCTGAAGTAACCTGACCATGCACAGTAGTATAATGGTTCCCTGAGGAAACCTACCATGCACAGTAGTACAATGGTTCCCTGAAGAACTCTGACCATGCACAGTAGTACAATGGTTCCCTGAAGAAACCTGACCATGCACAGTAGTGCAATGGTTCCCTGAGGTAACCTGACTATGCACAGTAGTAGAATGGTTCCCTGAGGTAACCTGACCATGCACAGTAGTACAATGGTTCCCTGAAGTAACCCAACCATGCACAGTAGTACCATGGTTCCCTGAGGTAACCTCACCATGCACAGTAGTACAATGGTTCCCTGAGGTAACCTGGTCATGTATAGTAATTTACATATGACCTGAGGTAACCTTGTCATGTACAGTAATTTACAGATCACCTGAGGTAACCTGGTCATGTACAGTGATTTACAGATGACCTGAGGTAGCCTGTCCGTGAAAAAAAGAACATAGATATAATCTGGACTAAGCTGACGAAGGGAGTTATGAACATTCATTTGTGGTAACCTGAGGTTTCCAGAAAATAAGCGTTTTGCAAAGTTTATCTGTGGTAACATGCAGCTGGTACAATGACCATGAAGTTGTGACCTTAGGTAACCTCACCATATTCTAACATACAGAGGTATTCTGAGGTTACATATTCATATACAGTAGTTAAGAGATGACATTAGTTAACATGTGCACTTGGCCATGTATAGAAATGCAGAAGTGCTCTGAGGAAAACTAAAAAAATAGTGTTTTGTAAAGTTTATACAAACTGTGGTAATACGAGTATGTGCAGTAATACAGAGTAACCTCACCAAGTACAGCAATACAGAGGTGATATTAGGTAACCTCACAATGTTCAATCATACAGAGGTGACCTGAGGTAACCTCACCATGTGAGCAATCATAGATATGATCTGAGATACAGGCAAGACACAGTTATTTGGAGATGAACTAAGGTTATCTGACCATGTACAAAAGTATACTGGAGATGTGAGGTTTTTTCTTGAAAATATCCAACATATGTACAAATAAGATTAATTAAGACAATTAACATTTTAAAAAAGCAGTTATATACTATATAACCTGTGCTTGTTACTACGTTACTTTCAAAGTAATGTCAAATGAAAAAAATATAGATTACTGTTCGTACTGTAATGTTTCTCTTTTTTAATACTGGTGAATAAAATCCTTACAGTGTGTACTGGCTGGTCATCATCGCGTATGATGCGATTTTGATACGCATACACAGCTAATGAATAGTATGCATGAATATAGATAAGATCAGCACGTGAAGTCATAGACTGAAAGTTGTAGATTTGTAGATGCCGTTTATAGAATACAAAATTAGATCACAAACATAGTTATTAAAATTGAGAAAGGAAATGGTGAATATGTCAAAGCGACAACCATCCGACCATAGAGCAGACAACAGCCGAAGGCAACAAATGGGTCTCCAATGTAGCGAGAATTCCCGCACCCGTAGGTGTCCTTCAGCTGGCCCCTAAAAATATGCATAATAGTACAGTGATAATGGACGTCAAACAAACTCCGAATTATACACAAGAAACTAAAATTAAAAATCATACAAGACTAACAAAGGCCAGAGGCTCCTGACTTGGGACAGGCGCAAAATTGCGGCGGGGTTACATATGTTAATGAGATCTCAACCCTCCCCCTATACCTCTAGCCAATGTAGAAAAGTAAAAGCATAACAATACGCTCATTAAAATTCAGTTCAAGAGAAGTCCGAGTCCGATGTCAAAAGATGTAACAAAAGAAAATAAATAAAATGACAATAATACATAAATAACAACAGACTACTAGCAGTTAACTGACATGCCAGCTCCAGACCTCAATAAAACTGATTGAAAGATTATGTGTTCATCATATGAATATCAGGCACAATCCCTCCCGTTAGGGGTTTAGTATCATACTATCATAAAATATATGAGAAGAACATAACCCGTGTCATGCCAACAACTGTTTTTTAGAAATAAATGTGTTTAGTTCCGGTGCAAAGACCCTATCAGAGAATCAATATTAAAGCCAAAATATGCAATCTTTGATGACCTGACAACAGTATCGTAACTATATCCCTTTTTAATAAGTCTATTTAAAGGTTTTGTTAGTTTCTGAGAAGAATACTGACATTTTTGTGCTTTACAAAAAATATTTCCATAAAAATTGGATGTGAAATACCTGAACGTATAAGATGTCTGCATGTTGAGTTATATTTACGAATTATTTCCTTATACCGGTGATAAAATTTAGTAAATGTTTTGACCAGTTTGTAATATCGAAAACCCTGGTGTAATAATTTTTCAGTAATATCATAAATTTCTCTCGCTAAAATCTAATACGTTGTTACATACACGAGCGAATCGTACAAGTTGAGATACATAAACACCATAAGATGGTGACAAGGGAACGTCACCATCTAAAAACGGATAATTAACAATAGGAAATAAAAAATCATCTCTTTTATCATAAATTTTTGTATTCAGCTTCCCGTTTATGAAATAGATATCAAGATTGAGGAATGGGCAGTGGTCATTGTTAGCATTACATGTGTAGCTTTATTTAAAGTAAGTTCTACAGTATAAATTTCTTTAGTATACATACGGAAGTCGTCATTATTGAGAGCCAATATATCATCCAAATATCTAAAAGTATTGTTAAATATTTGTATCAAATGTTGTTTTGATGGGTCTTTGCTAATTTTATTCATAAATTGTAACTCATAACAATACAACAACAGGTCCGCAATAAGTGGTGCACAGTTAGTCCCCATTGGAATTCCAATAACTTGACGATATACGGAATCTCCAAAGCGAACAAAAATGTTATCAAGTAAAAATTCAAGCGCATAAGTAGTATCAAAGCATGTTCAATTGACATAGTTCTTTTGTTTATTGCTACTAAAAAATGATCAAAAAGAGTTTGAACATATGTACTCGCATTCCGACTTTTTAAATGCCCAGTTAATTGGGGATGTGAATTTTTCTTAATAAGAATATGAGGCAAAGTGGTATATAGGGTAGAAAAATCAAAACTTTGAATAGATTCAAAATCACCAATATATGCATGCAATTTATCAAGTACTTCCAACGAGTTTTTGACACTCTAAAAGTAATTAATTCCACTATTTTCAAAGGCCTTATTTCAACAATTTATTATCTGGTTTTTTATTGTACCAAGTGTACTAGTAAGTAAAACAGACAATTTAGTAGTTGAACAACGGACAGTGGCGGGTCCAGGGGTGTTCTGGGGATAGGAACCCTTTTTTTGGAACCCTCTCCTTGTGTCCTGGATTGGAAACCCCCCTTTTTTTTAAATGGATGGATCCGCCACTGCCCCTCATGCAGTCGGACAAGATGGACTGATTTTCAATAACCTATCTATTAAATGTTATCATTTTCTACTTATGTTACTTTAAAAGAAGTAACAAAAATCAATATATGCGTTATCTGTCCATATGTAAGTGTCATACATTACCAAACACAATGATAGTCAAAGTTTCAACAGGACATTCACGAAACTTAGGCAGCAATCATTTCATTTTCAGGGGGGGAGGGGGGTGGCTGTGGATTTTTTTTTAAAAGTTTGTTTCTAATTGTTTGAGAAACAAATAATTTGTTTTTGACCCTGAGGAAACAAAAATGTTTGTTTCACCCTCAGATGCCACTATATGTAATGCTAAAATTGAAATGAAAGAAAAAAATGTTTTCGACTGGTCTCCAAAAAATATTGTCTTTTGCCAAAGGAAAAAAATCCATAGCCCCCCTCCCCCCCGGAAAATCAAATGTTTGCTGCCTTAGGCATGTGTGGATAACTTTTATTCTTTAATAGTTAGTTTAAATAATTGTATACATTTATTTACATAAATCTTTATGAAACCAGTTTTTGACAACTATTATTATAAAAGTTTAAATCGCCATTCAAAAAGGGTTTTCTTTTTAATTATTTTAAGTCATTTACGTTTCACTAAATAAATATCTGTTCACGTTGCAAAGATCACAAATTAACCAAATATCTGGGTTTTTTTCGTGAATTATTTGTCGTAACTTATTGTCAAAAGTTGTATGTGTTCCTGTTTTCTCCTATTTTTCGCACATATACTGTCAGTCGAAATAGAAAGTACAATGATGTATTTTTAGTTTATTCTATTTTTAGATCATGTTATTACTACGCATAATGGGCACTATTGCCACGATTATCTGAGGGCACCGATTACCTCAGGGCATACAGCAGCGGACCTAACTGCCACCTGCTACCATAACACTACAGGGAGATAACTCTGTAAAATCAGCAGAACGTTTTAATGACGTTGTGTTCATAAGGGAATATTAAGCTTCTCAATGATCAAAATAAGTGTTTGTCAAACTGCTATATAACCAGTGTAATTTTTCTGATTAAACGGTTGGTTCAAATTTTTTCAAATTTTTATATTTTTGTCAAAGGGTCAAAGTAAATACTTTGTCAAAATTTTAAGAAAATTAAACGAGCCAAATTAATTTTAGTTTAAGTGTTAGGTACCACCTTAAGTGAAAGAGTTTTTTTTTATGTTTTCATGATATGCTATTGTTTCTGAAAAAGGGAGAAGGTTTGGTACCATTAAAACGTTTAATCCCGCTGCAAATGTTTGCACCTGTCCTAAGTCAGGAATATGATGTACAGTAGTTGTCGTTTGTTTATGTAGTTTATACATGTTTCTCGTTTTTTATATAGATTAGACCGTTGGTTTTCCCGTTTGAATGGTTTTACACTAGTAATTTTGGGGCACTTTATAGCTTTTTGTCCGGGTTGAATGGTTTACTTTTATAAATTGTTATTTGGATGGAGAGTTGTCTCATTGGAACTCACACCACATCTTCCTATATCTATTAAATTAGCAATTGAGAATTTTTTGTGGAAAGCTCTGAAATAATATTCCAATCTAATTTTGACATTTTTTTTTGTCTGTTATATAAATATTTGTTAAGGTAATCAATCCATTTACTATTGATGCTTTTTTTCAATTTTGTCAAATTTGTCATACATGAACAACTATTTCGGTGAATATATATTGGCGAGGACTCTGAATAAGATAGAATCCATATTACTTATAAGCATTGGTCTAAAGAAGCAAATTAGAACTTCTTACACATTATTCGGTGTTAATTTTATTATCACTTATAAATCTTTACTGTATATTCATTATGAAAACATGCAATGTACCCACCATCAAAAAATTTAAGTTAAAACAATGTTTTTGTTCCTTTTTTTCAAATTAATCAATACATAGTATACGATTCTAATACATGAAACATTGTTCAAAAATTCTAATTTATAGTTTTCGTTTAAATAACCAATGTTATCACATAGTGTTACGATATGAGTCTATAGTTTTTTTTTAAGAGACAGTACCTACAAGATACACAAACAAAAAAAATATGATTTTTTAAAAGTGAAATAGTGCAATGCCAAAATGGTTCAATTTTGTCAAAATAAGCTTAGAAACATTAATGATGAATTATTCACGTAATAACCCGACTTCACTGAATCCGTATTCATATGAACCTCAATTACCCCTTAGATAGGGTTGGACAACGCACGAATTGTGTGCGTGTACGGGTTTTTAAAAACGAATGTCAACATTACAAGTGAAACAAAGGTAAATCATTTGATTGACTGATTCGATCCACAAAATCTCATTCGTATACAGGTGAAAACGATGATCTTTTTTTCTTTTTTTATCTATGTTATGAAATTAAATAGATCTTGAGAAATCCAATTGCATGAGTTCACTATTTATTTATATCTATACATATGTTTATATCGCTTATATGATCATCGGAGGTCTTCGGAGGTCAACTCAATAGTGAATTAGATGAACATCAATTTGACAATATTTTTTTTGTGCCATACCTTTTTTTGTTAATTAGGACAAGGATATTCTGGAATTGCTTTTCTTCTTTTATTAGTCATGGCACTATATATGTCTAGTAACTTTAAATTTCGTTTTTTTTTTTTAACTTATTCCATTTTCAATAATATACTAGTTATTGTGTTATCTATCTATTTAAGTACTTTGGAGTCATTTGTGAGTTCAATCTTAAACAGAAAACCTGTAGATCCTGTCGAATCTTCTATATAGCTTGTAAACGTTGGTTTACACTATACATGCATTCATCTGCGTTAAAGTGTTTTTTTGTAGAGTTGTGGCCAGAAACGAGTTGAACCTACACCAACGAGGACATGTGTTGAATGTTGCAATAAAGACCTTTGCAACACAAAAGGCTGTGGAGAACCTGGTTGGTCATTATTTTGTTGTAAACCAGTCACTTTCCATTTTAAAGCTCCTGAACTTTGTATTTGATTTGGCCTTCTAACTGTTTCAGTTATATAGGAGAAACGCGCATCTGGCGTGCAAAAATATATAGTCACCAAAGATATAGTCCGCTCTTTAAGTATTAAAAAACTCATAAAAAATACCAGGCGTAAATATTGTTCATATGATGATGTTGTGCTATATGTAAAATTTACAATGCTCTTGCCATTCCGACATTTTCTCATACTAAGAGGAAAATCGGAATGTTTTCAAGATTACCTTTTTTGAATTTGCAATTATGTTAAGGTCCTTTTTGGCCATATTGCTCCTTACATTGTATGTATATATACATCAACGGCTTTCAAATGTTAAGGTTCTAGCGTTCCAGGAGAAGAAAAACAAAAATGTAGTTATATACTAGCACAGGCTCGAAAAAGCTGTTGATGTACTTTAAGTTCCCGAAAATACCGGCTTAGTAGGCAGTGCTTCTTTAATACCATAATGTATACGCAAACCATTCCCCTTTCTGTCCAAGCTGACATCTGCATTTTGAACTATTTTTTCATGTTTTAGGTCATGGTAACCGTACTGGACACTTATGCTACAATTGCAAAGGTATTCTTACAAGTGATGAATGTAAACACGTAAAGGAATGTTTTCCGAATGAGGTACGGTACAATGTTAAACATAATACATCTGCAACGATATTGTACAGTTCTCTAAAGTATAAAGCTACAACGATATGGTACAGTTGAGAACGAGTATAAAATCGTCTGTAATTTTACTATTGTACTTGTTATATCTAAGTAAGCAACATTTTCTTCGTCTAATAGCGATTCGTTTGCGATTGTATAATACGTGCAATGCTAACAACACCCTGCAACTATTATACATCCTTTGTTGATTGAAAATAAAGCAGGATTTGCAATAAAGAAAAATGCATTTCATTACATTAATTTATGAAACATTTTGCAATGAAGCTTATAATTAGAGTTTAACTTTATTAAAGAAAGTCTTTATAATTTATGCCAAAACAGATAAATTAAATGTTTAAACAGAAACATAATATGTTTGATCTGTTTTTGTCGTGAATTGATTGAAAACATATCTAAGGACACACTCTTGGCAGTTCTTTTTATTCTAAACTTTTTTTTCTCATTTTTTGAAATAAGCTAAAATATATTTAAAAGTAAATTCAAAAGTTTACGTAATATTTAGCTGCTAGATGTATTGTCTGACTTCCATACTATTGATAATAGATATTTTCAATTCCTATATGGTAGTTATAAATACATTATTTATACTAGGTACGGTCCATAAGTCAGGAAATCAGTTTTGACCTGCAACTTCATAAAACCAGGTTTAATCATCCATTTTTCTACACAAGCAAATGAATTTTCTAAGTCTAATTTTTTAATTTGACAGTTGTTTTCCATTCGCTTGATGTGTTGGAGCTTTTGATTTTTTTCAATAGCTAAGGGAATTCCGATTTGAATTTTCCTTGGAGGTCGTTTTTTTTTGTTTTTATTCAGTAAATTTGAGCAAATGAAAATATCAAAGTTTAACCTCTCACTTAATATATGACATTCATATGAATTGCCGTTATATTGGCAATAAGGTGTAAACAAAACAAACATACATAATAGGTAAAAATATCAAAAAAAGGGTTTAGAATTTGGTGTTTTAATGCCACTCTTAAGCACCCATTTGGGCTATTTCGTGGCGGCCAGATTTTATTCGTAGAGGAAGCCAGAGTACTGGAGAAAACCAACGACCTTCGATAGGAAAACTGACAATCTTAGTCAATTAAGATTAGAGTGTAGTGCACCCGCACGAGCGGGATTCGAACTCACAACTTAACGTGTTAGCTGTCAAATTAGGGATACATCAGTCAAGATTGTGTTACGTAATTAAGATGATGAAAAACGTCAATACATAGAATCTATATTTCCAAACCATCATGTATTTTGGCGAATATTAATTAACAAGATATCTTCCAATGAACTTTTAAAGAAAGAAAAAAAAAACGAGACGTTCTTTGACATTACTCTGGTTCATCAATTCTCTGCATAGACACTGATGATGTTTCATAAAGTCTGAGAAGCAGCTGAGTACCGAATGAGTCTGAAAATGTATATCACATAATTATGCAGGTGATGTTTGTGTATTAATACTAAGATGGGAGAAATTGATAATTTGAAAATTAAATCGTTTCGTTTGTCATTAATTCCGGTACTCGTGATACTAGGAAGTCGTGCCTGTTTACTTTTTATTTAATTGCTAGTTCTATGGAAAATGAATTATTTGAAATATAATATTTGAAATGTCTACGACGTTTTCATATTTTCTATATGTTTTAATACTCATCATCTTCGTAATTGGTTTTGCTTTCAGTAATTTTAACTCGAGTCTGGTGTAGATAAAATGCTCTTCCGACGTAACAAATTATTGATCATTGTTACCTTGATGTTTTTGTATACTTAAACAGAGGATTTGTGGGAAGAGTTTAGCAATCGTATGCAAGATTAATTTTTTTTGCTACAAAATGTCATTAGAAAAGAGTAAAAACAACAAAACCGAAAACCAAGGCAAATTCAAGAAGAATGTCCTTAAATATAGTACTTGCAACCCGGGGCGTTACTGTTTGGCGGGTACTTGACTGATCAGTGATTAATCGGTGACGGATGATTGACTGGTCGATGAATGATCGGTGACGGGTTTCTTGACTGAACGGGGAATTATCGGTGACGGATGATTGACTGGTCGATGAATGATCGGAAACCAACGACCTGTGAATCCATTAGATACCTCAAATAAGCTATGTTTATTTGTGTTGATTGAAAATGCAACCATTTCTTTATTTTAATGAAAATCATGGACCGCCTTTGGAATTTATTATTCATCAGTTGTTTTACATTAAATATAAATATCAGAGAAAAGATGCTAAAATTTGTTTACATTGATTAAGAATGCAAACAAATCTTTTTTCATCAAATTATGCACTGTTGTTAGCAATGAGTTACTTCAAAATCATCAAGATGAGTTTTTTTGGATGAAATAGGAGGAAAAAGGTAAAGATAGTAAATATTTTGTTTGTGTTGAATAATAACTCAATCAATTCTTTTTTAATAGAAATTATTGACCGTCATTTGATTTGAACACTTTCTGTAGATCTTGATGATCGTTTTTTTTCATTAAATTTCATGAATATCCGAGAAAATATACCAAAATATTCCGATTGTTTAAATTACCGATAGATAATATTTTGATCAAACATAATGTAATGTACTTTGTAATTAGGTATTTTCAAGGCCATAACATAATATAAGGTTTTTGTTCAATAAATGTCAATCATATGAGGATGAAAATACTCAAACTTTTGTTTTTGTTGCTAAAGAATGAAATTTTCTATATTTTAAAAGAAATTTAAATCGGCATTTGATTTCAGTGTATTTTGTACAACATAATTGGATACTTTTCATAAAATATGCCGAATTTAGGAAAAAGATGTTTAAATTGTTTTCGCATTGCTGAGAGTGCAACTATTTCTTCTTTTATATCAGAAATGATGCAGCGGAATTTGCAACCTGTCGCTATAAATGCCTTCTAATAAGATATATTAATAATATAAGGACAAATTTAGTTAAATTTTGTTGTTGTTGAATAGAAATGTAATTATTATTGATTTCATTGTTTAAAATAGCAATAATTTTTAGCAATCAGTTATTTATTGCCTTTGGATAAGTTACTTTTAATAAAATTAAAATGATAAAGGAATAAAGATATTTAAAACCTTCTTTGTGATGAATAAGATATTGTTTTGCCTTATTTTATTGAGATTTAACAAAAACCTACATTGGATATAATTTGTGTTGGGTTGTTCCCCCCAAAAAATAATGAATTTTGAGGAATAATAATTGTTTTTGTTTGCATTGTTTTTTAGTGACCAACTTGCATATTTCTTTATTTCATCAAAAATATTCACAAAAATTTTCAATGAATGATCATTTCATTTCTTATCTTATAGCAGTTTCGGAAAATGAACGTAATCTTCGCGATAAACACCGTTTTAACACTCATCATAGATGTTAACGAAAATCCGAATTCTTTAAAACTATTTAAGTCAATTTTATCTGCATAGTTTTGTCCTCTTTCTATTATAATGTTCATGAGTCCAACATATACGCAGAAGAATTCAATCCGTCAGAAAGGTCAATCCTTCCGATCCGTCTGACAAAATCAAACAGTATCAATGAGGGACATTGGTCAATTGTACCCCTTAAATGATAACCCAGATGACAGTGCTGTAGTTCAGGTCCAACACAATCCAACACACACACAGCATCTTTTATCTCTAGCCTATATAAAATAAAAGTGTGTTGATATTTGTTTACATATAAATAATTATAAGTTTTGTTAATTGAAATGCAATTTACTTGTTGTTGAGTACCTGGATGTACAAACAGAGGTGGACATCTTTTCCCAAAAGATGGGGAATTAAAAAAGAAATGGTTAAATGCAATCAAAAGAAACTTTTATGAAGAAATACATAAGGAGTGGACACCAAGTAAAAGGAGTGTTGTTTGCTATGATCATTATTTTCAAAGTGATTATACATTAATTACCAGTTTTGGTAAGTGTATATTGAAATTAAATTCCAAAGATTAATACTTTTAAAAAATAATTTAAAAAAAGGTTTATAATTACGGAAGCGTATTAGCGCCACACATTTTTCCCTATCTTTGCGTTGTAACGCAAACCTTAGCGAAATAACGCAAACCTTTGCGTTATTGCGTTATAACGCAAACATTTGCGATATAACGCAAACCTTTGCGTTATAACGCAAATCTTTGCAAAATAACGCAAACATTTGTTTTATCTTATTTCTTATTTAAGATTCAAAGGAAATAGTAGTTATTAATGGAGGAGGCTGTATATATAAAAATTTATCATCTTTGTAGACATTGCAAAGTAAAATGCTGGAATAATTGGATCATATCATTGACTTATAATGAGCAGAATAATATAAGAAGATGTGGTATGAGTGCCAATAAGAAAACTCTCCATCTAAGTCACTATTTATAAAAGTAAACCATCATAGGCCAAAGTACGGTCTTCCAACACGGAGCATTGGCTAACACTGAAAAACAAACTATAAAGGCCCCCACAAACGATATCTATGTTACTACTAGTATATATATAACAAAGAAAATTGAGTAAATTGAGGTTATACCGAAGAAAAAAAATCAACCATACTAATATAGCTATAACCGAATATAAATATACTTCCAAAGCAAGCTCTCGTTTGAGAACTGTGTAAAGTAGGTTAGATTCAAACAAGCTACACTTAGAATGAAGATGTTTTATTAATAAAATTATGTTCTCTCTATTCAAATTGCTACCCAAGCATCTTAAAAATACTTCATAATATTGAAATGAAAATTCAATGACTTTCTATCAAAGAATCTTGATCATATTCTGAGATTTAAAAAAAAGTTTCCTTATTAATAATTCAATTTAAAGCAGAAAGATCATTTTGTCTATTTGACTTGGAGGTTTCACAATTGTATGACATTATTTTTGATCTTACAATTTGAATATGACTATATACTATACTATATCTATTTTCTTGTTAAATTATATACTTCTCTGATGCACATATAAGTCTTAATGTATGTATAATCGCACTTCAAGTATTCTATTATTCCTATGCATATTCATTATAATGATTTGGCCTTGTTTGTATGTTTCTTTTTTTATCTACTAGTAAATCACATCCGAAATGAATGACAGACGGACATATATACAAAACTTTATGAATAATTGATATCAAGATATTTGCGAGATAACGCAAATGTTTGCGTTATAACGCAAATGTTTGCGTTATAACGCAAAGGTTTGCGACATTTGCGTTATATCGCAAAGGTTTGCGTAAACGCAAATGTTTGCGTTATAACGCCAAGGTTTGCATTTTAACGCAAAAGGTTTGCGTTATAACGCAAAAGGTTTGCGTTATATCGCAAAAGGTTTGCGTTTAACGCAAAAGGTTTGCGTTTAACGCAAAGGGTTGCGTTATAACGCAAATGGTTTGCGTTATAAGGCAAAGGTTTGCGTTATAACGCAAAGGTTTGAGTTATATCGCAAAGGTTTGAGTTATAACGCAAAGGTTTGCGTTAAACGCAAAGATAGGAGAAAAAAATGTGTGGCGCTAATACGCTTCCGTATATAATACGCTCATGAAATTGTTTTTAATTCTTATTTTAAATCTCATAAAGGGAAGAATAAGATGAGAGCATTTGTTGCAATAGAAATGTAAATAGATGTTTTCTTTATTTTGTTAACTCATACAAAGATTTATTTGTAATGTGTCATCATTACATGTAGCATAATTTGTTAATTATCAATGCTTATACAGATAATGTACTTTCACATGCCATACTCTGATGTGATGATTTCTAACGTGTTTGTTAAATCTGTAAACTAAGCTGGATTAATGATAAACAGATAAAAAAAAAGTTAATTATCAGATCAACTTTTTTAATATTAATAGTCAATCAGTTATCTATTCTTGTAGGCACCGATGTTAGCAGAAAACAGTTAAAAAATAATCAGGTCCAACTGTATTTTGTTGGAAAAGAAAATTATCCTCAATCACCCCAGACAGAAACGATCGACTTTTAAAAAGAAACAAAACAAAAACTGAACTATCATTTACAGAAGAAAATATTGAAATAAATGATCCATCTACTTTTGATATAGGACGAGAAGTATGTGTCGAGTCTACGACATCACCCTTAGTTCCTGATGCAGAATCAGACATATTATATATCGCTGCTCCACTGAATAGTTAAATTTAGCTGCCAAACCCCATCCTGGGCTTCTCTTGTAATAAAACATTTTAGGCATAATGATGCTGGTGTATTGTTTTATACAGGATTGACAAATTACAATGGCTTTAAATTTGTCTTGCCTTTCTTTGAGAGGAAATATACCACATGAACTACATGTATAACAGAGCGGACCAACTTAATGTTGAAAATCATTTTTTTTAAAACCTTATCAGACTAAGAAGACACAAAACCAATGTTGAACAAAGTAGACTGTTTAGCATGTCTGAACATTCAGTGACTAACATATGGATCACATGGCTGAACTTTATGTTTGGGCAATGGAAGAAAATAGATTTGTGGCCAAGCCGTGATTAGTCCGCTTTTTTTAGTCCATCTGATTTCAAGTTGAAATTTCCATCAACCAGACTTCTTGTGGACAGAAATGCCTGTTTAGAAACCGAAGTCTCCAATTGCTCAACAGTCAAATTATTCCAAATACAAGAACAAAAATACAGATACAGTCTTGGTGAGATGCTTATCCAGTGGTCTGGTGTCTTAATTATGTTCCTGATTCATACAGGGGATTAGTTAGTGATCGTCAAATAGTGGAAAGGAGTTTTCTGACAAACTTATGTGATCATCCTGGGGATTCCATTATTTCAGATAAAGGCTTCAACGTTCATGACTTGTTTACACCAAGTGACGTAACTATTAATATTCCAACATTTTTAAAAACGTAACAGAATAACTGGGAAAACAGTTTTATTAAAGAGATAGAAAAATATCCAGTAAGCGTGTCCACATTGAAAGAATCATAGGATTAGCAAAGACATTTAAAATCCTTACCGTTACAATGATCAGAACAGAAACAAAACTTTCATTACAAGTGACATAATTTTTGTAGTTTTTATGCTTTGCAATTTTGGGCAATGTATCATTCCAAGACATGCGTAATCCTAAATATAACAAAATGAAGGTGTAAAAGAACTTGCATTTTAAAATATATCGAATTTATAAACAATATGTAAAGCCTTTAAACATCATGCACATGCGTACATTTAATAGTCTATGCATATTATTCAATATCCATTTGTAAACAATGAAAATATTCTTCTATTGATAAATTGAAATCACATGTGCCACCAGGAATACTTATCATAACAGCTGTACATAAATTTGTCAAGAACTACCTGCTCAAAATATTTTAAACAAAATGAAGTTACTTAAAGCATCTTTCATTTCAACAATAAATCTGTCATTTCTTGAATTGTTATTAATTTGTGATCTTCATGTGTGTGAACAAAGTTGCATGTTTGTTTTCCAGTGCAAAACAGTTGTCCTTTTAATTGATAGTAATAATTATGTTTCGGTCCAAAATAAACACCCCATTTACCTCGGACAAGTAAGGAACAGATTGTGGTGTGATCAATTTATTTCGTGCAGTATACGGACATTTGATTTCTAACAATGTATGGTGTCAGTTAATCCATCTGGAGAAGCAGCTAGAAAAGGATGCATTTTTAACACAAATAATCCACATTTTACAGCTTCTAGCCTCGTAATCGATTCATATTTCACTTTTACTACTGGTTCATACTGTCTACCATGCTTGATAGTTGCTGTATATAATACAGAACTCCTTGTATATGATAAAACAAGTTTTTAAAAGTCTGTCCGGTCTGTTGCCTTACATATTCTGCCAAAATTTGAAGATGTCAAACGCTTGTATCTCTCATAAAGCCATTGTTTGTTTTTAGATTGATCTACTGTTAAAGCCTGTATTGAAGTTATGTCTTTATCTGAAATTTGAAATAATTTGTTTTCCTTTAGCCAGCGTTCCTCAGGTGAAAGCTTAATATAGTCATGATCTACTGCAATGACATACGGATTAGCTGGTTGAAAAAGGTGTGATGTAGGAATGGCCCAATGTTTGGATGGTTCAAACAAATACTAGTATTCCTAAAATAGTCATTATATCCAATAACACTGCGAAACTTTTGCGGCCGTGGATCAAATCTTACATTCAAAGCCTCGTTTGCAATTGGCAATTTCTGAGCTTTTATATGTGAACCAGAAAATGGCTTACAAAGATGAAAAGCTTGTAGCCGTTGAGTTCAAGTCTCTTCTGTCCTCAACTTCTTGAAACAGGGTCCATTCCAACGAGGACTTCACATACATGTTTACAATGAGCTGTTGGGTCTATACCTGCAACACTTTTACACTGTGTCTCTATGACAGTTAGTTCTTTATTTTTTCAAACATCAACCTTGTATGTGATTTTTTCTTTTCATCTCAGCATGACACTCTGATCATTGTCAGGCCCCAGTCTCAAGTATTTCAAAAAATCTGTTGTTATACAATTGCTTAGCTTTAGTGTCCGGTGTTTTTCCAATTGGTTCCAGGTATATGTCTATTGATTGTGATGTAAAATTTGAGAAGTCTGTCTCTGATTTCATATTTATACATATAGAAGAAGATGACAATGTCATGTTAAATTCATCATCAGCAGTTTCTTTTCCAAAGTTCTGATTTCTGTCATACGATTCCAGTCTAAGAATAAGTAAATATATATGCATTAAATCGTTGGAAAATCCATAAAAAATTGCAAATAGCTACTTTAGACATTGCCTTAGATTTATTTTAAATCTATATTTAGCTACTGAAGAGAACTGTTTTTTCTGAAATATACGATTTTCTTTAAATATGTTTGAATATGCAATAAATTTAATTATATCGAAAGAGACTTCCATATTCCAGTTTATACGTGAAGAGAGACAAATAAATAAATATATATACACTTTAAATTAATCATATGAATATTAAAAACCTACCTTTCAATTAATTCTCTTTTACTTCCTGATACACGTGCACTTCTTGTTTTTAATTCTTATTTAAGCTCAGGCATTGTCCAGCTTCCTTAATTTGACATATTGGTAGTGAAATCGACTATTAAACACTTTATAACAAATAAAAATGTAACAAAGGAATTTATAATATCTAAATTATCAGTGCATAAAATGTTTGTGTAAACTGTATCAATGAATACTGACTGTCTTAAAGTACAACAGATGTTGTTGGACCTGATCTAACATAGCGCCATCTGTAACTAAGTGGGGAAATCTTCACCAATGTCCCTCATTAACGGACTTGCTGAAGACATTTCCCGAATAAATTGTGGGTTAAAACCCATTTTATTAGCTAACTTAACTCCCAACTTGCACGACAGTTATTTATCATTCCGTTATGTTGATATATCTTGGTAAGCAACCAAAATAGATGGATTTAGGTTATGATGACAATAAATGGCAGCTAGTGGCCATAATCTGTGTAAACGTAAACAAAATATATAACAAATAGTAATGAATTTGTCATAAATGCAAGTATACATTGTATAACCAGACTGGCGTTTCGTCTACAATTGACTCACTCGTGACGTAAATTTGACAATGACGTCACAAAAAAATGGTCTGCAACAATTAATTTGATTTATTTCAGGAGGTTATTAAATATTTCATGTTTTCTTAAAAATGTATGGAACTCCATCATTCTATATCTTGAGACCACCATTTAATCATTGGATATCTTTAAATGTTAATAGATTAAAATAATTGCATGACCTCCACAATTTGATTTAAGGATTCAGGAGTTCCTTAAATTCTTCAAGTTTAACCTCTTCAAAACTATACGTTTTTTTTTTTCTAGTTTATATATTTATTTTCAAAACAGGTCTGTTTTATTGAAGAAGGAAAAGCTTTCAGTGAAAGTTTCTTCACAAGTGGGTGTAAAGACAGACATGTAAGTAAACTAAAATTAGTACGAATCACTAAATGTATCAACTAGAAATTGGAAAGGCTACTTTCATATTCGAAACAAATAGGTCTTAATTCAAATCACTTACATAGTAATTAAAAAAATATATACTAGAATGTAAGCCTGAATATGTTGACAACCAATGGTATCTATATAACATTTCCAAACACATTTAATATTTGACCAATCTGATCATATATGTAAAAAAGATTTTTCGGAATCCTCTGGATTCGTCGAATTATTACACATCTTCTCAAATTGAAAGCTGACATTTCATTTGCCGATTTTGATAATTACCAAAACTAAGTAAAACTAAGTGTTATAAGATCCTTGTAAACAAAGTTTGGACACCGATATGTTAAACTAAATGAATAGTTTGATTCTAGGTAGATAATTCTCCATGATACATGTTCAAATCTATTAGCTGTGATATAGTATGGTTGTGTATGCATAGGCTTTGATTAAATAAAATTTCAAGAAATATACTTGTTAATTGAACTTGACCAAAATTAGCTTTATCAGTGAGATAACAGATTCTTGAAACGGAGGATAAAAGAAGTTCTACTTGGTTGAACACAATCTATATGTTGACCAATTCGTACCTCATAAAAGTTGATATGTTGACCATTTCGTAACTCATAAAAGTTTATATGTATGCAATTTCATACCTCGTTGAAGGTTTATATGTGTTTCATTTCTTGGTTCATTTATTTGTATTGTAGTCCTGTAATGTTATGTTGTTATTTAATGTTATATGTAACATTTCTTTTAAAGCGGGAGTTTAGGAATGCCACAAAACCAGGTTCAACCCACCTTTTCTTTCTTTCAAAAAATGTCCTGTACCAAGTCAGGAACATGGCCATTGAAATATTACAGTTCAATTCTATGTGTGTTACATTTTAACGTTGTGTTTCTGTTGTGTCGTTTGTCTCCTCTTATATTTGAGTGTGAATTTGCATTGCTATAAGACGTGTCACGGTACTTTTCTATCCTAAGTCATGTATTGAGTTTTAATGTTATATATGTTATTCTAATCGGATTTTGTCTGATGCTTAGTTCGTTTCTGTGTGTGTTACATTTTAATGTTGTTTCTGTTGTGTCGTTGTTATCCTCTTATATTTGATGTGCTTACCTCAATTTTAGTTTATAACCCGGATTTGTTTTTTTTCTATCGATTTATTAGTTTCGAACAGCGGTATACTACGGTTGCGATTATTTAAAACAGTCTGAACGACTTTTTACTGAGCGGTAGAGGTCACGAGAAAATATGCAATATATCTTTTAATCTATTGGTTAATTTTCCTCATATGTTTAGAGTTGATACGAAATAGTAATTAAACATGTATTTATCAATGACGCACGAAATAGTAGGTACTTTTGGCCCATAGGGTACGAAATGGTTTATATATGTAGGTACGAAATGGGAAATGTTGGATATGAAATTGTCATTTTGGGCACGAACTGGTAATTTTGGGCACGAAATACCAGAGATACGAAATAGTAAATGCACGAAATGACTTGCTACCAAATAGCAAAATTATAAAAAAAATATATGGATATGTAAAACTATTCTTTTCTATTGGTCTGCTCGATTGTTCAGTTTATAAGCACATATATACCGCAGTAACTTAACAATGCTGTTGTTACTCAGTTGATAAGTTTTGCATTTTTTAACGACCTATAGATAATACATGACATCAAAACATACGTTATTGAAAATAGTACAAATTTGTGTTGCACAGGAGGTACCAATTTTACTCATAGTACATCTCTAGCAAGCAGAAGCAGACACACCGAGAGCATTAATTTTCCAAAACACTTATCAATTATTATTTACGCAGTTTTTGAAACTCCAAGTACAAGTATAATGATAACATAATTGTTCGCCGACCTAGTTCTATTCATTGAATAAGACCGAGGGACAATGCTAGTTTTCTTGTCTACATTGTAAGGTAAATTCACCATTGGAATGCAATGTGTCGCACGTCATGAGTCAATAATTCAACCAAGGATAACTTGGCATTACTCCTGTCCTTTTTACACGTTATATAGTCATAGCTTATAGTATGAATTAAAAAGCTTTGGCTTACATAATCATAAACAATATCAATTTTTTTAAAGAATCTATAGTAGAAAAAACCTTACATTTCAGAGTAACAAATTTTATCGTTTTTTCTGCTCTGATATTACATAATATAATGTAGAATAATGGGTGAGCATGCATACATTGTTACTTTTCTTCTGTATCAAAAATACACCCCGTCAAATTACATATATCTGATTGTTTTCTTATTTTGAATATTCAGTGTAGGGCCTTGGTGAACGTGTGGTCTTTATAGTTACTTCTGTGTTGGTGCACTTTACTCCAATCCTTTTTGACTAGGATTGTCAGTTTTCCTACCGAAGGTCGGTGGTTTTCTCCTGGAACTCCTGGAACTCCAGCTTCCTCCACAAATAAAAACTGGCCGTCACGAAATAGTCCGAAAGCGGTGCTTAAAAGTGCCGTTAAATAAAACAAAAAACAAAAAAAACAAAATCAAATCGATATTTAGTGAGACTATCTTAGAATGACACTTTCTGAGCATCTGCTTTCAAGATTGTTTGTCTTTGTTGGGTGTTGTAAAAAAACATATTTTTCTTGTGGTTGAGGGGGCGGGCAGTCTTGTTCTCTGTATATTGCTTTTCCGATTTCGTCTCCGGTATTTTACTTCTGATAAGTCTTATTGATCATTTGAATACACGGAGCACGATTTTGACCTTCCAGTCAAAGGAACAAGAAGACTTAAAACAATATTTCAAGGTAACATACAATGTAGGGTAATATAGTTAAATATTTAGGATTATAATCGGTGCGCCTGTATCATCACAACAACGACTTCAAAATTATGCAGACATGTAACATGTACACAGGGTAAGCGTGTCTGCTTCTATTTTATAATGAGTCCGTTACCAGTTTGATACTGGATCCAAAATGTTCTATATACAAAATATATAACAATTAAACTTTATTCATAAATTAACGTCAATTAACCAAAACATGTACAACTGCTCTTTACAATCTCAAATAAACTATCTATAAACTAATCTACTTAAAATATATCCACTGGTACAAATTTGTTCTGGGTCAGGAACAAACAGCTGAATGTAGATATATTTGCTGCAACTCATTTAAAGCCTTCTTCTCAAATGAGAAAGGTAAATATGATAGATATACTTACTGGATGTGTGATTGAAGCTATTAATTTTCTCCTTGATAATATTAATGTACGTTTCGGCAACAAAGTTTATCGACAGGTTGTAGGTATCCCCATGGGAACTAATTGTGCCCCTTTAATAGCAGACTTGTTTTTGTACTGTTACGAATCATAGTCTATGACTAAACTCAGTAAAGACCCGTCGAAATTGCATTTAATTGATAAATTCAACAACACTTACCGTTATCTTGATGATATTTTTTCGTTAAAAATAATCAAGAATTTTCTCAATATACTGCTGAAATTTACCCCAAGGAACTTACTTTAAATAAATCAAATTTATTTGGTAATAACTGTCCTTTCCTGGATTTATATATTTCGGTTTTAAGGGCATACGATACAGTTACAGGGGAGGTCATGACGTTGCTAACGTAAAATGTTATTTTCGCGACGTCACTCTGACATATCGGTAAAAGATGCATTTTTCGACTGATTTTTATCATTCAAACTGATTTAATTTGAAAACGAGTGCATGGACCCCCATTTTTTAAAATGACATTTTGTTTCATTTTGCAGGGAGATTATATGGACCAAACTTTATAAAACTGTAAATAGTGCAATTTTTTTTAATTTTGATAAATATACAGCAAAAAATGACGTTTTTTTTTCTCAATTCATGACCATTTGATAAATATGAGTCATTTCTGAACAAAAAATGCATACATTTTTAGAATACTTATAAAAAACAGACATTACAAATTATTTAACAAAAAAACAATTTGTGTTTATCTTTTAAAACAAAAAAGTTGTGTCTTTCTTTCAAAAAGGAAAATACGGCCGCACATCCAAATTTTGAGCAAATATACAATATTTCGACCTCATTTACCTCAAAAAGTAGCACATGAAGGTATAATTTTTATTACATATTTGATTTAATCAGGTAAAAAATAGCCTATATGGAAATTTTCATCAACTTGTAAATACGGGATCAAAACTGTATCGTATGCCCTTGAGCGGGAAACTCCACACTAAAATTTACGACAAAAGAGACGATTTTTCGTTCCCTATTGTTAATTTTCCATTTTTAGATGGCGATGTTCCTTTGACACCATCTTACGGTGATTATATTTCACAACTTGTTCGCTATGCCCGTGTCTGTTGTGACGTTTTTGATTTTAACGAACGCAACCTATGTATTACTGGTAAATCATTAAACCAGGGATATCGTTATCAAAAATTACTTAAAACCTTTACTAAATTTTTCCATAGATATAAAGATTTGGTTTTGAAATTTGGTTGTACCTGTAGAAAACTTATTTCAAACGGGATAGCACATCCTCATTTTTACGGAAATGTTGTTAACCGTGCCCGGAAATTTAGAAATGATCCATGTAAACTTGTCGCTCCTTTAAATAAACTTATTATAAAAGGTTACCTATTCAACACTGTGATAAGATCATTGAATATTGTTTTTATTGGTATAAATATTGATTGTGTTATCAGTAAAATAAAAGCTAACTATATATTACTAGTATGCTATATACATATACATATTCATGGATCTACAATTTGTCGATACCTGTAACTTGGCATTGCACAAGGTCATGTTTTTCTCTGGCTGTTTATGACGTCTTTAACACTAAATCCATTGGATGTTGGATGTGTACGGATTGATAGTTTAGTCTTAGATGCATGATTTTTTTATTGGTTATTAGAAGCTTTGAACTAGCTGTCAGATAACTGCGAGTACTCTCAGATCTGTTCATTGTGTCTTTTTGTGTCGGGATGTATAAGTACCCGGCCACGTCTACTTGTATTTTTGTCCATCTGATGAGTTAAGCCTTTTTCAACTGATTTTTATTTCGTTCTTATGTTGTACTGTTATACCACTGTCCCAGGTTAAGGGGGAGGGTTGGGATCCCGCTAACATGTTTAACCCCGCCACATTATTTGTATATGTGCCTGTCTCAAGTCAGGAGCCTGTAATTCAGTGGTTGTCGTTTGTTTACGTGTTACATATTTGATTTTCGTTCATTTTTTTTTTTTTTTTTTTTTTACATAAATAAGGCCGTTAGTTTTCTCGTTTGAATTGTTTTACATTGTCTTATCGGGGCCTATTATAGCTGACTATGCGGTATGGGCTTTGCTCATTGTTGAAGGCCGTACGGTGACCTATAATTGTTAATGTCTGTCATTTTGGTCTTTTAAGGATAGTTGTCTCATTGGCAATCATACCACATCTTTTTTATATTGAACTCCTGGTACAATAATGTACCCTACAAGTTTACACACTTGTCTTTGTTCTGTTGGTACAATTATGTACTTTACAAGGTGGTCACACAGACTCACACTTGTCCTATACGGTACAATACGGTTCAGCTTGTAAACGTTCAAGTCCGTATTTCTAACAGGCACCAACCTGTTCTTTATTACCTAAGCGTAATAATAACACTATATCTATTTTATAAGAGACAGCTATCTCGAATATAAACTTACCGTACCGTATGTCTCCAAAGACTTATGACAATCGACCTTGAGCTAGGAATCTCTCCTGCTTATATACCCCGATTTAAACTGTACCAGTCTTGAAGGAGGGGTGTTCTATCAAAGTGCCTTCTTACCAGTATCTGAGTTTCCTAAGGAACACCCCTTTACATTTGACCTGACCCAAAGTTTACTCGCGAAACATCTTATTCTTTTCTATGTTTATTAAAGTCTTATACAAATGTATAAAATGACGCTTCTACCGAACTGTAACTAATGTAAACAATTAACCTTATATACAAAATCATTACATAACTGATGCCTCAAAAACACATGCGCATGTCTAAGATAAAACTAACAAGATATAAATGTTCTACACAACTACTTTAATACAACAACATAAAATCTAAATGGATCCTTCAACTCGGTTATCTTTATCCTTTTTGAGTCTTCACGGTAACTTGTCTCAGTTTTAAGAGTCTTGGTGTAAAATATAGGATCCATTTGACACCACAAGAAACAGAAAGCTTCCTCTTTGAGCAAGTAGGACAAAGTGTCGTCTGTTGAATACCAATATCTTTAACAATGTTATTGTTCTCTAAAGATTCAATCTGATCAACACAAGAGTCTTCTCTTCTTTCCTGAACCGAACTTCTAATATCAACTGTTTCATTGGAACCTTTCATAGAAATGGGTTTAATATGTCTCTTCTCGGCCTCTCAACGTCTTCCAGGTAGTCTTGACGAGGTCTGTTGTCGTATGGTTCTACCTACGTGCACTGCTGAAACAGCTATAGGATCATCATTACGACAAACAACTTTCCTGGTGGTTTCATTCTCTTTTTCTACTGTTACTTTAATTAAATCATCAGAATATATTTCTCACTTTATTTCTCTGGAGTTACTTCGGTGTCATCTTTGTCAGTCCCATTTAATTCACTTTCTTATGACTCTGTTTCCGAATTTGTTTTAATAACTTCACCAGGGTCCTGTCTTTCCCATTCTTCAACAGGCAACGTTGACTCGTTTACAGCAATGTCTTGAAAATAAGGAGTCTCTATAGGGACGTTTTCAGCTGTATCATTTTCAGTGTGTAATGGAACAAAAGTGTTATTATCCGATTCTGTCCTTAATGTCTGTTTGTTCTTTTTCTTACGTCTGTTGACATGTATGACTTGTGGTTTCCCTCTGTATCCACAGTCAACTTTATATATAAGGTCACCATATTTGTCGAGAATTTTAAAAGGACCTTTCCAGAAACTAGTCAGTTTTGAAAGACATCCCAGGTTTTTTTACTGGGAAATAGACGATAACATCATCATTTTTTCTGAAATTTTGGTATAACAATTTGAGGTCATGATAATGTTACTGCCCTTTTATTTTACGTCTGACAAAGCTGTGGGAGATTTCTAACTTTTCCCAAGCCTACTTATGTGCAGGGATATCTTTAACGGATGGTGGCATTTTATACATGATGTCTAAAGGGGTTGATAGCACTCTACCTAACATGAGACTATTTGGCGTTTGCCCAGTCGTCTCGTGTTCGGATGTCCTATATGCCATCATAACAATAGGAATTTATTCATCCCAGTCTCTCTGGTTCTGTTCCACAAATGAACTTAACATTGTTGCATTTTTTTTTTATTTTTTTTTTAACAACATAAATAAATATTTATTGCAAATATTGGCTTGCTACAATATCATTCAGGAGTCCAAGCTCCTCCTGATGTTCCCTGTTACAATCCACTAATCACGCAGGGTAGTGATTAGTTGTAAAATACATATTTCATTTTTTTTTTACATCATATATATATTAAATAATATCACTTAATATGTTTTTTTTAATAGTTGCTAAAACATTACTTTTAATTTTCAAACATACTTTTCTATTGAACTCATTGAGAAAAATTGAGAAAACGTTGACGTTTTTGGTCTTTTGATCAGATATGTAGTAGGCTTTGTAAATTGAAAAACCCACAATTGTTTAAAAATAGTTCAAGTCAAAATATTCTTCCTGAGAAGTTTTATATCCAAATACTAAGTGTCTTAGTTTTATCTTAAAAGTTATTTTACTGTTCTTTAAAACTTCATTTATTTTATTCCAAAAAATATTTAAATACGGACACAGTATAAAGAAGTGATCATAATCTTCTTCTTGTGTACAAATATTACAAGAACTATTGTTTACAATTTTCCACCTGCATAAAAGTTTCTTTGTAGGTAGAATATGTTGTAGTAATTTCGACCTAAAAATTCTAAGTTTATTTTCTTTTAAATATCTGAATAAAAATTTATATAGAGAGTTTTGATATAACACATCATCTATATCAAATAGACGCAGCCATTTTTTTGGTCCAATAGCTGGTTTATTTGTTAATGCTTCTAATTTTATAGGTAAACCATCCAATATAAATTGGTTTCTTTTTATATTAACAATACTTTTTATAGAATTTTCCGATTTTAAAATTGCTGCCCAGTCTTTTGGTAAAGATTTCTTTACTAAATTAATTTCAGCTATCCAGTTTGATTTATTTTTTAGTTTACTGTCTTGAGAAATACAGCCTTTTTCATCTATGATATCATTTACATAAATAAGATCGCTTTTAATCCAATTTTTTAAAAATTTAATAAATTTATTGTTCCATAATATTTGTTTTCTTATATCAGTAAATGTTTCGGTTTTTTTTGTTAGACCTCCACCAGTTAATTTCCAACATTTAATAATATCTTTATAAAATTCTGGGATATTTTCTATGTTTTCGTCTGTCTTATCCTCACTGTTTGTTTGAAACACTAACCAGTTTGACCCAAAATTATAAAAATAGTATTGAGGTATAATTGCCCACCCTCCTTCACAATCATTTACTTGTCTTTTTACCCACATAGCTTTTAAAGCAGTGAAATAACTTCTGATGAGCAGTGAAATAACTTCTGATATCTATCATATCCAATCCCCCCTATTCATATGGACCAATAATTGAATTTCTTTTTACTTTATCTGGTTTATTATCCCAAACAAATTTAAAACAACTTTTTTCTATTTCTTTTAAAAATTTCTCTGGAACTCTGCAAGCAAATCCCACAAAAGTAAAAATGGGCACAATTAATGTTTTAATTATCAAAATTTTTCCAAAAATAGTCAGATTTCTTTTTTGCCAAGAACAAAATAATTTATTCATCTTTTCAATCTTATTTTCCCAATTTAGCTTTTCACATTCCTCTCTACAATGCCCAAAGTAAATGCCAAGAGTTTTAACTGGTCCATTGCTCCAGTTGATTCCCTCAATTTTGTCTTTACAAGATTTAAGCTTTCCTACCCATTACCCCTCTGTTTTGTTTCTGTTTAATTTCAGTCCTGAATAAGAACCAAAAATTTCAATTTCATTCATAGCTACTTGAACATCATATTTAGAACAACAAAATAAAGTAGTATCATCTGCCAGTTGCGAAATTTTTGTAGTATGGTTTTTGCAGTCTAATTTTACTCTGATACCTTTAAAGTCATCAGAAACGAGTGACTGGTGAAAAATAATGTTTATCCAATTCTTGAACCAATGCATGTATACATCCTAAACTAAGTCCTCTGTGCACGATTTTATCATTTTTTACGCAAATATATCGTATATTCGTCAATTTTTTAAATTTCTGTCTGTTATGATTTAACAAATATGGCTACTCATTAAATGCCGTGTTTTGAAGCCGAAGTTTACCGATTGTCACCTTATAGTAAATAATCAACAAAAAGCATGGGTTTTAGCACGTGTTTAACATATACAATCAGGTAATTGTTTATTTTAATGACAGATTCATGCGTATTGCTACCTCCGGATTTTTACGAGGAGGGTCACGCTTAGGTCACTATGCATAACGGAAAATATGTCGGCGAATTGCTTCCTGGCAGCAAGCAATTAAAAATAAGTAAACTTCTTCTAAATGGGGACAAATTAAAGAATTTTCCTCAGAAAAAAGTATATGTACATAGAATGAAATTCAAAACAGTGTGGCTGTGGCCATTGATTGACACATTAAATTCATCCATTGACTGGGACAATTTAAGTGAACGTTTGTATGTAACGACCACAGCTGCTCATTATGTACTTTTTAAAGACACTTAAACTATGGGGTCACCAAAGGTTCTCAACACCTTAATAAAGTAGTTCGAAAAATTAATCAGAAATAACACGATGTTTTGATTTATACCAATTATATAAATCAAAACATAAAGGTTATTCCTGATTAATTTTTCGAATTATTTTATAATTAAAGGCGTTAAGAAACCTTTGGTGACCCCACAGTTTAAATGTCTATCGTAGGTACGTCGTTAACAGTGGTCGTTACAGACAAACGTTCACGTAAATTGTCCCAGTCAATGGATGAATTTAATGTGTCAATCAATGGCCACAGCCACACTGTTTTGAATTTCATTCTAAGTTGTATAATGAAAACTATCCATTAAGTTTTAAAAAACATATGCATATTTTTTTTTTAATTTGAGGTTTCATATGACTTTAAAATCAGTATTGTTTCTTAATCTTGAAGCCATAATTTCCACAGATAAAACAAATAATAAGGCAGATAAAGGACATCCTTGACGTATACCCCTTGTGTTTTTAAAGACCTCAGATATCCAACCATTATTCATTATACATGTTTGAATATCGCTATATAAAGTCTTAACCCATGTTATAAAGATTCATTAAATCCAAAATGTTTTAAAACTGAAAACATAAAATTACATTCTAGAGAGTCGAACGCTTTAGAAAAATCAACAAAGACTATAGCCCCTCAATTTTGTATAAATCAGTAAAATCAATAATATCTTGTATCTGTCTAAGATTAAAACCAATAAATCTATTTTTAACATATCCGGTCTGATCTTCTTTAATAAGTTTTGGTAAGATTTTTTTCAATCGTTGTGCCAGAGCGTACGATAGAAGTTTCATGTCAATATTTAAAAGAGAAATAGGACGGTAATTATCTAGTGACAATGGATCACCTTTTTTTAAACAAAAGCGTTAATACACTTGTACGCTGTGAATATGTAAGGGTTTGATCTTTATATCCAATGTTAAGAATGTTTACTACTATGAACTTTAAGTTATCCCAAAATTTTCTACAAAATTCAACGGTTAAACCGTCTAATCCAGGGGATTTATTAAGTTTCATTTTATAAATAGCCTCTGAGCATTCTTCTACTGTAATATCCCCATCGCAGAGTGATTTCTCATTTTTATCCATTTCTTTATCGAGTTTTGTCTCAAATATATATTTGTCGCTTGATGTTTTATCAGGGCTTTGCGTCGAGTATAACTTTTTATAGTATTCTCTAATACTACAAAGTATATCACTTTGATCCGTTAAAATCTCACCATTTTCCCCTTTTAATTTATTGATTGACTTTTTAACCTGTCTCTGTTTTTCTAAACCTAAAAAGTACGAGTTATTTTTGTCCCCAAATTCAACCCATTTCTCTCGTGATCTTATTTGAGCCCCTTGAGCCTTTTGTTCATAAATTTTGGCAATATTATTTTCAAATTCTTCAATATCTTTATCTAAAACGTTATCCTCAGATTCTTGTTCATCTCTAATTTTCAATTTTATTTCTAGTTTTTTTTTAAGAGTTGGTAAGTTTTCTCTTGTAAATTTTGCTTTAGATTTACAATAAGCTATAGTTGCCTCCCTTACCCTTATTTTAAATATATCCCATGCTAAACCAAGGTTTTTTAAATTACGATTACCCATAAAGCAGCTTTCCATTTCTTTATTAACTAATTGTATGAAGTCATTATCTTCTTATATAGAATTATTTATTTTCCAGTACCCCCTTCCCTTTTTTGATGCACCAGTTCTAAACTTCATAAAAACACTTTGATGATCCGTAGAATCAATAACTGCAGTTTTAATTATACAACATTATACTAGTGGTATGAAATCTGAACCTATCAGAATCATATCAATCCTACTTGCCTGAGATTTATCTTTTCTTCGCCAAGTATATTGTTGTTTATTTTGTTAAGTTATTTTTTATTAAATATTTTAAACTATTTACTGATTGGACATTTTTTTTTACTTCTGAGCGAGTATTTTTCCTGTCTATCGCTTTCATCGTATCATTGAAATCTCCTCCCATTATCGTAATTCCTATCCCTTGTTCTTTTATATTATTTACTTTTTTGAAAAATATATTTCTATTACTTTTACAATTAGGTGCATATATACACATTAGTGTAAAAACGCTTTCATCAATTTCTACATTTAAAAGAATTAATCGTCCATCTACCTCGTTATGTTTATTTATCAACTTATAATTCAGTGACTTTTTTATTAGAATAGCCACACCCCTACTAGAGGTCGTTCCGTGACTGCAAAATATATCAAATTCTGAATTGTTTCTAATTTCTGTTTCTATATTTTCATCAAAATGAGTTTCTTGTAAAAAACAAATAGAACTATTTTGACATTTAATCCATTCAATTAATCTGTCTCTTTTGGCTTTATTTTTAGTACCATTTAAATTTAAACTACTTAAGTTTATTAGAGATTTAGATGCCATTTCAAAATATAGTTACATATAATTGTATTATTTCCTCACAAAACTGTCCATGCCTGCAAACAATACAATTAAAACACATGTTTATAACAATCATATAGAAATCAACAATTTATATCACTCTATTAATTTCTATAAACATAAACAACATGTTGCAAGAGTCTTATTAAACCTTTCCACCATACCATCAGATTTTGAATGATATGGAGTGGTACGTGTTTTCTTAATGTTTAGAATACAACACATCTCTTGAAACAACAAGCTTTCAAATTGCCTGCCTTGATCTGAGTGTATCCAATGAGGAACACCAAAATCTCACAATGACTTCTTCAACTATAATCTTAGTCACAGCCTTAGCTTCCATATTTGGCATGGCAAAAGATTCCGTCCACTTTGTAGTCAGAAACTACCAAGATATATTTGTTACCACTCTCTGTTTCTGGCAACTCACCAAGGATATCTGTAGCTATCCTTTCTGTATGAAGATAATTCGTCAAAGCTGTAACTTTTTATTGTAAATGATGTTTCAACCTAAAAATACACAATATGACAATATTCAACTAACACACAAGTCACAAGTTTGATATGTTGACATCGCGATTGACAACCGTTAATTAGACACAATAAGCAGTTCAAACATTCGTTAAATAATAATGTGCATGTCACTTACGCATTGACGGCCTATATCATATCAATCATTTGCTATTAACTTGTTGTAGGTTTTCCAGAATGAATAAAGAAGTTCAAAAACCATTTCAGTGTTAATCGAGAAAGGGGAAAGAAACGAGTCTGTATACAGTACTTTCCTACTCATGATAATACCTCCATAATTTGGAGCACCACTTCTTTAACGTATACTGTACTTTATCACATCAACAATTCAGGATAAATCCGTCATAAAATCAATACTAATATCGGAAACGTTATCAGATTAAAATAATCGCCATACAATCCAAAATTAATTATCGATTAAAATTATAATGTTTATCGATCTGATACACTTTCCATTGGCCCATTAGCTTCAAATCAATTCATTGGAGCTCTTTTGGACTTTTGTGGACTTTTTCGCTTTGCACATTTGTCAAATCCGTTTATGTAAGTTCTGACGTCGTTTTGTAACCCTGGCCAATAATAAGATGGTCTAATTTTTGCCAAAGTTTTATGGATACCCAAATGAGCAGAACATTTATCATCATGGGAAAATTGTAAAACCTTTTTACGTTCTGATAAAGGAATAATAGCTTGCATTTTAACAATTTTGGTTGCAGGGTCTTCGAACCGTCTGAAGATAAGTCCGTCTTTTAACTCTAAATTGTTCCATTGATTCCAAAGTGATCTTAAGAAAAATGCCTTATAAGAATATCTTTGTAATTAGGACGTTTGTCCTTTTCTACCCATTCTGTCACTATTTTTAGGTCATGATCATTTTTCTGAATCTCTATTAAAGACAGATCATGATGTCCACTGTTATCATCTTTGTAAACGGGTGATAGCATTAACAGTGTCATATTGGTCTTCAGTCTCAGTCGAAACAGTCTCTTTTTCTTAACCGGAATGATAACCGCATTGTTTGCAGGGAATGCGACTAAGTGCGTTTGCATTCCTATGTTGAACTCCTTGTCGATGTTGAATTTGCATCTCAAATGAACAAAGTGTCTCTATCCATCTAGCTATCTGTCCTTCTGGATTCTTAAAGGTAAGTAACCACTTTAATGATCCGTGATCAGTTCTTACTGTGAATTTTCTACCATAAAGGTATGGTTTGAAATATTTTACAAAACAAACCACAGCAAGCAACACCTTGCGTGTCACACAGTTCTTTCGTTCTGATTTTGAAAGTGTACGACTAGCATAAGCCACAACATGTTCAAGCCCTTCATCAGATTTCTCAGTCAGGACAGCTCCGACTGCCAAATTGCTTGCATCAGTATCCAAAATGAATTATTTGTTAAAATCTGGATATGCAAGAACTGGCGCGTTTATTTATTTACCTTTCAATTGGTCAAATGATTCTTGACATTCTAAATTCCAAACAAATTTTATTTCTTTCTCTGTTATTTTGTGTAATGGTTTAGCAATGTGCGCAAAAATTTTAATAAATTTTCGATAGTACCCACAAAGACCTAAAAAGGACGAACTTCAGTTATATTTGTAGGGTCAGGCCACTCTAGTCTTTAACAGCTTTAATCTTATCGGGGTCAGTGGAAATTCCCTCCTCAGAGACAATATGTCCTAAGAAACGAACCTTGGTGGTACACAAGGTGCACTTTTTTGCCTTCAACTTTAAACCAGCCGAATAAAGCCTAGCAAAAACGTCTCTTAGATTGTCAAGCATACCATCTAGTGTTTTTCCAAAAACGATTATATCGTCAATGTAAACTAGACATGTCTCCCACTGCAAACCAGCTAGTATGGTTTCCATCAATCGCTCAAATGTCTGTGCAGCGCAACAGAACCCAAACGGCATGACCCGAAATTGAAATAAACCCCTTCTCGTTGCAAAAGCTGTTTTGTGTTTGTCATTTTCGGTCAGGTCCACCTGCCAATATCCTGAACAGCAGTCCAAAGTACTATACCATTTATTTCCCGCTTAATGGTCCAACGAATCGTCAATCCTCGGTAAAGAATACGCGTCTTTATTAAGGGTCACGCTGTTAAGCGTCTATAATCTACGCAAAAGCGATAACTGTCGTCCTTTTTCTTAACTAAGACTATCCCTGCCACCCAGGGACTGTGGGAAAGTTCAATTATCCCTTTTTGTAACATTTTGTCAAGGTTGTCATTTACTACCTTGTTCAAATGATAAGGTGTACGACGAGGCAGTTCTTTAAATGGCCTTGAGTTTCCCGTATTGATTTCGTGTTTTAAAAGATTGGTCCTTCCCAAGTCAACATCAGATGAAGCAAACAAGTTCTGATTTTCTATCAACAAAGATTTAACTTTTTGTTTGTCTTTCGAAGTCAATTCATCTGATGTCCTGTCTAACAGATCTTGTAAATCTGGTCTAAGTTCGTCATGTTTCTGTTCATTTGAACTAATATTACCATCTAGTTTTTGGTCAACACCAGACATTTGGGCTATAGTAGTACCAGGATAGATTGTCTTAGGATCTAGTTCTGTGTTCATTAATCTAACAGGGATTTTTCGCCTGACCTGAACAACGTTCTAGCAGTAAAAATGTGGTCTTTTCCTGCATGATCATTTGCTTCTAACAAAGCATTGTCAGCAGGTAATTTTTTACCTTCTGCTAAGCAAACCGTGCCATTAATGACAATTTCTGACCTTGGCGATATGACAACCGCTTCAGAAGCAACAACTCGGTAACAGCCTATTGATTCCTGAAAACACAAATCTACTTTAAAATCCCCAATGCAAAAGTGCCCATTCTTAACATAAATTAAACAGTTATGTCGTTTCATGAAGTCCAAACCAAGTATACCATCAACTTGCAGATCAGTCACAACAGCTTCAGATTGCAACATATTTGGACCGAAATGCAGATTGAACCTGCCTTTTCCACGAAGCTGTAGCTTATTGCCACACACTGACCTTACAGTTGTCTAAACTTCGCTTAGATATGATTTATCTAATGGAGTCAACATATCGTATAACTTAGAAGATACCAATGTCAAAGTTGCTCCTGTATCAACAACAAACTTGGCTTCATATCTCCTACATTTAGGTTGACATACATACCAGGCTCTTCAGATGCTGTTGTAACCGCACCTTCCTTTGTCTTACGGTTATTTTGTTTCCCAGTTTTCATTAATGTTTTGACAGACCCATCCCCCTTATTTCCATTATAATTGTTCTGATTTCTTCGGGGTAGACGACAGTCCCTTGCTAAATGACCAAATTTGCCACAATTGTAACAATCCTTATTTGTCCTCTTACTTTGGGTATATCTCCCTTAATCATAAGAACACCCCTCATTTGTACCACTAGTTTTTAATTTTGCCATTTCAGTCGCAAGAGCACTAAGACTTTTCTCCATTGTTTGCATCCATGATGCAATGTCTTTGTTTGGCGAGTGACTATTTGAAATCTTTTCTTACCTATCTAACTTGTCACTATTCATAGTTTGCCGTAAATAACCTCGTCCCTCTCTTACTTTATTTTCGGCTTTATTGTACGCCTCTAATTCAACGGCAAATCTCACGGCATCATTTAAACCTTTCGGTCGCACTTGCTTTATTCTAAGTCGCATTTCCGAATCAACGAGCGCGTCAATAAACTGCTCTTTCCCGAGAGTTTATCGTACGTCCAACGGGGCAGTAGGATATGCCAAGTTGGACCATCTCCGAATTGACTGGCCTAATTCGGGAAGTAATTCGCTGGCTTTTTGACGTCTTTCTTTAAACTGAACTCTGTATAACTCAGTTTGACTAGGAGGCGCGAATCGCTCTTCAAGTGCACTGACTAAATAGGAAAAGTTTTGTCTTTTCTCACTTGGTAAATCTCCAAGTACATCCTGTGCTTGTCCCATTAACGATACCGCCAAGTATAACCCTTTTCGATTTTCCGACCATTTATTTACAAGTGCAAACATTTCAAAATGGGACAAATAGTCCGTCCATGATGTGCTACCATCATATTGACATGGTTTGATTTTTACTCCAGAATTACCTGTGTTACCAGTATGTCGGTACTTTGATTTGTCAGTTTTGTCTTTTTCCCTAATGTAACTATTATCTATAGATAAAGGCAAAGTATCCCCTTCCTCTAAATCAATGTGGGAATTAAACAGTTTTGTGCGTATTCGGGTTGTTGAATGTTGGTAATTCAACTTTTTGATTATTTCCCTTTCTTCACAATGAGGACCCTCTTGATCCCAGACCCCAATCGTTTCTTGAAACAATGCCATATTTTGGGCGAACACCTTGATCTTTTGGTGTTGATGAAACAAAACTGTCTCTATACATTGTTCCTTCTTCCATATCATATTATTGTTTTATGTATTCGTCGAATGTATCATCAAAAGACATGTTTGTACTTTAATATGCAATTTAACCATCAGGAGCCTGTAATTCAGTGATTGTCGTTTGTTTATGTGTTACATATTTGTTTTTCGTTCATTTTTTTTTTATATAAACAAGGCCGTTAGATTTCTCGTTTGAATTGTTTTACATTGTCTTATCGGGGCCTTTTATAGCTGACTATGCGGTATGGGCTTTGCTCATTGTCGAAGGCCTTACGGTGACCTATAGTTGTTAATGTCTGTGTCATTTTGGTCTCTTGTGGACAGTTGTCTCATTGGCAATCATACCACTTCTTCTTTTTTATATACACAAAATATAAATGTCATAAATGTACAATGTAATAAATGTGAATCAAAATATTGCCTATACCACTATCGATCGTTAATCCCTAATGTAAATAATAATCACAACTAAACCTGGGAAATTTAAAACGTTAACAGGACAATTTTGAACTGTGCAAAAGTGAACAGTTTGAACATAAACGATCTGTGTAAAAGTGAACAGTAAATTCTCACAAGACAGTTTGGATATAAGTTTATAAGATGATCAAATTTGAATATAATCTTTCACTATGCATTTAAAAATGAACAATTTGGATCCCACCGCTAGCCACCACCAAATTATGTAACGTGTACAAAGGGTAAGCGTGTCTGTTTCTATTTTAGAATGAGTCTGTTACCAGTTTTTATTCATAAATTAACGCCAATGAACCAAAATATGTACAACTGCTCTTTGAAATCTCAAATGAACTGTCTATAAACTAATCTACTTAAAATATATACACTGGTATAAATTTGTACTCTTACAAATTTGTTCTGGGTCAGGAACAAACTTGTCCTCCTGGTACAATAATGTACCCTACGAGTTTACAAACTTGTCTTTGTTCTGTTGGTACAATTATGTACTTTACAAGGTGGTCACACAGACTCACACTTGTCCTATACAGTACAATACGGTTCAGCTTGTAAACGTACAACTCGGTATTTCTAACAGGCACCAACCTGTTCTTTATTACCTAAGCGTAATAATAACACTATATCTATTATTATAAGAGACAGCGATCTCGAATATAAACGTACCGTACCTTGGTCTTATGTCTCTGAAGACTTATGACAATCGACCCTGAGCTAGGAATCTCTCCTCTTTATATACCCCGATTTAAACTGTATCATTCTTGAAGGAGGGTGTTCTATCAAAGTGCCTTCTTACCAGTATCTGAGTTTCCTAAGGAACACCCCTTTACATTTGACCTGACCCAAAGTTTACCTGCGAAACATTTCTTCAGGTTTAAGTTTTTGGTCGAGGTAGTTTTTGATGAAGTTGAAGTTCAATCAACTTGAAATTAGTACACATGTTCCCTATGATATGATCTTTTTAATTTTAATGCAAAATTAGATTTTTTACCCATTTTCACTGTCCACTGAACATAGAAAATGATAGTGCGGATGGGGCACCCAAGTACTATGGACACATTCTTGTTTCGTTATGTAATGAGGTAGTTGAATTTGTGAGTTGCTTATTATATTTGCTTTCAATTTGGTTTTCTTACTCAATTTTTATTACATTTTGGAAATCTTATTTTTCAATCCTGTGGTTTTGAATCTTGTATTGGGCGGAAGAGCATGTTCCAGGCCACTTTTATTATGTAATTGATATAAAACATTTTTTCTTGACATCCGATGGAAAACAATAGAACAAGAAAACCTCCAGCGTACTTAAAAGACTTTATTCTATCATCTTTTGAAATGCAGAAGGATTTCGATTCAGTTACAGAAGCTGGAGATATAATTAATTCTGAAAACGTGGTTCATCGTCAGACATCAACACCGAAATCAGACGAAGCAAGTGCTGGCGTTCGTCCAAAATTACCTTCATCTACGAACATTGTGAGTGAACTTGATAAGACAATTCAAGAATTAACAATACAAAACAAAATTTTGGAACGTGATTTGTTGGCGAAACAACACGAGCTCCTTGTAGCCAAGAAAACATCAGGTGGTGAATCTTCAAGAACCAAAGCGAAGGACAATGGTAAAAAAGTTAAAACATTAAAGCTTCCATCGCTTAATGAGTTACGGAATCAAGATAAAGTTGGAAAACAGGCTAAAGAGCTTACTCGACAGCTGCTTAATCAATCTTCGTCCACTTCCGATGATTCTGATTCTGATTCTTCAAATGATAACGACGAGGATAAGGACAAAGCTCAAATCAAAGGTAATGATTTACCATATGTTATATTCAAAGATAAACAAAAAAGAACAGCAGTTTCCGGTGAAGCAAGAGCTGCTAAGGATAGAGTTAAATATGATGTGCCATGGCCACATGAGCATGCACAAACCAAATCGGTCAATTATTCTGATAAAGATTTCGGTCTAGCACAACTAGTCAGAGGTGAAACATTCATTATGCATAACATTGAAAAACAAGCCATTTCTGTGCACAGACAAAAACATCTCATTAATTTGCTTTATCTCGTTGAAAAATACCCCTTTGCGGAGATAAAGGATTTTCACGCCGAAGTTTTGCGTTCCATAGAAAGAGGTCACAAAAATTGGTCGCATGCATTTGTTGAAGAACAAGGCCGTACTCTCGTCACCCCCCTCACTTCGTCTTCGTCTACCCCGACTAAAACAGTTTTCAAGGATAAGCCGGTTAATCGCAATCCAATTTGCGGCGCATATCAAGCGGGAAACTGTAGTCGATCCGGAGATCATTTTGGAGCCTATGGAGACAAAAAACTATTGCATGTTTGCAGAAAGTGCGTCCGTAAAGGAAAAGATTCGAGTGATGCGTCTGTGCTACATCCTTCGAAGGATTGTCCGCATCATCAATGATGTTCAACTTCAGTGCTACATTGTGAATCTACTAAAATGATCAGTAATAGTATTATTCAAAAGAAATTATATTCCCCTGTAATTACAGGTGTGTTATTGTGTGATAATTACGAAAATGATGTTGTGAAACCCCCTGCAATTATGTCAGGTGCGATTGCTTCCCCTGATTATTCGGGTGTGTATGATGAGTTAACGAAATCTTATTCCCCTGCAAATATAGGTGTGTTGTTTGATAATTCACAAGATTCATTAGGAATATCCTCTGCATATGAGGCAGATGTTTTGAGTAATATTTATGATGTTTCGTCATGTGAATCTATAGGCGAGTCAAGTTCCGTAGGTTTTAATTTAACAGGCGTTGGTTATTGTGACAATGCTTGTAGTGAAAAAACGTCCCCTGTGTTTACAGGTGTGTCTATTTATGAAAATGATTCATATTTATTGCAATCTTTATTATGTAGCACTGATTTTGACACTGTTGTCAAAGATAACAATTACATGAATTACAATGTTGTTGATGAAACTAATAATGTACTTTTAGCTTCAAGTATTTGTCCTTGGTTTACGAAAACATCAGGGTCTATTGATTTTGAGTATTCACCAGATATGAGTGGAAATATTTTGAAAGATGTATCAACCAAATTTTGTGAAATGAATATAAATAATTTTTCAAGTGTTCATGAAGCCGTGTTCTACAGTGGCAAGCCGAATTTTGCATATTGTAAAATTCCAGTACGTTCTACATTTTTTTTAATTTCAACATACAATTGTGGGAACAACTTTTAGAAGATTATCATGATAAAATAGTCGTTGCATTTTTGAAGTATGGATGGCCGTTAAACTATATCAAAGATACACTGCCCGATCCCCCCACACGTCGACAAAATCATCTTAATCAGTTTTCAAGTTTTATTGATTCATATATTTCAAAAGAATCAGACCTTGGGGCTATTTATGGTCCTTTCCGAAAGAACCCTCTTTGTTGTCATTTAACATTATCACCATTATTCACAGTTCCTAAGGGAGATTCCGATAGGAGAGTAATTGTTGACTGTTCGCATGGCAATAATTTGTCCATAAATGAAGGCATACCTTCGGACACCTTTTTGAATGAAACTTTTAAACTTTATTATCCTAGACACGAAGAATTTATTTCTTTGCTCTTGAATCACGGTCGTGGGTGTGCCATTTGGAAGTTGGATTTGTCCCGGGCTTTTCGTCAGCTAGTATTAGATCCGCACGACTTGCATTTACAAGGTTATGAATGGAGGGGACAAATTTTTATTGACAATCGTCTTATTTTTGGTATGCGCTCTTCGCCACAGGCATGTCAGCGAACAACGAATGCTGTTTCCTATATGCTATGGAAATCTAACATTCATACAATAAACTATGTTGATGATTTTGGTGGTGTTAGTGACAATCAGAACGCTGAACATGATTATAATTTTGTTTTAGAATTGTTTCAGAGGTTAGGATTAGAAGTCAGCAAAGAAAAGTGTTTGCCGCCGACAAAAGTTTTGACATTTCTCGGCAAGGAGTATAACTCAATTGACATGACAGTCCGAATTCCAGAGATTAAATTACAAGAGACTTATGAGTTGTTACAAAGATTTGAAAAGAAAAAACATTGCACCAAACGTCAGTTACAACAAGTTATTGGCAAGTTGGCTTTTATTTCCGAATGTGTCCGAAGCGGAAGACTTTTTATTTCACGCATGTTACAGACATTACGAAAATACCATTTCAATCATTATCGTGTTCATATTACAGATGAATTTAGACAAGACATTCGGTGGTGGTTATTATTTTTACATGACTATAATGGAATTAGTATAATTCCCGATGTAGATTGGTCTTCACCAGACGCAATTATTTCCTCTGACGCGTGTCTCAAGGGTATTGGTGGTGTCAACTTCACGACATTTGAATTTTTTCATTCGGATATACCGGATTCTTTGCGGGACATGCACATATCTGTGCTTGAAATGTATGCGATTTACATAGCAATTCAATTCTGGACATCAAGTATCTCAAATAAACGGGTACAGCTGTTTTGTGACAATCAATCATGTGTTGAAATTTTAAATAGGGGAACAGGACGTGATCAGGAAATGTTGAATTTGGCACGTCAAATATGGTACTTGTGTTCGTCAAGTAATGTTCAACTGCGTGTGAGTTATATAGCATCTGTTGAAAATAGGTTATCGGATTTGCTATCCCGTTGGAATCTTTCGGAGAAGAACAGATCACAGTTTTTTATAGAATCTAAACTTTACAATTCAGATTTTATTGAGAAAGAAGTGTTGGTCATATGTTTAATGATATTATAAACATTTAGGTTTTCATACATGATACATTGACATTCTTTTTGCGCATATTTAGTGTCAGATAAGACTAACTTTGATAATTAATATGACATTGTTGTTTATCTAATTACTGTTGTTTATGACTTCCAGGTCTTAAGTCCAGAAGAGCAGTTTTGCAGAAAGAGGTCAAGCTTGCTAAGGGTGCAGCCTTTCGGCCTGGTACTTATTCAAATTTGAAGAGTCAACTCAATGCATACCATATTTTTTGTGTTTATTATAAATTTCGACCATTTCCTTGTATTAAGGATATATTGTGTGCTTATGCATGTTTTCTATCCAAGAGTTTAAGCAGTTTTTCATCTGTTAAGAATTATATTTCTGGCATTAAGACCTGGAGTCAACTTTTTGGTTTTACTGTGGAACCTTTTTTATCTACAGAATTCAAATTGACTTTAAGAGGATTGAGTCATAAGAATCAGCATGTGGCTGTGTCAAAATTACCATTGTTACCTACACATTTAATTGATATTGTTAGGTTGTTGAATATTTATGATTATTTAGATGCTTGTTTATGGTGTTTTCTAACGTTTGCTTTTTTTGGTATGCTTAGGGCGTCAAACCTGGTCAGCAGAAGCTCTACATCTTTTAATTCCCGTGAACAATTGATCAGAGATAATGTTGTTGTTAGTGAAAAGGGTATCCTCCTTTTATTAAAATGGTCAAAGACTAGACAAAATCATGATTACACCCATCAGGTTTCTTTGTGTTGCTCAGTTGAGCCATCAATATGTCCTGCTCGAGCTTATAAGCATCTTGTGTCTTTAATACCTGGTGATAAGAATGCTCCCGTTTTTGCTTTACCTGTTCATGGTAAATTATTGCCTTTATCTAGATCCGTTTTGTTGAACCGTTTTAGAGAGTTAATTGTTCTTGTTGGTTTAGACCCTTCAGTTTATTCTTTTCATTCGCTGAGACACGGAGGGGCTACATTAGCCACCAAGGCTGGTATTCCTGAGATTTTATTGAAACATCACGGAGACTGGAGATCTGATTGTTTTCAGACTTACATTAAACAAGCTAGTGTTGATATGTATCGGGTTACGTCAGCTATGAATTATTTGATTGGTAGTTAGTGTTAGGGTATTTTCGCCGGTGTATTTTTATATTCTTGATTTGATGTTGTTGGGTTTGTTGGTTTTTTATTTTTTTTTTATTTTTTATGTATATATTATTAACCCCTGTGTTTGGCGACTTCGTTTTGGGTTCAGGTGCTTCATATTCACATTTTGTTCATTGTAGCTTATTGATACCATGCTTGGTATAACTATATATGCATTACTATAATAAAGCACCTTTCGCCAAACACTATTAGTTGTCAATTGCGTACAATGGGAGGCAACTCTCATTGTACATAATTGATGACGCCTTGTAAGAATTGCTTCCCTTTGATGCTTCATCCGGGTTTGTATTGCCATGTGGTTTTGGGCGGAAGAGCATGTTCCAGGCCACTTTTATTATGTAATTGATATAAAACATTTTTTCTTTTTCTTTTTATTGTTAATTTTTTCTAATTACTTTTATTATTACCCACATTGGGGTTCAGGTGCTTCATATTCACATTTTGTTCATTGTAGCTTATTGATACCATGCTTGGTATAACTATATATGCATTACTATAATAAAGCACCTTTCGCCAAACACTATTAGTTGTCAATTATTATAAGAGACAGCGATCTCGAATATAAACGTACCGTACCTTGGTCTTATGTCTCTGAAGACTTATGACAATCGACCCTGAGCTAGGAATCTCTCCTCTTTATATACCCCGATTTAAACTGTATCATTCTTGAAGGAGGGTGTTCTATCAAAGTGCCTTCTTACCAGTATCTGAGTTTCCTAAGGAACACCCCTTTACATTTGACCTGACCCAAAGTTTACCTGCGAAACATCTTATTCTTTTTATGTTTATTAAAGTATTATACAAATATATAAAATGAGGCTTCTACCGAACTGTAACTAATGTAAACAATTAACCTTATATACAAAATCATCACAAAGACAAAACGTTTGTGAATGGAACTTTAGGAGCTGGAAGATGCAAAATAATGTTGTTTAAGAAATATATTTGTAACATCTCATCAAAGGTATTATTCAAAGTCAAAATTAAGAAAATGTATAAAAATCATAATTTATTTAAATAAGTACCGATCAAGAAAAACAAAAATGTATGAAATAAAGGGCTGATCTAGTGGTCACATAAACCACAACCCGAACCTACTGGGAAATTGTGATTATGCTGAGTAATACATGTAACATTCCATTATAATTTTAATCAATTTAATGATTTTCGATTCATGATCCTGAATACAAAATTGAATATTCACCTGTGAGAGATACTTTACTTGTCATCCCGTGCGACACATTTATTTGATGAAAAGTAACTTTAAATCCACAAAATTTAAGTGGGAGGCTGGCATTAGGTCTAATTCTATTATATAAATTCATAACCATATAATGTACTATAGCTAGGAATCAGAAAAATCGGTCACCGCAACGTAGTTTATATATTGAAACTTGAATTTTACCTCTAAAAATCTGCAAAACAAAAACCTGAAGAGGGGTGATTGAGAAAACAGAGCTCTTGGGACGTTTGCTTCTGTTGGCTGGAAATAGACTCTGAAATTACAACTTCCGTACGAACAATTCTTTGGTGTAAATTTGATACTTTTACCTTTGGCTTGACTTCAAAGCCCTCGCCCCGTGTTAAACACAGAAAATACCCCGCATGTAATGATCTACAAGGCTGCAATATAATTTAAGGTGTGTCCTGGTGCAATCATTGCAAAGCCCATTTTTGGGAAACGACTGACAAAAGATTTATGCAATGAATGTTGTACAGATGATTTGTGTAATAGTCAGTGTCACAGAAACATTTTACACACCCAACAAACTCACGGTAGGTACACAGTAATTGACAAAAACCCACAGGAAGACTTAAGTTCTACTGTGGGTAACATACTGCAATCATTTTATTCGAAAACTACCAACGTGTAGGTAGCAATACCTACGATTAATGAATTAATAAAAAATTATGGATGCCACATAATAAGAAACGTAGTTTATACGAAGCATTTAATATAATTTATTCATAAAGCATGCGTAAAAATTAAGTAACCGAATGTGCGTACATTTAGAACGCATCAGTTGCACATGTTTTTTTTTAATCAAAACAGTTAGAAAGCACATCAAATACAAGTACAAGTGCATTGAAAACATCCAACACGTTAGGGCTATATGCACACAAATTAGAACATGTGGTGTATTGCCAATGAGACAACTATCAATCAGTACCCTAATGACTTAGAAGTTAATTTCAACATATTTTCAATGCCGCATTGGTTTAAGGAATAGCAGCGTTCAAAAGAGTAAGCAGATTATTCATTTTATCAATAAAATAAGGATAGATAATGCAATTCAAAAGCCAAATAACCATATTTTGGGCAATATTATAGAATAACAAACTTATTGTACCACATGCATATAATTTACATACTAGTAACCAAGAGGTCGTTAGTCTTTTCAGCACCAACTACGGAATTGGCACCGGTAAATAATATGTGTCTTGACACTAGGAAAGATTGTCAATATCTAAACAGGGAATCTAATATATGTGAAAGTAATAATGATGACAAGAGGAATGCATGTAGAATGACTTGCGGATATTGTGGTCAGTTTTATATACTTTTCATATTCAAGCATATCTAAATAAAGGCAACAGTAGTATACAGCTGTTCAAACTCATAAATCCATGGACAAAAAACAAAATCGGGGTAACAAACTAAAACTGAGGGAAACGCATAAAATATGAGAGGAGAACAACGACACAACACTACAATGTAGCACACACAGAAACGGACCAAGCATCAGACAAAATCCCACGAGAATAACAAATATAACATCAAAACCAAATACATGAATTTGGGATAGACAAGTACCGTGACACGTCTTATCGCAATGTGAATTTACACTCAAAAATAAGAGAAAACAAACGACGCAACGTTAAAATGTAACACACACAGAAACGAACTATAATATAACAATGGCAATATTCCTGACTTGGTACAGGACATTTTTAAAGGAAAAAATGGTGGGTTGAACCTGGTTTTGTTGCATGCCAAACCTCCCTCTTTTATAGCCATTTGAAATATAACATTAAAATGACAACTCAACACCACAGGACTACAATATAAATAAATTGGAGAACACAATTGACAAAGAAACACACGAACAACAGCCAACAAAAGGCAATAAGTTCAAAATTTTAATACGCCAGAAGTGCATTTTGTCCACACAAGATCTACTAGTGACGCCAAGATACAAAAGTTTGAAAGCCGAAACAAGCACAAAGTCGAACAGCATCGAGGACCAAAAGTTTAAAAAAAGAATGATCAATAGACCATACTCATATATGTTCGTCCAATGAAAAACCAGTAGTTTCCCTTCGATTTTTCATAGAACCCGGCTTTCCATGAATTTTGAAATTATATACACGAATGACTTTTAATTGACGATTGGTTTTAAAAGTGAAGTAACGAAGTATACAATACATAGAGGCAATTTCCAATGGAAACAACATAACATAACAATCATAATTACAATTGTTTGTCTAATTATTACCCAAGAAAACTTGAGATAGAACTATTACCGCATGTTTAGTTACTATTTCAATACTGTAAGTGTGTATAATGGTACATATATATAACGGATAAAATAGTAAAAAAGTACGTATAAACAAGCGACAACTCTACAACAGATCAATCAATTTTATCACCAGTGACGGTGATACACGGCTAAAACACTTATTATATTCATAATAACTCTGAATATCAGCACAACAATGTTAAATCTCTGTTCTTCCCTCGGTCGAACTCATGCTATCTAGATATCGAGACAACAACATCTTCACAGTGCCAATCGGTCTAGACCACTCGCCAATCTTGAATGAACTAAAAATTCCGATTCTGGTGGCCTAGTGTTACCTATCATCAACATATGTCGTGTACATGTTGTAATTACTAGTACAGTTTTTACTCAGAAAAAGATAATAACTTGTAGAAATCATTATTCTACTGTGACTTATTTGATGTTAAAATGAAATCGTTTCCCTTTAAACAATAACTTGTAGAAATCATTATTCTACTGTGACTTATTTGATGTTAAAATGAAATCGTTTCCCTTTAAACAAATAATGTATTACTTAGCCTAAATGCTGTTGAACTGTTACACCACTCTCCCAGGTTAGCAAAGTTAGATCTACAAATAAGTCAGCATGACCAAAAGGGTCAATTGACCCCTTTAGGAGTAATTGTCCTTTATAGTAAAAGTTGTATTCGTACTCAAATCTAAAATGCAGTTTTTGACTTATATCTCTGAAACTAAAGCATTTAGAGCAATTTTGATGTTGATAAAAATGTTTATCAGGTTGAGATATATGTGTCCCGAAATTTTTAGACAATTCCGACAAACTGTTGCTAGGTTGCTGTTCCTAAATTAGTAAATTTCAGGAAATTTTGTTGCTTTTGGCTATTATTTTAAATCTTATTATATATAGAGATAATTTGTAAACCGCAAAAATGTTCAGCAAACTAAGATCTACTAAAAAGTCAAACATGACCAAAATGGTCAATTGACCCCATAAGGAGTCATTCCCCTTTAAAGTCAAATTTAACAATTTTTCGTCAATTTTTGTAATCTTTTACAAAAGTCTTCTTCTAAAACAACTGACACAAATTTAACCAAACTTGACCACAAATAAGCATCAGGGTATTTAGTTTTTAAAAATGAGTCTGAGACTGCCTGCCAACCAACATGGCAGACATGAACACTTTGCGGGACAAATTTGCCATTCCAGAATCGGCAAATCTGACTTTGTCGGTTTACAAGATATCACAAACATTTTTTGCCCAAGTGATGTATAATCAAAAAAATAAATTTTCCCATATGTCCCATCATGTCACCGTTGTCCCTGTTGTTGCCACAGCTGATTAAAAGTACATTTCCCATGGGAAAATTAAAAATTCCCATGTATTGAACATGTTTTCCGTTTGATTGTTTTTCTCCTAAAAAAAATTGTTGAAAATGCAGGATTTAAGTGAAATAATTGCAGTATGCAGGTTTTCTACAAAATGTCAGTATGGCTTCATTTCTAAGGTCTCTCAACATGCAACTTCCATAAAACCTCTGATTATCCAGTTAAATATGAAGCAATAGCAAGTCAGTTTTTAAATAAGTTGTGTGTTTGTGTTGTGTAATACAAAATATTCTTTTTTTTCTATCCATATTGAACTTATTGGAAATTAGATAATAAATGTTTAACAACTTTTATTGCGGTGCTTTGAAATACCATACAATGTAGATTATCTGTTTTTTACAAAATTCAAGACTCATAAAACAAAAACCCTATAACCATGATAATATGCTGAGATAATATAGTCATTTACAATCTGTATACACGTGCGTTATTAACAGGGTCTTGTTGAATGAACATGAATTTCGATCGATTACACACAGATGACGATCAAAAGAGTGTGGCACGTGTATTGTTTTAAAACCTGATCATTGACATCGATTAGTGATTTCTTTGACATATACATGTACATGTACCAAATGTACAAGTTTGTTACTTTCAGTTTTTTTTTTGTGTGACTTATCTTCGTTTTTGTTTTGTTTTTGTTTGAACACATTTTATTTTCAAAAGCAGCATATGGAATTGCACACAAAATAAATAAAGAAAATAATGTATAACAAAATAGTAAATATACATGTAATACAAACTATAAATAAAAATGAAAAGCAACGTGATATATTTGTAAATGTGAACTGGAATTCAGAATTTTAATTGTATGCGAAGATATGAATCTTTGTGTAATTCTGTTGTGAGATTGCACAGATTCAAAAATTGCTTTACTTTGCTGAAATTTATAAAGGTCACCGTGAACAGCCAATATAAGCTCAATTGGTATAACATATCTTTTTAAAATCAACTTTTTTTCTCTTGCTTCAGAATGAAATGGGCACTCGAAACAATTGTAAATACAATCCTCAACAGCATGGCTACAGCTTCATGCGGGATTTAGTTTAGTATTAAGACAGATCTGCATTTAAAGAGCTTCGCCATGATACTTCCGAACCATGAATGATATTAAGTTTTCTAACATCACAACTATAAAAGAAGGCTGGTTGTTTTATATTTCCATATGTCGAGGTTTAAAATTCCATTCAATAGAAGTATATAAAAGGGGAATTTCGGTTATATTTAGTCTATCATGACGCGGGGTACTACATAGTTGTCTGCTGGTGATCCGATGAATAAATCTGTTGTAGAGTTGTCACTGGTTTAGACGTACTTATAAATATAATTATGTCTGTGACTGTATCGATCTTACATTAACTTGTAGGATCCTTTACTATAGATAATTTAGCTGATCTGTAAAAATTCCATCTTCACGCCTTATATATATCATGTACCGTGTTACGGCGATAGATTAAAACTGACGAGGACAGGTAACACCGGTCAGCAAAAGCTTTATTATTGTAGAGCCCATGTGGTCGAATGGTCTAGCGCAGTGCAAGGCGATTTGGTGCCACGATATCTATGTAGCATGAGTTCAAACCCCGGCCAGGGAAGAACAAAATATTCGCTTCCTTAAATCAAATGTAATTTTTTGGGGCTGATATTCTGACGAATTATATATACATAATGTGTTTTCAGCCTTGTATCACCATCACTGGCGATTCGATTGATTTTTTCATCCATAATTTTTTTAATAACGCAACCAACTAACGTAAAGAGAAAAAATTAAATGTTCGATTTGAAGTGACCGGGTTGATATTCCACTTCTTGGATAGCAGCATTGCAGGAAAACTTAAATGTATGGTGTACACTTTCGTTTTCTTTTTTTCAGAACCAATGGGACATACATTTTACATCCATTTTTCACCAAATATTGTAACAGCACAACTTATCTTTTCATCTGTAAGAAGAGGAGTTTGCAATTTGAAATTCCTTGGGATGCCTACGTATGCACAAATAATTTTAGCAAATGCCTCAAGCATTCATTCACTCAGCAACGTGAACAGAAAGGGATACAAACTGGAATGTAACATTCCTACCAAACTATATGTAATAGAAAAAGGTCATTACGGTGTTGATGGTTATATTGCAATACCGACAACTTATCTGTCAACGGAATACATTGTACCTGCCTATAATCAAGGTCATGAGCCAGGGACCTATTTAGCTATCATTTCAACAAACCCAGCTACAGATGTAAAAATATTACAAATAGGAAAATCGTTAATAAATACTAGTTTAAACCTAGATATAGTATGGGATAATTATAATAATGATCATATTGATATAAGTGGATCCTATATCAGAACATCAAAGTCTGTTGCTGTTTTCTCAAACATCGTTTGCACCAGCATTGGTAGCTGCTCTCCATTTTCAGATATGGTTATACCAATGCGAGACTACAGCAACACATTTTTTGTTCCAAGCTTCAAAGGCATTACGGTTAAATCAGTTCGAATATATGCAAATTCGACATGCAGTATCAATATTTTCAATGCTAGTCTGAACCTTCTTTCTACAGTCTCTTTGAATATCAGTAAGAGGTTTATTGAGGTCAATAATGCTAACATGGCATCCATTGTATCGTCCTGTCCATCAATGGTTCAATTCTATAGTCATAAAGTATCAAACCAAAAAGCCTTCATGACATTAATTCCAGGAATAGATAAATATCTAACCCACTACTATTTCACCATGCCATCTTATTCTAGTTCGTTGTTAATTATCATTGAAACTGCAAAGAAATCAGCGCTTAAAATTGATGGGGCAACGATTACACCAAGTAGAATTACAGAAATACAAGAACCTGTAAAATTTCACAGTAAATACTCCATGTTTACAATAACCATTAGCCAGGGAAGGCATGAAGCAAAAACAACCAACGGGGCGTCCTTTGGATTGTGGATCTATGGTACCAATGATGGATTTGCATTTCCTGCAGGATATCGCATAAGTAAAATATAAAACCACTAATTTGTTCACACCTTAAATGAAATAAATTTATTTCATCAAATTTCTGCATGTTTTATTTCTGTTTTTTTTATCTTTTAAAACAAGTACTATTACTTACAGAAATTTTGTCTCAAAAGCAGTTCTAAGTTTTACATAAATCTAACATTCAATTTTAGTCATAGTATATTTCGTGAAAAGAGCATCTGTACTTTAATATTATTGGTAACTATTATTCACAAATATGTGATATTCAATAACTGTAACATAATATTGATAGAAAAAGCTGTTCAACATTATAGGTATCTGCCATTGTAATGAGAATTTAATAAACTTACAATTTTTATTATGAACCAACTCAGTTATATCTATCCGGTTTATGAGACAAAACATGATTGATTAACATACACTAAAAGAAGAAAAGCCATAGCTTAAATGGTGATTGGAAACCACGGTCGTGTCCAATCTTTTGTTTGACTTAGAACACTTGCATGAACTGCAAAAAATAAATAGGAACAAACAAGTACTTTCATATGGCATTTATTTTATTTATAGTCACGCTATCTCTCTCTCACTCTCTCAAATTATAATATACTACCCTCTACCCCTAAAACACACATATGCATTTAACAAACCCGCTTTTTAATGTTGATCCTATAGAGAAGAGCTCAAATCGAACATCATACTTTTGTTTACATATCATGTTACAATACATGTAACTATATAATTGTGACATGTCAACAAATTACCAAAGGTTTTAACTATGCATTCTTCTAGTAATGGGTTTGGGGCAGCGTGAACATGTACAACCTACACTGATTGGTTCAATATACTGACTATATGTATATTCTCCATTCACACATCCGGTTCTCCTCAGAACTTTTCTGTACGTGTAAATTTTTTGGCATAGCTTAGGCTTGTGGGAAATTGAACAACGACTATGATTGCATTGATGGTCTGGCTTTCCACAACATTTACATGCACATTCAGCCTCTGTGATAACTCGAGGAATTCTATTTGGATCAATATTACGGACAAAGTACCAAGGACATGTTGATCCTATAGAGACAGGTTCAAATCCGATATTATTAGAAGAATACACTACATTGTTCCTTTTGATGTAATCTCTACAGTTTTTCACTTCTCCAATAGGTTCATAGGTGATATTTGTCCTTGCTGTGAAAGTATTGTCTGGTACAATATGAGGTTGGATCCAAGTAGTTTCTGTAGATACATCTTCTATTGCTTTCTTAAGATCTGGCAGTATACAAGGTTCTCGACATTCTGATTGAGTAGCAGAGTGGTAGCTTTGCAGGTGTGAAATAAAAACAAAAATCTATAAAAAAAAATATTAAGAAATTATCTAATGTATACGGAAATAGATGTTAAGCAGACGTCCATGAGTTTGGAACCTAACAACATCACGTTTGCAAATTCATTTATAGGTTTCATACAAATCACAGATTGACAGTATTTTATTTGGAAGTCGATATAGTTTGCCTGACTATGTATATGTACTTCAATGAAATTGTGATTTACAGACAAAAACGACGTTGTTTGGAGACAATAACAAATTTGTCATGGAGGTAGGACAAGTGTTTTGCAACATTTGGCTCTTTAAAGATTAACGTAACATGGGTATTGATATACCTAAACAGTTTTTTTAATTCTTATTTGAATCAACGACCTTAAAAGAGGGACGAAAGATACTAAAGGAACAGTCAAACTCATAAATCTAAAATAAACTGACAACGTCATGACTAAAAATGAAAAAGAACAAACAGACAAACAATAGTACACATGACACAACATAGAAAACTAAAGAATAAACAACACGAACCCAACCAAAAACTAGGGGTGATCTCAGGTGCTCCGGAAAGGTAAGCAGATCCTGCTCCACATGTGGCACCCGTCGTGTTGCTTATGCTTAATGCATAATCCAGCGGGCCACGTTATTTACAATAACATTTCCCTGCAAATTGTGTTATCCAAAAGGCCCGAAATACCTTGTCTCTAAATCCATCAATTGGAAAAACAACTTCAAAATACTGATAGATTTACTGGTACCTTTGATAACTATTTACACCACTGGGTCGATGCCACTGCTGGTGGACGTTTCGTCCCCGAGGGTAGCCCAGTAGTCAACATTTCGGTGTTGACATCAATATCAATAATTTGGTAATTTTTATAAATTTCCTGTTAACAAAACTTTAAATTATTCGAAAAACTAAGGATTTTCTTATCTCAGGCAAAGATTACCTTAGCCGTATTTGGCACCACTTTTTGGAATTTTCGATCCTCAATGCTCTTCAATTTTATACTTGTTTGGCTTTATAAATATTTTGATATGAGCGTCACTGATGAGTCTTATGTAGACGAAACGCGAGTCTGGCGTACTAAATTATAATCCTGGTACCTTTGATAACTAATTATGCTTAATTCATTCGGAAAAAGTATCTCCCTCTTCTTTCTCGCGTTTAGCCCATTGCCTTTCATAATCCTCCACTAAATCTATCAGTATTTTGAAGTTGTTTTTCCAATTGATGGATTTAGAGACACGGTATGTCGGCCCTTTTGGATAACACAATTTGCAGGGAAATGTTATTGTAAATAACGTGGCCAGCTGGATTATACATGAATCGGGAACTAGCTATAACACAGGTACAATCAACATGTTAAGACTTGAAGTCGTGATTATTGAGATCCTTCAAAACGTGTTTGTAATTTAGAATTAAAGTTGCAGTTGGTTTGGTATAGGTAAACATGTAAGAAATGATGCTGTTAAATGCATCATAATGTATAACTAGAAAAAGAAAATTCAAAAGAATCAGAAACAAGTTTGCAAACGAAAGGAAAGCAAGCGACCAGAAATAAATGAAGGAAACAATCAGTATGCTAGTAAAGGGAATGTTACAAAGACGAAAGCGAAAGAATGGAGTATAGATAAATAGAATAGTTACACCGTAGGAAACGAATATCATAGAATGCAGAAAATGCACCAAATTTTTTACGGTAATCCCCTTTCGTAATTTAATTAAAAGGTTTAAAAACAATTCTGATCATTTTTAGAAATTGGCCATACTTTTCTCATGGAGTAATATAAGGTCAAATAATTTTTAATGTTTCCTTATTTTGAAAGAAATTTTCGTTTCATTTCTTACCTCTAATACTAAAAACTGATTCATTTTTCTGTTGTTTATTTGGGAATGAAAACTAACAAGGCATCAAACCTTTATATACAGTTTGATAAGACAAACGAGTAAAAAAGGTTTATCCTTTAATAAGTCTGATATAAATTTGTTTTTGCTTCTTTTTTCATACTATTGGTCAATATTAACCATATTAAATTAATTGATTGTATACAAAACTAGTTTACAATGGGATAAAATACAAGCATTTATTTATTTAAATTTTTATAGATCGCTCGATAAACACTGTTTTAATTATTTTATATACATACTTTTAAGTATTGTTTAAGGATTAGTTATATCTTAATAGGAAGATAAATTATGGCGGAACAAATTTGACTTTATATTGTTTAATAGATATCAACTTTACGTGCATAACGAAATTGTAATAAGAAATAATCATGCTTTATAGTCTTTTATAAAACAGTTAATTCCTGATAAAATTATGATATTGATATCGTTTTATTTTTCCATACTTCATTTTGGGGGTATTATTTGTTGTTTTGTTACTTCTTCTCCTTTGAATATACAATAAACATCAGGCAGGCTGATGATTATTTATTGTTGCATGCTTGGCCTATTCTAACAAAAAAATAATTTTACATTTGTCCAAATAAGTTCGGATCTGTGCAGTGTGTTCATATATTTAAAAAAAAACAATATCTTTCTGTAAATTGTTTTTAATACTCAAATGCTTTTGGACACAAAATGGTTGTTAATAATGTCAAATTAGCCACTCGCAATATGTCATTTACATGAGTATCAGCTGCTTATTCGAAAAGATATTTTGCTACATGGTGTTTTAATCAAATATGATGATATAAGAAACATCGTTTTAAGGTCGGTTGTTTCCGGTTATATCCGGTTATATCATATAGTTTCGAATAGATTGTGTGTAAAATTCGGAAGACTTCAATCCTTTTTGTTGTCGGGATGAGCGACATCAAGTACTCAAGTATAAACAAATAAACTCATCACAGATACCAGGATCAAAATTTTATATTTACGCCAGACGCGCGTTGCGTCTAAAAAGACTCATCAGTGACTCTCGAATCAAAAAATGTTTAAAAGGACAAATAGAGGACAAAGCACTGAGGACCAAATATTTCTAAAAGCTTTGTCAAATACAGCTAACTTTGGAAAATATCTGATGCATTTATGACTGGTTCTGGTATTATATTCAATAAATGATCACAATTAGTTCGTAGTGCATTTCTTTTAGACAAAAAATGGAAATTAAAAAAATCCATCTGTGCTTTCTCAATAATTTTTTTTACAGTATGTTGTACTACTTTTCAATTGGACCAATTCACTACTTAACTGTAAAATTCATGACCAAATATTTTTGAATAGTGTTATTTCATCCCTTGACTTGCTATTTGAGGCATAAAACATGGAGAAATACAATTGGAAGGGGTATACCAAAAAATTGGCAAGTAACACACTGTCCACACTACGGACTACATTCGTCAAGGGACGACAATTTTGGTCTCGGACCAAATACCGACTTCTAAATTTCACATCCTTATCCGATATTCCTGTAGGTATCTTGGAATATTGCCTTATTTCGAACTGCAATTATGGCAATTTTATATTGGATGGGGACAGTTAATTTGCCTAGTACGGACCCATGAAAGAATTATTGCAAGGGTTCCGAAAATGCAGAAAAAGTGACACTCTCTCTACACGAGGTATCGGATTTAATGTCCCACTTCTGACCAAACGTGACTGAGTTTATTTTAGAAGTAAAACACAATTAGCATATAGACAAGCGGCAAGGAGGAAAGGTAAACTTCTCTTTAACATTCTGTAGAAGGTATGCATAAAAGAACTATAGACTATATTCTTTCATATATTGAACGACAAATTATTTTTTTATATCTCTACCTGTGTGACGTTTAAATTCTGACGTGAAACGCACAATTTTACGCCAGAATCAAGGTTAAAGCAATGAATGAAGTTGTTAAATGGGATATATGCCTTTTTGTGCTACTTTGTTTAATATTTGTTTGTTTTTATTGTGATTAAGATACATGTTGTACTTGTACATCCTGTCATTATGTTATTGTTTATGATAATTATTCTCGTTTTCTTGTCTTTTATTTTTGCTAATGTGCTATGTCTATATGACTTTTGGTGTTAATTTCGATACATTTAACGTGACTCTGTTCTTATACATCCCGTTATTGTGCTATTGGAAAACATGTGTGTACATTACACTTGCTTTTCGTTCATTTTTGCTATGCGGATTGTCTATATGCCTTTTTATGTTTCTTTGATACATATATGACAGGGCTCTGTACATCCTGTCATTGTGTTATTGTACTGTAGTAAATCTGTGTATTCTTGTCTTTAATTTTTGCTAATATGTTTGGTCTATATGCCATTTTGTGCTTCTTTGTTTCATATTTGTTTGTTTTTTAGTGATTAAAACTATGACACATTAATGACTGATGTACCCCTATTTTGTATATGTTTACCTAATATGTCTGTTTATTTTGTTCACACATCGTTATCAATATATTGAAACTATCATACAAGTGAGAGGTTTAGCTAGCTCTAAAACCAGGTGCAACATAATTTTTTACATAAGAAAATGCCTGTACCAAGTCGTGAATATAACAGTTGTTGTCCATTCGTTTAATGTGTTTTATCTTTTGATTTTTGCAATTTGATTTTCCGTTTTGAATTTTGGTGATTTTTTTTACTACCTATCGGAAGAAGACCTAAGTTAACATACCTTGAAAATTTTGAAAATTCATATTCTAGACTGATACTAACTTTAAAAAAAAAAAAAAAAAATATTGTAGGACTTTGCAAGAAATAGTTGTGTACCAAACGTGAAAATAATTTACGTGCTTAATAAATAAGCCGTATCATGAATATTCCATCAGCACAAATCCCCCTCCCACTGAAAATTAAATGGTTCGCTAAAACTATTTAAATATATACATGCTTTGAACTGAAAATTTTTTGAGTTTTTGACATAAAAAAATACTTATTTTATAATATTATTATAATCATTATATTTCAATGTGTGTTAACTAACTTCTTTTAGTATCGATATCAAAATCCATGTTCTTGATATTTAGTTTTATCGGTCGTCCCACTGTCTATATCACTCTGTTCAGCTCTTAATATTATTCGGTATCATGTCTTTGTGACGTCAAATACGTTGACCCGGCCTTAATAACTTTGACCCGGACATATCAGCGACGTCATAATGTTTGAACCGACGTTAATAACTTTGACCCGAACTTATCAAGTCATCTTTTGTGTGCTGGTGAAACAAAAAAAAAACACTTCTGAAACACGCATATATAGCCCGATAAATCGATTATCAGATTATCTGCATATTGATATTGTAAAATATCAGCTGCTTGACATTATATGAAGGCTTTTTTATCTCGTTCGCTACGCTAACTCGACAAAAAGCTTCATAGTATGTCTCGCAGCTGATATTTTACGATATCAACATGCAGATAACCTGATAATCGGTACTTATGGACACATTACCCACGTATACTCAAGGCCTATATTGCCTATTTGACTGTATGTTGTCAAACCTGATTTGAACTTTTTGTAAACAATTTATTTTGTCAATGTGAACATAATAGAGTTTACTAGTTTAAGTATTTAGTAAACTTACACCACACTGAGTGCAGCTTAATTTAAACACGGTATCAAGAAATAATTCTCAAAATACATTTCAAACTCCACACGTGCACTTGTGAAACATTGGTTCTTTGTATAAAAGTACAAGAACAACTTTTTAACTTCCTACAATCATAATTTTAAAAACTTGACCATGAATTTAATTAACTCGGATGAATGCTCAACTCCAAATGAACCGGGGGTATCAAGTGTTGCACGACAGTTAACTAATTATCCATTACTATATGCGGTCGCGTCTATTTATTTCATTGAGGAAACTATATTTCATTTCCTTTGATCTGTCTGCCTATATTTTGGTTAAAATTGAGTTATTTCTCTTTTGTCCAGACGATGACAGGCTTTCAATTTGATTGCATACACATATTGTTACCGCATGCAGTTTTTAGTCCGATTAAATTCATCGAAGGAGAATATGTCAAACAGACTCAATCCCACTAATACATTAAAACCAAACCAAGAGCTTTTAAAGGTCAACTACTGTTTTCAATAATAGATATGACTTTGTCCATACCACATAACAATAATACCTACTTTCTCGAAAATAAAAGTCGTTGTTTGAATCAAAAGTATTATAGAAACGTTAGTATGTTGTGGTGTTACTTTATATATTTTCATTTCACATATGGCATCAATTTTATTTAACCTAATAGTTAAGTATAAAACTTTAGATAAAGAGTCAAAAGATATCAAAGGGACAATACAAAATCACAAGTCGAAGAAAAACAGATAGAAAACAGTATTGCCATAAAGAGCAATGATGAAATTGTGGCTGATCTCATGAGTTCAGAAAGTGTAAGCAGAACTGATCCTAGTCTGCAATAGCGGTTACTGTCGCGTTTGTTTCCAATTGTAGTTACATTTATTACTCCTGTTATAATAACTTGGTGGACGATATTCGATGATGAGGTATATAATATTTATGCTACATGTAATCTTGTTGTTAAAATTTAGCTTTATAGAAATAGAGTTCACAAATTGAAAATATGAAATCATCTCTATTTGTCATAAAAGTTACTAGTAGTTCTTAACCTGTTAGTTAAAAGAGATACCAAAGGGACAGTCAAACTCATAAATCGAAAATAAACTGACAACGCCATGGCTAAAAATAACATACACGAAACAGACTGGTCTGTATCAATAATTTCCTTTATTTTTCATGTTAAATGGAATGATAAGATCAACCAAGGAGATTAATCACCAAAAATTGAAATATTGACAAGGCGCTTGAACTTGAAGATATTAGAACAGTAATTGATTATCTATTATGCATTGCTCAAGTCAATTTGTATCACCTTTTCTCATTTTGTAACACAACCCTCGAGAAAGCCGTGACAAGCCAAAAAAGTTGCAATGATCCCTTTCATAAACAATACCGACTAGGTGCTTCGACCTGGAAAATGCATGGGAAAAATATCATCGGATCTTCTTTTTTTATCTATTTCGGTTCATTTCTATGTGCGTTTGTGTTTGTTTTTGTTGCACTTCGGAGTTCCTGTTGTTTTCCTCTTATAGTTGAAGTGTTCCCTCGGTTTTGGTTTGTTACCCGGATTTGTTTTCTTTCAAACGATTTAGGACTTTTGAACACCGGTATACTCTTGTTGCCTATATTTATCAATCGGCTGGAATCAACGACGAGGTCATACTTATATATATATTTTTTTAATTTAAGGTATTAGAAGAAATACGGTATCGCTCAATTATTACAAAATGTTGTAACAAATAAAAGAAATATTTCGTTATTGTATACCATGAACTGAAGTCATGCGTTGTAGCATTTAGAATTTTTAACGATATCAATCTTTCATCCAAAATTACTAATAAATCTTCATATAAACAAATAATCAGCTATACTGCGGGAAAAGTGTAACAACTGACTTTATATGATGAAAATATTCCTAAACACAATTGAGGCATTTATGCATAAAGTGTTTTGAAAGGGAAATCCATGAATAGTGTGTTGGTGTTTAAGAACATTCAAATAATTCAATTCAATGATAGTTCTACAATAGCAACAAATTTTGTTGTATTGGCTCAACAGGATGACCAACTAACCTATCGATTAGTTTGCAAACCAATCGACCCTTGGTTAGCACGTACATCTCTAGTCAATTTCTATGCCATCTTGTCGATGACTTCTATTGTAAAATCCATCAGCAATTGAATATCTTTACAAGGACAAGGGCAGCAGTTATGTAAATTTCACTGGGACAAAAATTAAATTTTGTTTTGTGAATAATTTATTTTGTCTTTTTTTCAATTTTCATCTTTTGAATAATTTATTGTGTCTTGATTTTGGTAATTAAATTGATAAGCAATACAAAAAATGTTGATTGCATTTGATGCATGATGGGAGCATAACATCCAGAGGAAAATAATAAAATGTTAATGCATACTCAGAAAAATCCTCGGTATTATAAGAAAACACTTTTCTCTGTACCACACTCAAGTAAAATACTATGATAATCTCTAAAGTTATCACTTTATCGCCAGACATATGCCACCTTATCCAAACACATTATTTTGAATCCGATCACTCATAGTTTTAAACCAGTATAAAAAAAAATAGAAATCAATTTTTTAGGACTTTTTTGTGTTCCTGTAGTATATCGGATTTTCCATCCTGCACTAGAGAAAAGTGTGCAATCTTGAGAATAAGTCCGTCAGGATGATGTCCGTTTGAAGATATCAATATTAGATGTACCATTTATTACCATGTTTTTTCAAGGATTTAATGTATTTAAATAAATAATACCATGGTGCAATGGAAAACCATGAGTTGGTAAGAGACAGAATATCTTTTCCCAAAATAACGCAAAAAGACGAAGGTCAAAGAAACTCTACTGTATCATTGGGGGGGGGGGGGGGGGGGGAGGGGAACAGGAAGGAACAGTAGTGACATCTGGTGTTCTGGAAGGGGAGAGTTTCTCAACACTGAGGAAAGCCGTCGGATTGCCCATGTAAATGTTAAATGTGTTAATTAAGGAAAGGAAAACATCTTCAACTTTGTAAAATTAAAATGATTATTAAATTTTAATCACTGTTCTTTCATTAAAAAATAGAATATAAAATTAGTCCAAACACTTTCTCGTTTACGTTCGCTTTCTCTTTATTACATAGTTATCGAAAAGTTACAATTTTATGAGATCTTTCTCGTTCATGCCTACTTGTTGTACTGCGTGACCGTATCTTCAAAGGTTTCAAATACAATAGCATTATCAAACATGTTGTAAATATTTACCGGTGAGTACACATTACGGAAGTATCTTGTACAAAAGCCATACAAAGTCCGCCTTTAAACAGAACAAGTAGAGCATTATTTTCGGTGATTTAATATTTTCAAGGTTGTCCAATAGTCGGATAAATGTCACAATCTGCCCTATTTATCTGTTCTATTAATTAAAACAAGAATGTAAATGACATAGAATATTATACAAAGAAGATTCAAGCAAGACGTTCTTCCGTTCATTGAGCTTACAGCAGTACGATTTTTTTAAGGAACACGGAAGAGGAAACGTAATTCGTTGAGCTAGGTAAATAAAAAAAAAAACACGTCACAATGTTTCTTAACAAGAAGAATAGCCATTATAGATAGACGTTTATTGTTGGTATACACCTTACAATTTAGTACCTTTTTAATCATTGTTCTTGTCCAGTATATTCTGATTTAAATGATAATAGGAAATCAGTACTTCCGACTTGTAACAAATTCCTTGTTTGGTTTGTCTGCTCTAAAAGTTTTCCTATACAAGTAATGAATTTCGTGATGATAGGGAACAACATTTTTTCTTATCAAGTGTGCTATCTTAAAAAAACCAGAATAGTCAGAAAATCCAGGATTTTGATATGATTAAAAGTTATGATGCAAGGGAATGTTTGACCATAGGGTTACTCTGTGAAATACACGATCTGTTTTAGAAATTAAGTATTTTAGGAACTATTTTTAAGAAACAGCAATATCTGGAAAAATCTGATGAATTAGTTCACAACTTGACTGGAAGTAATTTCATATTTTAACTGAATAAGGAACTTATTTTATCACTGGTGATGCTATTGAATCATTTGTATACTAACATATCTTTTTCACTTTTGTTCATTTCTGTTATTTTAATTAAATACTTTCTTGATAATTAAAGTAATCTTCAAAGTATGAAAATAGAAGGAGATAAGAAAAAATAAATACCAACACAACAAATCAGTTAAAGTTATTTTCTGTGTGTCTATGATACATGTAATGCTTTTTCTTCAAAATTTAGTTTGTCGGTGATGGGTTTGTGTATACTTTTATACATTCGTCCTTTTCACCAACACGGCCGACACTCGGTTAACCGAGAGATTGGTCGGTTAATCTATATTGAGTATGTAGCTATATGGGCAATTGGTCTGTTAATCGGGTTGGTTATACGTCTGTTAAGAGTAAAACGCTTAATTTAATGTTAAACTCTATTAAATATACAGATTTTTGGCATGTTATAAGAACCAAATCAAAAAAAGAAAAGTGTCTGACAAAATGATATCTATCATAGAACATTTTGCATTTGTAAAAACATTTCTTAGTCTGCGCAGTTTTCAGTAAAACTAAAAGGCGTCGCGCAAGTATGTAGTATTTATGCTTATACGCATAGCAATTTTTTTGATAAAAGGTGAAACAAACACATTTAGATATTATTTAAAGGACACAAAATAGTACTGTGGTTCTAAAAAATAAATTGACATTAGTAAATATTTCATAATTGTAAAATAACGTGAATAATACCACGTTTTAGTGAAAATTATGGGAATAAAGTCTGTTAATGGGTTGGTCAATTGAAATTGTGTCAGTTAACAGTTATTTAGCCACGACAATAATGTTGCTACCTTTATATTTTCCCCTTGAAAAATTTAAGAATGAGATGTTCCTGAGGGAACAAAAATGACAATTCGGTGCCACAGTATCCTAGAAAGAGCATTTTTATTTTGACTTTCTTTGCATTTTATTGAAGGGTGTATCACTTCAATATAGCGTGATATGGATTGGCCTCTGGAATATGCATGAATTTTTAATTGACATTTTCAATCAGCCTATATTTTTGTGTTTGTTCGAAGTAGCACGTTCTTACTTCCGACTGAAAGTGTCTTTCTAATACAACACAGGGTACATATAACGTGTTCTCGTTCACATATGAACATGTGAACGGATTGATAGTTTAGTCTTAGTTGCATGATATTTTTATTAGTTGTTAGTGGCTTTGAACTAGCTTATAACTGCGAGTACTCTCAGATTTGTTCATTGTGTCGTTTTGTGTCGGGATGTATAAGTACCGGGCCACGTCCACTTGTATTTTTGTCCATCTGATGAGTTAAGCCTTTTTCAACTGATTTTTATAGTTTGTTCTTATGTTGTACTGTTATACAACTGTCCAAGGTTAGGGGGAGGGTTGGGATCCCGCTAACATGTTTAACCCCGCCACATTATTTATGTATGTGCCTGTCCCAAGTCAGCTGGAGCCTGTAATTCAGTGGTTCTCGTTTGTTTATGTGTTACATATTTGTTTTTCGTTATTTTTTTACATAAATAAGGCCGTTAGTTTTCTCGTTTGAATTGTTGTACATTGTCTTATCGGGGCCTTTTATAGCTGACTATGCGGTATGGGCTTTGCTCATTGTTGAAGGCCGTAAGGTGACCTATAGTTGTTAATGTCTGTGTCATTTTGGTCTTTTGTGGATAGTCTCATTGGCAATCATACCACATCTTCTTGCTTATATGATATTTGTCACTGGACGTTAAATCCTAATTCGTCAGTATCATCCAATTGGTTCTTCTCTTCTATTACTTAATCATATGTTGTTTACAAATCATTCTAAACAAGTAAAAGGAAAGGAACGAATGCAGCTACATTTGGTTATTTTAAGTTTCAATTAATTTTATTCCGTTTAGTTCCTTTCTACATAAGTGCAGAGGAGAACTATAGTTATCTATGGTGGCCGGTAAATTACATTTCGCGTTTTCGCGATTTCGCCTTTCATATTCTATGGGGCGAAAACGCAAAATCGCAAAGTCAAAAACGAAGTCGAAAACGAGAAATCGGTTTCGCGTTTTCGCGTTTTCGACTTCGCAATTTCGCGTTTTCGCCATATAGAATATGAAAGGCGAAAACGCTAAAGCGCTAAAACGCAAAATGGAATTAACCTGCCACCATAGTTGTCCGCATGTAAACTTCTAGAATTTGTCACCAATATAAGTACATCGCAATCCGTTACTGTTTCAACAGTCATCGGTGTTTCATGTATGTATTCTTAAACAAGTATTTTTTTTTTTCATTTTTAGCAATGTATCACTCTCTACTGTCCTTATATAATATTCTATATTCTGCGTTTCCATCCAGATTCTCGTGTATACCATGAGGGTCCGGATTGGGGGTATATAATTGTTTATTTCTGTATTCTTTAAATTATTATGTCATTTTTTTCTACATTTTATTTTGTCTTACTCATTATTCTTTCTTTATTTTTCATATTTTGTCATCCCAATATATATTACTTACTGATGTTTAGTTACATTACGACGCTTATCTCTGATTTATATACTGGTTACCAATGTAGATGACAAATTTGTGTCATTCATGACAATTAAACAGAATCAATATGATACATGCGATCATTCTTCGATGAAATTAATATTACTTTAATATTACACTTTTCGAAACCATTTTTATCAATTTTCAATTTCATGTGTTGTTTCCGTAAATGTTCTGTTTCATTGCTCATGTGTTGTTTTCGTATGTTTTAGCTGCTCGTCTTGAGCCTACTCATTTGATCCGATAACACCCCATATAGCAATAAAATTATACTTTTATTGCCATTCATAACTCTTAACAGACCAATTAACAGACCGGGTTTTATACATCCGACCCATAAACAGACCAAGTTTTAAATAAAGATTGATTTATGTCACCAAAATACAGATTTTCGTGTAGATTTTTCACACAATGATATCAATATGGTTAACAAAAACAATGCCTTTCTTTTTTTGATGTTCAAAATATTGAATGCGAGTAAATTTAACCAATGTGTCATTTTGTGTACATTTTATGTGTGTAAAATGTGTATAAATTTATTGATGAGTAACCCATTTTATAGATCGTACATCGAAGCTAGAAAAATAATAATTTTTATGATGAAAATATATTTAGAAAGTTATACAATGAAACATGCTGAACTTTCAATGATTTTCTCGATAACACCTGATTAACAGACTTTAGCCAACCCGATTAACAGACCAACCGCCGATATAGCCGCATACTCAATATAGACTAACCGACCAATCTCTCGGTTAGCCGAGTGTCGGCCGTGACCAATGCAGTGTTACATGTATTGTAGTTTTTTGAGAGTTTTTTTAATTTCTGGATTTTAACCAATTCAGAGTTGGCATAAGGTGTTGGTCTGTAATCTTTATTTCGGAATTTGGAGTGTGTTGTTGTCAGAATGCTTAAAACCCCAAAACACATTTTGTCTTTCATGCATTGAATCTGTTTATACAACAGTTAATTATCAAATAATATTATCGTTTATTATCAAGAAGTCTTTAGTATCATTCGGACATATGTTTCTCTAACCTGGCGGGTTTCTTGCAGACGATTTCCCAAACAAAACCCACTCGCGTTTCGAAAACTATAGTTATAAAAAAGTTGTCGGCAAGAATATACATCATTACATGTCTTATTTGATAGCTTAGGATGTTTCCATAGGAGCGTAAAAAAAATTCAGATTACAAATCATTTTAATCTAAAAACCAAATATATTCCCTTGATATGTATCATGCATTGTGAATGCTTTAGCAAATAAATTGGAAAAATACAAACTATGAGTATTTTAATTATAAATAAAAATATGATAATTCTTTCCAAACCAAATCTTAATTTTTAAAGAGAAAAGTGTATGTTCTAAATGTATGGATCGTCATTCTGATAAAGTACACACGATTTAATTCCCGTTATTCACTTCAATGCTGGAGCATAAGAAAACATATAACAGTGGCTATAATTTTAAATGTATATATACAAAAAACATATATCTGACATATATTTACACTTTCTTTATAGCAAACTTCTCATTTTGTCAAATTTAAGTATAACCCAACAAATGAATATTGTCGAACTACAGATTTAGTTTCCGCAATTGTTGTTCCTCTTCTTTAAATGTAAGTCGTATGCATCATTGAACTAATCAAATGTTGAAAAGATAGGTAAAACTTTAATACCATTATGTTTTACAAAAGAAATTTTAATCCATAGATTGACGAATCGGGAATTCTGAAAGAAAAAAAATAATAGTGTAATTTCTTTTGAAATTTAAAGTGACATTATACTAGATACACATTATATTTGTATCTTTAAACACTTTAATTTCTGGATTTTAACCAATTCAGAGTTGGCGTAAGGTGTTGGTCTGTAATATTTATTTCGGAATTTGGAGTGTGTTGTTGTCAGAATGCTTAAAACCCCAAAACACATTTTGTCTTTCATGCATTGACTCTGTTTATACAACAGTTATTTATCAAATAATATTATCGTTTATTATCAAGAAGTCTTTAGTATCATTCGGATATATGTTTCTCTAACCTGGTGGGTTTCTTGCAGACGATTTCCCAAACAAAACCCACTCGTGTTTCGAAAACTATAGTTATAAAAAAGTTGTCGGCAAGAATATACATCATTACATGTCTTATTTGATAGCTTAGGATGTTTCTATAGGAGCGTAAAAAAAATTCAGATTACAAATCATTTTAATCTAAAAACCAAATATATTCTCTTGATATATATCATGCATTGTGAATGCTTTAGCAAATAAATTGGAAAAATACAAACTATAAGTATTTTAATTATAAATAAAAATATGATAATTCTTTCCAAACCAAATCCTAATTTTTAAAGAGAAAAGTGTATGTTCTAAATGTATGGATCGTCATTCTGATAAAGTACACACGATTTAATTCCCGTTATTCTGTTCAATGCTGCAGCATAAGAAAACGTATAACAGTGGCTATAATTTTAAATGTATATATGTAAAAAACATATATCTGACACTTTCTTTATAGCAAACTTCTCATTTTGTCAAATTTAAGTATAACCTAACAAATGAATATTGTCGAACTACAGATTTAGTTTCCGCAATTGTTGTTCCTCTTCTTTAAACGTAAGTCGTATGCATCATTGAACTAATCAAATGTTGAAAAGATAGGTAAAACTATAATATCATTATGTTTTACAAAAGAAATTTTAATCCATAGATTGACGAATCGGGAATTCTGAAAGAAAAAAAATAATAGTGTAATTTCTTTTGAAATTTAAAGTGACATTATGCTAGATACACATTATATTTGTATCTTTAAACACTTAAGTTTAATGGTCCAATACATGAGTTTGACTTCCCTAAACATAGAAAGAGACAATGTAGGAAGATTGCGTTGTTTACTACGTGTCGAATTACATATTCTGTGTAACGACTTCACGACATAAAATGAAAATATAATTTTCGGTTCTGAAATAGATCGTTAAAAAAACAGTATTCAATTTGATACTATATAACTTTATATGTTTTTGTTTTTCCAAATTTAGGATGTCTTTTCAGTATTTGTAATTTTTTTCTTAGTATATGCAATACATTAAATGAATACTTTGTTGATCCCTTAGATACAGTTTATATTTTCAAAATATTTGATTTCACCAAGCTTTCACAATAATGGCATTAAAAAGTAACCACGTTTGATTAAGAGTGTTCTCCAATATCTTCGATATTTTTTTAAAAGGAAAGAATTTTGAAATAAGCTAGGATTAAAGTTTCTTCTATTGGGTTAAAGTATTACTTTAGTTTTGAAGTGCCAAATATTTTGGTCTCGTTAATCACTGAAGACCACTAAAGTGACAATCTTGTCAAAACGCTCATCTGGTAATGTAAAATTGGTACCGTTAATGTCACACATGACCATAAAAGAGGGAGGTTTGGCATGCCATAAAACCGGGTTCAACCCACCATTTTTTCTTTTAAAAATGTCCTGTACCAGGTCAGGAATATGGCCATTGTTATATTATAGTTCGTTTCTGTGTGTTAAATTTTAACGTTGTGTTTCCGTTGTGTCGTTTGTTTTCTCTTATTTTTGAGTGTGAATTCACATTACTAAAAGACGTATCACGGTACTTATCTATCCCAAATTCATGTATTTGGTGTTGATGTTATATTTGTTATTCTCATAGGATTTTGTCTAATGCTTAGTCCGTTTCTGTGTGTGTGTGTGTGTGTTACATTTTAATGTTATGTCGGTTTTCTCCTCTAATATTTAATGCGTTTCCTTCAGTTTTAGTTTGTTTTCCGGATTTTGTTTTTTGTCCATGGATTTATGAGTTTTGAACAGCGGTATACTACTGTTGTCTTTATTTAAGATTAATGATTTTATAGATCATATAATTTGATTTGCGTTTGCAAAGTGTCTTCAGGATTTGTTTTTCTTTTTCGTATGAACGTTCGATCTTCCTTGGAACTATATGAAAGCGGAGTATCAAACTTTGTATTTGAGTATTATGTGAATAAGTACCTCTATCAGACTGCCTGGTACTAGTATTAGTGGTAGAACATGTTGTCAGGTTGTTGTCTCATCAATATTTACCCCAACATCTCACCAAGTTGACTTAATAGTATATCAATTGAAGAAAGATAACCTTTAATTTATACAATTTGTGAAACTTTTCAGATTAATTTACCCCGATTGATTTGACCAAAGCATCTTTAGTACTATTTCTTTCTGTTAACTCTTAAACAATGATAAAGGTTGCAGTCTGATGAAAAACCGTATATAATACTATTCTATAAACGATCTTTCTCGTGTGTTGTCAAGACTTTATTTTTACTTAACTTCAAGTTATTATCTAATACGTTTTAACAATGTTCAGATAGTATTAGAATAAATTATATTGATGCAAATGGAAAGACTATGATACGTTATATGAATAAACGGAGTTTTAGGATAAAGCAATATGTCAATAAAGCGCTGTGGCTTTGTTTTTGTGCATGTACTGATTGTGTGTAATAGATAGATATATACTCCATATCCTTTTTTCCCTATTAATCTCCTTTTCCAGAGTTCAGCCGAAAAGGTCATACATAACAGGCAGCCAGTGAAGGATGATAAACGTCATTATAAAGTTCCATAAATCAACACCTCCTGAAAAAAAACACACAACTAAAAACAACACATCACAAAAAAATAACAACAAGAAGAAAAACACAAAAAGAAAAACAACAATAGAACCCAAAACATTTAGCTTTAACAAATGTCAACCCTTGAAGTGGTTCATTACTGCAAACAAACAGATAAAATGTTATCCAGTTGCACATAACAGAAGGGCATCGTGTTTCCAGGAATTGGTGCTTTGGCATTTGTTTACTTTTCAATTCATTACTTGTAAAGCAATTTTACTGAAAATACTAGTTGAAAATACAAAATATTGATAAAAAAAAATCATATTTCATGAATTTTCGACGACTTTAATCATTTTGTAATCGATAAGAATTCGACGGACACTTTTTAAAATCCGGAAGTTTGGATATCTAAACATGAAATGAAGTGGAGTGGAACATGACACTAATTGCAATCTTAGAAGTTTAAATATATGTTTTCCATCAGGTTTGGAACTTCATATATAACACATATAGAAAGACTTAGAAGTAAGTATTATTTCATTGACAGACCAGAAAAGATCCACATATCAAGATAAATAACCAAATAACCTGCAATTACTATAAAATAACAGAACCTGTTCAGAATTAACTAAATGGAATATATATACCTCAATGAGACAGCTAGCCATCCAACAACACAAACCTTTAATGGTATTTAAAAGTTAGTACATGTATATTTTAGTTACTGCATAGCTCAGATAAACATTTCACTCTTGAAAAAAGTCGGATACAGACAAATATAATTTTGTTCGCCCAATACGAAAATTGTTTGGGACTTCATTCAACAGTAAATAAATATTTAAAAATTTATTAAGATAAAAACTGGGCAATTTATATCTGACTATGTGGTATGGACTTTGGTCATTGTTGAAAGCCGTACGGTGACATATAGTTGTAAATTTCTGTGTCATTTGGTCTCTTGTGGAGAGTTTTCTCATTGGCAATTATACCACATCTTTTTTATATTTATGTGATTTTTTTTCAATTCATCAAATCATCTATACATACAAAGCAAGAACTCGTTTTATGACTATAATTAAACTAAGACACATTAAAAGCAGTACCACCTGTTTTGATCAAGCATCATGTCCATCGAATTGAAAGTTGTATAAAATTGGATTTATAACCTGCTAAAACGTCTGTGAGAATTATAGAAATTTCTGCAAGGAACGCATCGCATAAGCATCGCATGACTTGATTAAGAATCTAGACCAAAAAAAAAAAATAATGTGTCAGGGAAGTCAGGGATCTTATTTGTAAAAATTCGAATCAGCAACATCGAGATAACAACAAACAAAAAAAAAATATAATTATTCCTTTCAACATACTCTGTCGAAAGTAAAGCTTGATAAAAAAAAATGATTTTTTTTGTGTGCTAAATTCACTTCATCAATGAATTTTTGGGTGCTAAATTTGGTGTATCAAATCGAGAGACCCTTTAAATAGCATTAACATATGTCTTAAGACCATTTAGAAAATGTCTCATCTTTTCGCATATACTATGAACAAATGCAACAGTAGTATACCAGTGTTCAAAAGAACATTCCTGACTCGACACAAGACAGCTTCAGAAAAACGGGCGGAATGAACCTTTTCCAACGGCCAGACAAACCTCCCGCACTATGAAAAGGTAAAAAGTATCGCTAAAATGACAACATCTGTTCTAATTTCTGTGTTATTTTGGTCTTTTGTGGAGAGTTGTCTCATTGACAATCATACCACATCTTCTTTTATTATATATCACGCGACAGAAACATACCACAAACACATGTAATCACAGAGAAACGCAAAATCAAATAATACATCAGACGCCACATAATGCGAATCACGAGCATATTCCATAATGATAAAGACCACAGGATATAAACTAAACAGTGAAATGCTAACGTAGTTAATTTATAAAACTATTTATATATTTTTTCTATTTTCAAACTTATATTGGATTAAAGCGTTCTAGAAGAAAGTTGAGTAACATGGCGCTTTTGGTTCATCCAGGCAAAGAAGTTTGCTCAGTGGATAAAAATTGTTTCTTAGATTTTATAGGTTTTTTCATTTTTTGTTTTTAAACGGACCAAAATACTTTCTCCACATAAAAATTATTGAGATATTGTAACTTATACAAAATTAATTCATTTTCAACATATCAAAATCAATTAAGACAGAAAAAACATTGGGATCGTATGTTGTCGACAATGGCATTCTAAAGTTCTAAAGTTTTGAAGAATTATATACAAAATCATCTTATTTTCTAATATGTTCTGGCTTTGGGGACTTAAATAGTATTACATTTGTTTGTAGATGGTTTTAAAACATAAAAAAAAATTGATGCATAAAGACAATTATTAATATGTAAAATCTGATGTAAATTGCATTTTAAGAAAAAAGACACGAACGCAACAAAGAGATAAAATTGAATTAGTACACATACACCAATGTTTCTTGAATGAATCAAAATGAAAACGCTTTTTGGAAGAACGCTTAACCTAAACATTTTAAAGGGATTTACAAATACTTAGAAACGTTAGAGTTTTATGAACACCAAAAACGCTGTGTAGGAATGTACGTATTAAAGTTAGAATATAGTTACATGTACATGACAACTTTTTGTAGGGATAATTTTTATAAATCCTTAGAAAATTCGTCGTAGGGATGTTTAAATACGTACAAACGTTATGAGCTTTATGAACATGAAAACTCTTCGAACAGAGTTTTGCTGTTGTCATTAAAATCACGTATTCTACCAGTCAAAATTGTCCATTTTCTCGTTCTTTGGAATAATTATATGTTTTTATTTAAAAAAGATGAATTAAATTCGAATTCCATTTATAGATACAAGAAACAAAAGGCGTTACATTTAACTTTCTGTTTTTCAATTGTTTCTCGTTAAACTGGGAGAGTATTGCAACTAAATTCCATCTTCAGAAGGAACATCATTTTACTTTTTCCGCTTTCTGATTTAATATTGCAACATATTTAATCTTTCCTTTCAAGTTTCCCATTTTATAGCTTGTATAAGTTTAATTCTGTTTGACCATTTAACATACAAGAAAGACCACAACACAAAGCTCTTTTAAAAGGAAGTTGTTAAGTAATTAGACGTTCAATGAAGAGCACTGGCTCCTACATGCTATTTTTTTTAAAGACGATAATTATAAATAATTAGCCAAAATATCATATAGAAAATCCACCATAGTAAAAATATTTTTCGCTTGTATATAAGGAGGGTTCTAAACTATATCATTTATCAAAACAAGTCGAAACATCGAGCTATTAATATCTAAAGAATGAGTAGAACAAACAAGGTAACTGTTGTCCTAATGTACAAAACAACGTGGATATTAATTTAAGTTTTTCAAATAGAATATTCACTATTTTCGTTTCTCTTTTCTGAATTGTTAAACCTCCTCATAGACCACATATTAATATCCAAATGTCAAGAACCCAAGTTGTAAATATTTTTTTTTTTTTTTGCGATTGCGTAAATATATTTATTGATACATGTTCACAAGTCACTACAATAAACAGATTACTTACTTATTAACTTGCATTATCGTTTCAAGTCAAATTTTGTTGAAGCCGTTAGAAACCTAATGTTTATTTAAAAACAGTAAGAATTACCAAAAACAATTTTTTTAAGATGTTACTAAACTATTCAGTAGCAGAATTTAGAAGTTACAAATGGTTGACACAGAATATTGTTTAGTCGCAATTTGTGCACCAAAAATAAGTAATTATAATTGTTAATTTGAAAAACGATACAAATGATAATGAGATTGACTTCAATAAAACATACGACCAAAAACAAGCGCACCACTGTTACACATTCTGTTGGAGTTATTTTGATGAATATATTCAAAGGAGTAGGTCCGGTAAGACCCCTTTTTGGCCCCAAAATATAACAGTTTTACAAAATTGTTAAAATGTAAACTTTTAGTTATTTATTGACAGTTGAATGCTTCTGCTACATAAATATGGGCTGTTTTTGACAATACAATGCACATATATCGGGTTGTAGCACCATTAAGTCATGCTAAATTACTGAAATCTTCAAAATTCTATCATTTTAGTTAAATTTTAGACGGTTTCCTTGCAAAACGAAAGTGGCCGCATTCGTGTTCATCCTTAATATTGAAATGTAAGTTGTATTTTATGATAATACATAACATATATAAAGGTTGTGGATGAACACGGATGCGGCCACTTTCATTTTTGACAAAAACCATCTGAAAAGTTACGTTTTTTGGCATATTTGAGCTTGAATCGGATCGTTTTTAATGACTAAATCAGTTAAAATCTTTCACTTATACTAATTAAATCAAGTGACATAGACACTTAGATCTTTAAAAAGTGGTCACAATCTTTCGTCAGATGAAACTGAAATTTGAGGCCAAAATGAGTCCTTACCGGACCTACTCCTTTCGAAGCTGTTTGTATTTTCCAAAACTGTATTTTATCCCTTAGTAAGTGAAATTATAAGTTAATATATATTTTATGATTACTTTATACATCTGTTTCTATTGTTATACAAAAAGTATATCATGCTATATACCATAAATGTACACCAAGGTGTGATTGGAAGTACTGTACATATCTTTATTAAAGAATGACTAGTATTATATACACACACGAAAGCAAACGTTTACATGAAGAGATGAACTCAAATAAGGGAATCTTTAATGGCAGTAGAGTAAAATATACTTATATTAGAAAAAAAGTAATCTAATGTTAAAAAAAAAAACAGAAATGTGGACGAATAAGTTAATAACACCTAGAGGCAATTACAAATTTTAACATTAAAACCATAAAACAGCATTCAACAACTGGTTAAATTTGGTGCTCGTTGCTTTAAATAGAAGTACTATTCACTGGGCTTTCAACAGCAGTGAGGTTCAAAAGTAAACTTTAAAAAGTATCAGAAAAAATACCAAAATAAGAACAGAATAAAGACACAGCTGTTCATGTTACTTAAAATCGTCTACACTATACAAAATACTTCCGTATTATATCTTTATATTTTCTAGACAATCACGAGACTTCATATCATCAATTCAAAATGACAATGATCATTTGGACGTTTGTCATTCAAAGTTATGTTTAATACAACAATTTGATGTGTTCAAATCGCATTTAAATGAAAAACGTTCACGTGATAATATTAGATTCTAATTTGAGTGGGATAGGATATCAGAAGATGATGAAATCAAAACCACAATGACCAAGACGGCGAAAAGATAATTCTAATATATGCAATGCTGCTTTTGCTTAGTAAACAACAACATTCCAAATTCTCGATATATCTCTACATAGCGCAGATTCAGAGTTGTACATAATAATGGCTGGTACAATATACCTCCCAAGTAAATCTAACGTTCAGAACAAAATTCGAATATCATGACTCTGGCAATTTGTAAATTCCAAAAAATAAAACCGATGACTTACATGAATTATTTCCTATCGAACAGTGTACCAAAATCAACACACACAACTAGGAAAGAGCGACACAACACCAAAAAGCAAAAGGTCGAAATGGCCATGATTGTAAGATAATATTATGGTTTTTTTTTCATTTTTCTTCTTCAGATACTACACTTACTATGTTTGTTTCAACTATCGTTCAACGTCGATTCAACTGAAGACCTTTCTTGTGGTAACAGGTCATTACAATCACTCAAACTTGAGTCAAAGGCAATTTTACCAGGACAAGTTCTTAGCTATAAAAACGGTCAGTTACCCATTATACAGAAAAAGTACCGAACCATGACTAAACAGACTTTGGCTATGGATTGTTCAATCCCTGGAGCATACAACCACATTTCCCAGAGAACCGCTTGTCCTTGGAGATTTGTTCTGAATATTGACGAACACAGAATTCCAAGAGAAATATACGAAGCCCAGTGTAGTACTGCGAGCTGTCTTGGGTCTACAATTAACGGTTGCAGACGTCAAAAGTGTGAAGAAATCAAACATTTTACGTGGGTAAAGCGAAATACCGGAAGTGATCCAACGGTTTTTACGAATATTCTCGAACCAATATCTGTCGGATGTACATGCGCTTGTAAAAGACGAATTCAATCTCCAGTCAGAAGCGATAGGACTATCATGTGTAGCTGATGTAAATACATGTCAATAATTGATGATCTTAAGTAAAGTGCGATTGTATAGGTCTCTAAAATATTACTTATTCTAGTCACATAGCATTACGTACATTTTGTCAACCGCAGTATTATGTCATGTAATTTATTGTTCAATTTGTTTAATAAATATGTTGATTTACTGTAATCATTATTCATTCTGCCATAATTTATCTAGATGTTTTTTCTCCGGTTTTCTTTTACCAAAGAACAAGTTTGAAACAAATTGACAAAGAATAAAATAGCACACAATATTTATAATATTCTTGCGATGTTTATTAAAAGTGTATTTTTCATTATTTTATTCTTTCCTTTTTCCCTTTATTTCTTAGTTTTTAGGGGAGAATAAAAAAGAGAGTTAAAATATGTTTTTGTTGTACTAAACATTGCACAACCAAATATTTGTCAAAATCTGCAGCTTTTTATTGTGGTCGATGAACAATAATTAGAAAAATCAAACGTGAAAATGTCAGTGGTTCTGGCAAAAGATTGTCAGTAGCAATCTAAAATTAATATATAAATAAAAATAGGAAATATTTTCCCCGTTTTAGCATGAGTTGTATGGTCATGCGGAAAAAAGTTAACAACATGAGATGGCTGAACCGAGTTTGATTGACTAGTAGTTCAAAATAGCATTTTTGTAAGACAAATTATCATTCTGAACTGTCTGATTGAGCCTTCAGGGTTATACTGTGGGACTAATTTTAGATAATATAACCCAAAGTTATTGCTGTAATAGAAATAACCAGAATTGAATAGATATTCGTTGAGCTGTCAAATCAAGATGAAATAACTGGACTCACAATCTTTGTTTGCATTTTTTGGTTTAGGAATAATCTATTCAGAAATATGTACCATTGATTTTGTGCTCTTCAGTTCAACTGTATAACAGTTACTTAAGTCATGACGCCAATGTTCAGTGGGTGTGCTTCTCTTTTCGAGTATATCCCACACCCAAAAACTTATGTACATTTATCACTAATTCTAATTCTAACAAAACTCTCATCTACAATCTCTTTGTAAAGGCTATGATCGTTTTACAGTATTTTACAGTAACCATTTGATTCTACTATAAAGGCAAAATAAAAAACTCAAACACATGAAGCTAATGAATAAAAACTGTCATGGCCACACCATCTGTATTTATTAACTACACTTCTACAATATTTGACTAGTTTTAAACTACATGTTCGACATTTATTCTGGTTTCATTTCAAATATAAAAAGACTATAGAATTGTATGCTTCTTTTTATGTCACATGAAAAATCCGACATAAAAAGGGACTTTTGCAATGACTTGTGATTCTGATTTTTTAACTTCCAATGCCGATTAGATAGAAATATTTCACTGGTTATTGGAAGCCAATGATTATATTTTCCCCGTAATTCCGATGTCAAGGTAAATATCAAAACCCTGAAATCTTGACACAGAGCCATCTTTTAGTATTGATTGCATACCTATTATCAATATCCTATCTTAAATTGTTAAAAACGAAATAAAAAGCTCCAAAAGGGAAATATTTCTGTGGTTCGCATGATAAATCAGATAATCAAGTTTATATGTATACATGCATAAAGATTTGGTAATTGAGTTTGAGCATTTTGTTCATAGCACGTTTGTAGATACTGATTTACTATGTCACTGATTTGCCAGTTATTACGAAACCCGTTTCAACGGTAGTCCATTTTGACAAATATCTGTAATTATTGTGTAAGCATTGTGTACAGAAACCCTTTACTGATGAAGTTATATTTTGGATATAATATTGGGATACGTTTCAATACTTTGCATTATTTTGTTGTTAAGATTGTTTCGGATATTCATGTATTTTCATTGAAACACATGTATTTACAGCGAACAGAAAAAAACATATCCCCGTCAGTTCGTTGTGAGACAGGATAATTTAAAAGTGAGAGGTTAAGCTTTCTACACAAACCAGGTTCAATTCAAAGTTTTCTAAATAAGGAAGTCGAAAACATGTCTGTTATTTTCCATTCGTTTGATGTGTTTGCCATTTGACAAAGAACTTTCCGTTTAAAATTTTCATGGGAGTTGGGTAACTTTTGTTATTTAACTTTTATGTAATGGAATAATTATGATCCATGGAGTTATCTTCTTACTAAGACAATTTTGTTTTGCTGTGTTTATGCCATGTAGTTCACATTATACTATTGTCAATATATTGAAATTGTATATTACTGTCATTTAAGTAACTACATTTGTGTTGTAAAACCAGGTCTTATCCCCCATTTTTTTCAAATAAGAAAATGTCAGAACCAAGTCAAGAATATGACAATTGTTATCCATTCGTTTGATGTGTTTGAGTTTTTGATGTTGCCATTTGATTAGAGCTTTTCTCAAAATTCGGTATTTTTGTGATTCTACTTTTTACCAAAGTTTACGAACAAAAAGTGTGTATTGAAGTTAAATTAATTTACAATAAATTATCAATGTTCATATTTTAACGCCATATAATATTTATATGGGTGGCTTTTTAAAATATTTGTTGTTGTTGTTTTAGTCAGTTTTTGTATCGCCTGTTGATTTTTTACAAAAAAAAATTCAGATTGCTAGGAACAAATTAAAAAATATTAACAGGTAAACAATTAAAGCATGGTCAACAAAAAAGATGTCGGACAAAGAACAGTACACGTACTATGAGAAACTTAAGTTTGATCCTAACAAAATCGTTAAGGAAAAGGTACTGATACATCTTTAATGTGAATGTTATGGTAAATAAATATACCACATGCTGACCTTCACAAATTATATGAAGAGTAAAATCCTACAAGTTCTAGTGGTATCCTGTTGAAGTTATAAGACAACTAGATGTGTATCCACCGGCAGGACGCAGCTGATTTAAAGAAAACTTCGAGTCAACATACGATTTTCAATAATACAGAAATCCAATAGAGTATTGTAGGTTATAAAAGTCTGCGTGATTATAATACATAGAAAAATAAATAGAAATAAATGTAAGTATCAACAGCAGAAACCTACGCACTATTAATAGATTAGTTGCAATTATCATGGACATTGCTAACCATAGACAATTCAAATCCGTATCGACTACATCCAACATGAGGAAAAACGTTATTGTTTTAAGGTAGAATTCGCCAATAAAGGTTTAGATGCTGTAAATATTAGCAATATTTTCCATCAGAAATCTGAACAAAAAACTTTTTCTCATTACTTCAAAATAAAGCTACACCATGTTATTTTTTATACTTACACTTATTGCATTCTTATTTCCTTTACCCCTTTTTTTTTTAAACATTTCTCACACTTACTTATTTTTTATCTTATTTAATTTCCTTTACTCTTTATTTTTAGACAGAAAGCTATTAGTCCAATTTTTAAATTGAAGTACTTCTGTTGATTGTCTTTTAACATTTTTTTCAAAATTTGTTTTTTATTTTTAATGAATAATTTTTAATTTTCATATGTTGATTTTTTTTTTACGGTTTCTATTCTGATTCTATTTTTGAATTTGTTGATATGTACTTGTATCATTGTTTTTATGCATTGTAAAGCGCCTACAATGAATGTTTATTTATATAAGCGCTATATAAGCACTGTAAATAATACAAAAATAATATTGCATCCAAGATTTTCAACCTCAAGAGAGTTTTAGAGGCCTTTATCCTCAAAGATGTAAAAAGTAATCCTCGGGATTGCTCATGTGCATCGTCACAATACAATTATAGTCCAGCTGGTCATGTTATAACTGGTGACCTTGGCATCGTTACCAATGAACAACTAAGAGAGTTGTTATTCAAGGGACCAACATATAGAAGTCCCAAGCCTATCAACTGGAAAAAGAATGTCAAGTTACTTATGGATGCAGTTGAGGACTATGTAAGGAAATGGAGCGCGAACCAGACCAACCAGAACTTGGCACTTGTTCCAACAGATAAAGTCTCTAAAATTATTGTCTTCATATATAAAAACTATTATTCGCAATTTTTCACAATGGAGCTTGAAATAAAAGAACTACTGGTAACCCAACATATTTCTAAACATCCTTTACAAAATAATCACAAATCTGTCCTTCTTTCTTTTGGTATCAACGTATAAAAAAAACGAAGAAAATTTACCATCATTGTACTGGATACCAAAACTACACAAAACTCTACATACAGAACGATACATAGCTGGGTCAGCAAAATGTTCGACTAAACATCTTTCTAAAGTACTGAATACTATTCTTTCTACAGTTAAAGATGGGCTTCAAAAATATTGTGATGAGATATATTCTACCAGTGGTGTTAACCAGATGTGGATTCTCAAATATTTGAAAGATCTACTGCTTTATCTTCGATCACAATCTTTGCAATTTTGCAGCAACATAAAGACTTTTGATTTTTCTACGCTTTACACTACTATTCCCATGCACAGTTGAAAGATCGACTTTACCATCTCATTAAACAGAGCTTTTTCTATAAAAATGGGATTCGTAGATACAAATTTCTTGTTTTGGGTTACAATATTTCATATTTACCACACTTAATCTACCAGAAAATATACTGAAGATGATATTATCAAAAATGCTGGACCTTTTGATCAACAACATATTTGTTGAGTTTGGAGGATTTATATTTCAACAGACAGTCGGTATTCCAATGGGTACTAATTGTGCACCCCTACTGGCCGATTTGTTCTTGTACTTGTATCAAGCAAAATTCATTCAGAACCTTCTAAAAGACAAAAAGAAAAAGCACCTTGCGAAAGTCTTTAATTTTACTTTCCGATATATTGATGATGTTCTATCATTGAATAGCCCATATTTCAGCCAATACTAGTACTTACATCTCATATATCCCAGTGGACTTGAAATTAAGGATACCACTGATACTAGAAGGACTGCTTCATACCTTGATCTTTTCCTTAATATTTAGACAGATGGACGACTTTACGCGAAAATCTATGATAAACGGGACGATTTCAACTTCACAATTATCAATTTCTCATTTCTCAGCAGTAACATATATCCTCTGCCCCTTCGTATGATGTTTTTATATCTCGTTAATATGTTTTTTTTTCGTGCTTGTTCACACTAAACGGACTTCATATGCAGGAGTGTGCTCCTTAAGCATAAACTGCTCCAAAAAAGTTATGAGGAGAATAAATGACACTCCGTAAATTTTACGGACACCTTCACGAATTGGTTGATCCATACGATGTTTCTTTGTCAAGACTAACTAAGAACATTTTTGCAACGTTTGTCATTACGTCGTGTAATATTTCAATTACCGAACGTGACTTATTCCCGATTGTGACTGTTTTGCTGAGTGTGAATTCGCATTGCTATAAGACATGTCACGGTACTTTTCTATCCCAAATTTATGTGTTTAGTTTTGATGTTATATTTGTTATTCTCATCGGATATTGTCAAATGTCTTAATGTCTTTTCTGTTAAATTCGTGTGTTATTGTAAAGATAATTAATCGCCCCCTTCATTTATTAGATTCTAGTTTGGTTCAACGAAATTTATACTATATATTTAGATTACAGTTTGATTCAGAAGAAACTCTGACATAGCTTGATGATACAATTAATTATCTAATTACTACCACAATTAGATATAAATATGTATTGTAATTTTCATTGTTATTAATGAATGTAATATCACTATTTCAAATCTAGTCTTGAATCAAATCCTAATTCTATCTTATTTTTGGGAAATATTTTTAGAAATTTAAATGTGAAGTCACTTTGTGTGTGTTTTAGAATTTAAATGTGACGTCACTTTGTGCGTTGAGGCTTCGGCTAGCTCGGGTGTGTATTTGTATGTGCTGGGTTAGGTTGTTTTATGTAATGTATCCGTTTTTATTCTGTAGTTAGTCACCACTTCAGTTTTATCATGTATATCTATTATATAGTCATTTTATTAAATCAACTGTTTGCAAAAGTATGAATTATTCTAAATAATAAGAATGTTTTTATCACAGGCAGAAAATATTTCATTTCTTTGTGTTTTACATTTTAATGTTGTGTGTTCTGTTGTGTCGTTAACGTGTTCTCCTCTTACATGTGATGCGTTTCCCTCAGTTTTTGTTTCTAACCCGAATTTGTTTTATACTCAATCGATTGATGAGTTTCCAACAGCGGTGTACTACTGTTGCCTTTATTTAAGAGCTTTAAAAAAGGTATGTATGGATGCAGGGTAAGGAATCGGTCCCAGTATATTTTAATTCTTCATGAGCGGATTTAACAAATATATCAATACAATCGTCTAATAACAAAGCAATGAATAAGGTTGTTAAATTTGAAATATGCCTTTTTGTGCTTCTTTGTTACATACTAGTTGTTTGTTTTTATAGTGATTAAGATTATAACACAATGTTGACTACTGTATCCTTATTTTCTACATTTTTACATTTTTACCTATTATGTCTGTTTGTTTTGTTCACGCATCGTTGTCAATATAATGGAGCTTAATGCAACTGTCATACATGTGAGAGGTTTAGCTAGCTATTAAACCAGGTTCAATCCACCATTTTCTACATAAGAAAATGCCTGTACCAAGTCAGGAATATGACAGTTGTTATCCATTCGTTTGATGTGTTTGAGCTTTTTATTTTGCCTTTTGATTAGGGACTTTTTTCTATGAATTTCTGCTGAGTTCAGTATTTTTTGTGATATTACTTTTTACTCAACTGTGCACGGCAATCGAGTGTTTTGCAAAGCATACACAAATTCGATGATATCTTGTAAGTTTTATATAAATAAAACGAAACGATAGTGGAAGTAGGATTCATTTCAATTATTGATATCTTATCTGAAGAAAAATTCGAAGCGGTTTTGGAATATGGTAAATAAAATAACAATATTATATTATTTATCAGTCTTCCCAACGTCTGTGCCACTCTGATAAACTCTGATAAAAAAAACTGCTCATCTGCATTCATAATCTTCCATTGGCAGGTTATTTAATTGTCACAACCCGGAAAGTATTAAAGCTTTCCAATATTTTAATGCAGTTCAGCATGGTTTATATTTAGTTGCTTGCAAATTTTCATCCGTGAAATAACCAACTTACGCGTGCTGCTAACTTTAGAATTTAATTTTGATTAAATGCACCATGTCAGTTTAAGTCTCTTTTGATAAGTTTTGTTGAGGTTCCTCCTGGATTTCTTTTTCTTGAAAATAGAGTCCCCGTTGGAACGTAATATATAAGTATAAATGCACAAAAGGGCAATATAGAAGTATGGAATAAGCAAAGGGATCACAAAGAAAGATTTGTTATAATCATATCCATATTATTTGTAAAACAATTCAACTTTAAGACGAACATCGACTTTGATCTAGAAATATCGTCAAACCTTGGTTTTCGTCCGGACAGTGCAAATTATAGGCTAACCAACGTGGGATATCCGTGTTATAATGCGGAATGTAGAAAATAGTAGCCACGTAAGTTCAGAATGTTGTCGTTTGATGAGATGCGTCGTGTAATGATAATGCAACGCTCTCTGCGAGTTGTCGACCATTAGAAAAACTCTTTGGCGTTCCGTAGCAAATGTTGTGTATTGGAAATACATATTGAATGCGCTACGATAAAAAAAAAACCTATTCCATCTTATATCTCCATACAAGCCGACATTTACAAAAACGCTTTCAAACTATTAAAAAATTAAGGTATAAAATAAAAATGAAACTGTTCTTGTCTATGGAATGCTTTCCTGGTTTTATCTTCATTGAGAACGTCAATACTTTAAACATTTAAAAGCCATGTGTGTATAAATACGTAGAGACCTACGTAGCTGCGTTTTATGACCATAAAGATCTTAATAAATATAGCAAAATTCAACTAAGGTCAACTTTGACTGACAGGAATCTGATGTTAAACCTTCATAAATGTATTTTTAGGTTGCAACAATTATACATGTCGTTTCTTGCAATTTTGAAAGATTTCATTAAATTTAAAATACTTGTAATAAAATAACAATAATAAAATTATTTCACCGAAGTTCTAATATCGCAAATTCATTATTCAGATAAACAGGAACTGCAAGATTCACACGAAGAAAAAAGAGCGAGTGATGGTGCATCGATATAGTTATTGTCTGTTGCTATGCATGCATCACGCATCACCCGCCAAACTAATTAACAATGAGTTAAATTGTCGCAACCGGGAATAGGTCAAGAATGTTTACAGATGAGTCTACTGTAATATTAATGGTATCCAGAATACGAAAACATGCCGGTAGTGAGTTTTGACACTGATACAACCTATCGGACAATTAATCATGATGGTGACCGTAAAACTTCTGTAGTCGATCTTCTTTATAATTCTGTTCCAACAATTACATTATATCATGTGAGGAGCACATCGCTGTTAAAGAAATGAATAGCGTAAACATGCAAGAACGTGTGCGCTGCAGCAGAGGGAATGTTACTGCTGAGAAATGTAACGTTGAAAACAAAAAGTAGTTCCATGTATGTTTATACCAAGGGACAATACAACATATGAGGAACACCTTCTATTTTTGTTGATTTTTTTAATTTCATGTTCACTGGATATAATAACATTAAATGCTGGCCGAAAAAATATTTTAACTGGATGTCTTTCGATGTAAAAAAAAATAGAATACTTGTAAAATTTGCAATAATGTTTAAAATTCTCCAAAAATAGCGCTAGCAATGTTAGCACTTTATACTTTTGGTAGCTAAATCATTACATACAAACTCATGTAAATGTCATTCCTGTTTTAAATATTTTTATTCCTGTATTTTTTTTTCTCTAAAGTTTCCCAATGATATCTCCATAAAAACCGTCTATTAAAAATTGTATACGACAGATAGTAAAATTTTCTAACATTTGTCAATATGAAAATATAAAGTTGTTTCAAATGAATATTTTTAGAACGTAAGAGAAATAACGAAAAAATATAAATGAATGACGAAGAACAAAGACGTAAACTTGTCTCTTCCGCTGTAAACTCTATCTGGTCAGTTTTTGTTAAATGTGTCATCTCATTTGTCACTTTCCTAATTGTGTCGTCACCTCAAACAATGTGGTAGGTCAGTAAGTTAAATTTGATTAGGAAGTGTTTGTTTAAAAAGTTTTAAAGATTTATAATTAAATAATTATCAAGTTAGACGGAAAAACAAAATCCTATTTGAAAAGTCAATTGTTATTACTGTGAACAGTATATAAAGACAATACTTAGGATTTAATTTCATATGTCTACACTACTATAAGAAAAATAAGTTTAAAAGTGTCAAAAATGCAGTCATTTACAAAGGTAACATTAAAATGTAACTCAATTAGCGGAACAAAATATACGATATATTGTCATCTATCATTACATTGCATATACATTTTAAAAATAATTCTAATGAAGAAAAAAAACGTAAGGTTTGTATGTAAAACAGACAAAAAATAAAATACAAAAAAATATAATTTCTTCTCATGAAAGAAAGTTTGAATCTAAATATGGAATGTAAAAACATATATGTATTGCTTGTTTTCATTATTGATGTCAGGGGTATCTTCATAATAGGATCCATCAATATTTGCGTACGACAAAAAGTCATTTCTTTAGATTTTTCAAATGCAAAAAATATTTCATATCAATGTTTAAAGAATGTAAACAAAAATTTAAAAAACATGTAAAAAGGTAACATTGTTTTGTTACCTCAGATAATGTGCTAGATCATTTAGTAAGTTGTTATTAGAAAGTGTAGTTCGACAAATTATAATTATATGATAAACAATAAGAATTAATGTGAATTATTGCGATACCAGTTGACCGATGTTCAAGTCTCTTTAATCGATTAAGAGACAAATCAAGGTAACACACACTCAGTGAATCGCATAGAACACCTCATAATTGAAAGTGTGTGCCTTTACAGGATAATGTTTTCTAGCTATGCATGAAGTATTCGTAATACGAATCTATTCTCAGTCAAAATGTGTGTCTTCAAGATATTCCAGCCTTTTGGAACTTTACTATTTTGCCTATTCCAATCAAAAGAATAATAGATGTTGTTATTGCAAAACAGGTTGTTCATGTTATAAGTGTCTTTTCAAATAACAAGTTAACATAGGGGAAATCATGATTAACTTGGAATTAAAGGACGAATAATAAATGCATTTTTTTTTTAGGCAAAACACATTTACATTTATGCAAAAATGTTAATAACTTGAGACACATTTATTAAAAGAAAAGAATCACGCACATACAAAACCTAAGGCTCTTTTAAGTCAATGATTTTCGGAGTATTCCAATCATTGATATGGTTATATTTATAAATTAACTGTTCACAAAATTTTGAATTTTTGAAATACTAAGGTTTTTCTTCCTCCGGCATAGATTACCTTGGCTGTATTTGGCAAAACTTTTAGAAATTTTGGTCCTCAATGCTCTTCAACACCGTACTTTATTTGACTTTTTTAACTTTTTTGGATTAGAGCGTCACTGATGAGTCTTTTGTAGACGAAACATGCGTCTGGCGTATATACAAAATTTAGTCCTGGTATCTATGATGAGTTTATTTACTACCACTAGGTCGATGCCACTGCTGGTGGAGATTATTTGGCCAAACTTTTAGCGTCTGGCGTATAAAATTATAATCCTGGTACCTTTGATAACGATTAGGAATTTTGGTCCTCAATGCTCTTCAACTTCAAACTGATGAGTCTTTTGTAGACGAAACGCGCGCCTGGCGAATATACAAAATTTAGTCCTGGTATCTATGATGAGTTTATCCACATAGTTCATAGCATGTTTCAATTCTCCAAAATATACATATATTTCCACCGGTTCGCATGAACGTTCAATTTAGAAATATTTTCATTTTCGTGAATATAACGATTTAATAAGTTGTGTCCGTTTATGTTTAAAATTTTAAAAAAATATTCAACGTTACAATGGAGGTTATCCGTAAAAGATATTTACAATTTGTACAATTATTACAATAGGTCTCTAAATTTTTCTACATGATTTTGCTATCTACTCGATGTAATCTTTGCTGCATATCAATAAAATTAATTTGGTATATTTTCCAAACCTCTCTAATTTAGCTGCATACAAATACGGATAATTCCGTTTTGAATTTTCATTGGAGTTCGGAACTTTGTTATTTTACTTTAATTGGAATGTTTCGGGAAGATAAACAGCCAGTATCAAAATGAATTTATGATGGTACTAAACCAGTAATTTGTTCACATAACAAACTTTTAAACCAATATTATGTAAATCTCCTATAACCTGCTGTAATCGTCGTTTGCTCTCTTAGGAGGGAAATCATGATATTATATGGATTTATTTCCTATTTCGATTTATTCTTATTATTTCATATACCGATGACGTATTTCTTACTTAATGTGAAAACCTTATTATATTTTGGTACAAGTTTACCTAAACATTTGAAAGCTAGTGTATACGTCTACTTTTTGACGTTTTTCAATATTTAGATAGTGCAACAAATTTTTAAACATGGTGCGTCCTTTGCCATGCTTAGTCCAGGCTTTAGATATTACTCATAGTTTTTATAAAGAACGACTTAACAGATTAGCACACGTATTACTCTGACATATCTAAAGGTGATAGCGGTTATGTTTAACTTAACATTTCAACTATTAAATACATTTAATGATAAGAGTAGACTCTCAGTGTGATGCTGTTGAAAACATTCTGAAGACTTTTCTGTTTGAGTCTTCAAATATAAATTCTACATTACATTACGTTACATTTTATTTCAGATTTTTATTTCCATTTTGATTGGAGTGGTCTGTTACCAACCAATTACCGCAAGACATTCTTGTCTATACCGGTCCCTCGATTATCTCTCTGCGGAAACAAAAGCTATCCTACCAGGTGAAGTTTTAAATTATCAACAAGGTCAGCTTGCCTTAATACCACAAAGGTATATAAATATCACAAGGGTTGACGAGATAAGTTGTATACCTATGAGTTCGTATGCACCAATTGCTCAGAGGTCATCGTGTCCATGGAAATTTGTAAAAAATATTGACAATAACAGAGATCCTAAAGAGATATACGAGGCTGTTTGCCGAACACGACAATGCATAGGAAGTATGATGAGTAACTGTGAGAAACAGTCTTGTGAAGAAATAAAACATTTCACATCAGTAAAAAGAAAAGCTGGAGAGAACACATTTATAAAGATTCTTGAACCAATATCTGTTGGTTGTACATGTGCCTGTGAATCCATGACTACTACTTTTCCAATCGAAAGAATGACAATGTGCACATAAGTATGCCAAGAAACAATTAGTCTGCTATTTTGTTAGGTCTGTGCATAAGATAGGAGTTCCTTTTAGCTAATTTCTCATTTCAGGATTTGATGGTATTTTTGCTGCTAACACATGATAATTATTACATACGCAATAAACTTTTACAAAGTTGTTACAAAAAGCAGTTTCGTTTATCGATTGGGTTATCAATTAACGCACTACAATTATAGGTTTTTTAACCTCCATATTTTGATATATTTGTTATAACTATTTTTTCAAGGGAAATATGCTAAGTCTATGTATGAATATAATTTCGTGATTTAAAATATTTAGTTTTTCAATATCATATACGTTGACAATTGGTTTGGGGTTTTTTTTGACTCAAAAATAAATCCTATGTTATGTATTTATCCTATTTTGATAACTATGTTGAGACTAGTCAGGTATATTTTACTAGTGTAATCTATGAATATTGTTTTTCATATGTGATGTATTTTTATTTTTCTATTTTATGAAAATTTATTAATAAAGTTATATTTTTTTATATTGTGTCAGTTTCGAATGAGTTTCACTGTTCCGTTCCGTTACATTTACGGTTAACATGGAAGTTATAATATCTGGTTACAAATATATTATTCGTAAAAAAAAAGAAATCAAATTCGATCAAATAAGTTTAAAATTAACTGATTATTTTTCAGTTGGTTTGATTGTTTAAAACATGACATGATCTTTGGATACAGAATCACTTACTACTGATTCGTTCAAGTCTGTATCTTTTATGGCTATATGACCCAAGTTAATATGGGTTAAATACTCAGTCTGGTTCTAGGATTCGACGTACGTGTTTTACCAATAAAAAGAATATGAAAAAGAGTTGAGTGCTCTCAAAACTAGGTCAATTCCGTAACATATTCAAGTGGTTACAAAAAGTCATAAGCCTCGCTAGGAGTTGTCTTCTGTTCATCTTAAGTGCTGTTGTTTAATTTAGACTTTAAAATGCCAAATGCAGATCATTGATAGTATATATGCTGCTGCTGTCTCCATGGTACCCTACATTGTCATGTATTCGTATATAAGTAACGAATATTAATTCAATGAAAATGATATAAAAAAAGTGTCAGATATGTTCCAACTCCCGATTTACACCGTAGAGATTAAAGAAACCATTGCATTTCGATCATATAGAAAATTTAGTTGAACTACTTACACTGCTTTTACTGGCACTTTTGTTGTCAAATAATAAAAATGCTGATGAAATGCAAGTACATTAAATGTAATAAAGGTGAAAAGTGGAGATTTCATTAAATCATGTCGCTACAATTAATTGACTTACTCTTTGTTGTATCTAGGTTTAATCCGAAAGTTTCATAAAAAACTTTTAACCTCAAAGGAAATAACATTAATGGTACCAAATATACTACTCAGATGTGCATTTCGACAATCAATGTAATGTTTGAGGCCAAATGTATCAAATACAAAACTAATACAAACGTCCAAAAAATCAAACAGGACAAAATGTTAAGTCAAAACTGGTAAAAGATGTGCACGAGCACGAATTATTCCTATATCTGAAGTGATTTTCAAAATTATATTTATCTTGACATTTGAATTAAATAATAACAGTATTTTTAATAGATGTATCGTTAAATGCCTAATATTTGCCAATCAATCAAAAGCATAATATCAAGCTCCATCGAACACAAGTCTAAATAAATAGTTATAATTTGATATCTAACAGAAATGACATTAGGCACCCGATAGCTACGAATTTGTACTACTAGTCCAGCAGATAGGTGAATAATTGTGCACTTTGTGTTAAAAGCATAAAATTTGGTAGAAACATAGTTTGAACCGTTCTAAACAAAATTAGATATGGAGGCAAGCTTGATTTTATCCACTTCCGGTTTTATCATCAAAATGGCGGACTTGCTTTTGATAACTGATTAATGGTTATTTAATTCTCACAACTGGTAGTCAAAGTTTGCTGTGTAGACTATAATATTATTGTGTTTTCATGATTTGAAATAATGTATCATTTCTTTGAAACCCTCAGGATGTTTTATTCAGAATTTTGTCACTTCCGGTAAAAAATATCACATAAAACGTAATTTAGAGACGAAATACATATGTTTAATAAGACCTGTTGGTGACTTTCTGCTGTTGTTTGTTCTATGGTCGGATTTTTGTCTCTTTGACACATTCCCCATTTCCATTCTCAATTTTATTTTATTTATTAATAAAAATAAGCAATGTTGTCAAAAAAATTTTTTTAATATCATTGACCTTCTCTGATATATTTGTTCGATCATACATAAGAATAACGAATCGTTCGATTAATTGTGTAATAGTGGTTTCGACATTCAGAGTACTCACCAGGGCTGCGATCAATATCGTAGCAGCTACATAGGGCTACGTAGATTATGACTATTGAACGTGAAGCTATCCTAGCTGCTACATAGATATTGATAGCAGCTAGCACACTACTAGTTCTGTAGACAAACATGTACGTAGCACTACGTAGGCTAGCTGCTATGATATTGAACGCAATCCTGGTCTCTTATAAGGATGAATGCTCTTGTGACACCATTAAATGATATCCATGTATCCCATGCTGGGTTTTTTTCCTATACCAGCGATCGAAGCCACAGTGTCGAATTCAGTGAAGGCATGGAAAAGATGAAATGCATATATGCGTTTTCTTGTCCTAAAAAGTTAGCAAGCTCATGAAATGAAATGCATCCGAAGTGTTTTCCAGGCTTTAAACCCATAAATATCAGCTGCATTTATGACATGAAAGCAGAACACAGCAAGTACTACTACATCGGTATCAACTGTAGCAATAATTCTCTTCCCGAAAATGTGTTCATCCATCAGTTTATAATTTGACAGAAATAGAATAAACTCTGTTTTGTTTTTATCTTCACCTGAGAAACTCTATCAGTTTCGTGGTTAGCATGTTTGCCTTTGATAACGTCTCTTTGTATCGTCAATCGTTATATTGTCTACAATAGTTACATCTTGTCAATGTTTCGAACGACTTTGTATTAAACTAAATGAGACTAAATGCTGGTGGATGGGTGTGATTTTCTTGTTTGAAGGACTCGTCTAAGTTTCCTCTTAGATAAACTTTTCATACTGGTACTGTCCATCTATTTCTATTCAACGAACGACGAATAGTATCAACAACTGCTGAGAGAGCTATATATTTAATTGGTATACAGAACAAGCAGTTCGTTGCTGTCGTCAAGAAATTGATTTCCTAACTCTTCTATCACAGAAGCTACATTATGGATAAACAGTTTTGAGCACTTAGTTTCTGTTCATGGTCAGTTGTGTCCTCTTCATCAAAAAATCGATATATGACTGTCCCTCTGGTATCTTTCGCCACTTTTCATCAAGAAATCGATATATATGACCGTCCCTCTGGTATCTTTCGCCACTCTTCATCAAGAAATCGATATATGACTGTCCCTCTGGTATCTTTCGCCCCTCTTCTCAAACTCTTTAGCAAGTCTTGCAATTACTTGTCAAGTTATCATCCATCTTCGCAGGGCTTATGGGTTTTATTTCATGTTGTTTGTCTGATAGTCAATCATTATTCCTAGGTGCATATGAAAGAGGTTTCTTTAGATGCATGATGACGGATCTTTCGAGAGTAAACGTTAAGGATTCGTTTGTAGCTGTTGGATATTAACATCTAAGCAATCGTACGTGTTTCCTGCTAATAAGTAGCCAGTTGTAATAGCTTGTCCATACAACAACAAACTAACAAGAGTTACGAGAGATCTTGGAACAGAATTCTCCTCACAGTGCACTGGAAAACTACCGTCAAACCTAAATGTAACAATAAACATGTCGCTGCGAATAATTGTTACTGCTTTATAAATCTGCATTTAGTTTGAGTCAAAGTCATCGTCACCTCCTTTCTGAAACTAGGGTCCTATATCATCTTTGAAAGCATGTGAAAGCTCTCTCACAGGCAAACAACGTATAAATGTAAAATGAAAGAATTTCTATTCTTTCATCTTGTACTATGAACTCTGTCTTCAATTTCAACACCTAGATTCCTTATTCGCCAAGGCATCTTGAATAATGGTGCTAAATCTTCTTCGGTTATGGAATCTTCAATGTAGCTGATGAATTCAGCTAATGCGATTCCATGGCTTATTCGTGTGTCTCTTCCTTATTCAGTCTCATCTTCACTAGAAACTTTTGATGCCTGCCGATAAAGATTAGCAAGTCATTGGACATAATATTTCGTTTCTTGTACAATAAGGTCCCAATCACTGATATTCTCTAATACAGTTGTGTACTGAAGCTTTAGTACACATCGACGAAAAGGGATATCAACATTACTTGTTGTTTGTTCGTGGAGGTTTTCATCTGGTTTATACGAACAACAAAGTAACATACACATTCTTTCATTGCTAATTTTCATAATAAGTTGGTTTGCAGCTGCGATTGCCTGTATTTTTTACATATCATCTGTATCCTTTTGATGTCTAATTTAAGTTATGTGTTAAGATGGCAGGCCTTATGCCATGTGGCATTGGTTTTATTTTTGCATGGTACAAGGAAGACCACTGCCATCATATTGTGTATATAGATTGGTCATAGACGGTTAACATCGAAGTTCTTTGTATTTAACAAGATTTCCCGCCAAAGTAACATATCCAGCACCAATATTGATACACTTTGGGGGTGTAGGGCATTGCAGCTATTCGTCTGTCATATTTTGACAAATTATACATTTAACATTGAGAATGGAAATGGTGAAGATGTCAAAGAGACAACAAACTGACCAAAGAGCAGACAACAGCTGATTGCACCAATGGTTGTTCAATGAAGCGAGAAATTCCCGCACCTGGAGGTGGTTTCTCAGCTGGTCCCTATACAAAATTGTGTACTAGTTCAGTGAAAATGGATGTCACACTAAACTCCAAAACATATAAATGAACTTAAAATAAAGTCCAGCCAACCTCTACAACATTTGTGGAAGAACTACCTGGGCTTTGATCATCTGATGTCTCAATAAGTTTAAATCTTTACGAGCTCATCTTTGAATTGTTATTTAGACTCTTGATTTATAAAGTGTATGTCTATCTCCATTCAAATATAATAATGAAACAATATTGTTCACCATATGAATTGAATTTTAATGGTCTCGAAATAAATGAATAAATACATGATTCTATTACATCCTTCTTCTCACTTTTTGCAAATAAAAAGTCGACATTTTTCTTGAATTTTAACATGAAATTTTGACCGGAAGTTGACCAAACGTCACCTTATTGCTGCTTGAACAATAATGAAAACCAATTAATGTGATTCAGATCAATTAAAACATCAGGTCTTGTAGTTAAAACTAAAAAAATTGAGAGAGAATTTAGAAAAGTTGAAATTTTAACATGCATCCGCCATTTTGGATTTTACCCGAAGTTAACTATATTTCCAGCTTGCCTCCATATCTTAAATTAAAGAGTATAGATAAAAGTATGTTTGAGCAAAATTTGGTACTTTTAACACGAAGTGCACAATTCCTTCATATATTGCACCTATCTGCTGAAGACAAAACATACATAACTCTTTGTGCAGCGACAGTATTTTTGTGAGGAACTGATTTTAATATTGGACGTTATAGTCCATGAGGGTATCACCAGTCCATGCCAGCAGCATGCTTTTTGGTTCTGACATGGACAAACGGATATCGTGATATTGAAACTTACTTTTTTAAATTTTGGAAATTCTTTTGAATTAAGGATTATATCATCCTAATGCAAAGTTCTTTTTCTTACCCGGTTTTGGTTTAACTTTTTTGTTCTTTTTTGTTTATGGCTATTCATCTTTTTAAAATGCTTTTGATTTTCAAGTATTTTGGCCTCCAGCATCACTGGAGAGACATTAATTGCCAAAATGCGCATCTAATGCAGTTTACTGATACCGTTTATGTCATAACATTTCCGGGTTTAGCTTTTACTGTTACAAATGGAAGTTTTTAACGACCTTGACTGGCTATACAGCCCTTGCACGGTCGGTCTTTTACTGTAACCAATTCGATACACTTTCATTCAGACTGCGGCTTATTGACTTGATAGATTGATGTTTTGAAGAAGAAAGAATAATTAGATTTTATTGTTTAACATCTGAAGGGTCCAGCAAGGGAAAAACTAGGACACGTTCTGCTTGAAAGAAGAAAGCTCAGAAGTTGCATTTTGCATCTTAAGAGGGGTAATTGAAAAAAGATCAACGATATCAAATTTGCTGTCAGGCTTTAAGCGATACAATGTATACATTTGTAGGCAAACAAATGAAAGTATCTCCAACAAGAATCACATACTTTGATCTGAGACTCTAAAGCCATTCGAGAGCCGTGGCTGAAACGAGAAATTACAAATAAAAGATCATCATGGTCAACCTTTAACGACATCAGAAAAAGAAACCCTCCTTGTAACAGCTTGAGAGCTATACATTGCTGTAAAATCTAAGTACACTAAGGTTGACCGTGATATGCAAGATATTCATATATTTGCTGCACATATAGATCGAGTTAACAGGAACTGATACAGGAGGTCTCAAATAACAAATTTGAAATAAACATCCTTTAAAGCCCCAGGGCACTAAACCAATACGATGTCACGAGTTCAACAAAATTGGATTTGTCGATCAGACAGAGCGACGGATAATATTGAAAAAGAGCAGACTACTGTCAGGAACAAGGAGGTCATTGTGTTTTCTAATAGTATCGTCTATATAAGACTTTCAGATCAAAATTGTTATAAAGCCAAACAAGTATAAAGTCGAAGCGCATTGAAGACCCAAAAATAAATAACAGAAAAAAAAAACCGGCTAAGGTAATCTATGCCTGGGATAAGAAAATCCTTAGTATTTAGAATAATTCATTCTTTTTGAAACAGTAAACTTATAAAAATCACCTCATGTCAGCAGCGAAGTGCTGATTACTGGGCTGGTAATACACATGTACCTTCATGGACGAAATGTCAACCAGCAGTGGCATCGACCCAGTGGTATAAATAGTTATCAAAAGTACCAGGCTTTTAATTTGATACGCCAGACGCATAAGACTCATCAGTGATGCTCATATAAACGATATAAACGATGGTACATGTACGTGTAGTGTATCAGTCAAACTTTGGATGAGTGCATTGTATGACTTTAATCAGAGATTACCCGGTATCAATAAAAGAACCATCTTCCTATGTCTAAAGAAAAACGAGGCAATGTTGATTTGGTTGAGGGTATTTAGATATTCACCAACAATGTCATTACTGGATTTATTCTTGTTATTCATATCATATTATAAGGCCCACACATAAACTACAAGCCGATTGACCAATTATTGTTGAATCGTTAACGAGCAATAATAATTTCATTGTCGTAAACTCATTGTCAGAGAGTAAAAGGCACATATTTGTTCAAATATATATTCTACAAATCATAAAGACACCGCCATAAGAATAAATCTTCGCATTAATATTGAAATTACCAGAGAAGTGAATGTTTTATCAAAACAGGACTCATGTACAATGTATTAATTCAAAAAAACTGAAGCTGATGAGAAAACGATTGTTTATAAACAAGCCATGAAAAACGATCACAAAAAGTCCTGCAAAGTTTCAGAGATTAATGCAACATATTTTCAATTATACACATTTGGTATTTCAGGTCCTTCTAATCTATCCGAACGATATGACTATATACTTGTCAAGAAGAAGAAATGTTTGAATAAAACTTCGATGTTTCGTACATGTACCAATAAATACTACCGATGCAAGCAAACTGTCGTACAAATATGATATTTCGCTAACAAAATCAGCAGTTAAAAACAAATCAAAAAGTGGGCAAAAGGGTACTACTAGTATCACTTTTTTTAACTTGGCATTATCCTTTATGTTTGTAGATCGTTGTGGAAATAGATATAAAAAATCTTTTCATAACACTTGCGAACACATCGAGGGTATTCAGACATTTAGCGGAGACGTTAGTGGTCGGGTCGAATGTAATGATAGTGTTCGCAAGGGATAGATAATCTATATTCCGTAAGGGAAACATTAAGAAACACCTTGTCAACGGAATATTATTATACTTAACATATAAGGGGTATATAAGTGGATAAAACATACCACTTGAGTGCTGTCAATGTTCTTGTAAAGAAGAAACCATTTGAATTCACAGATGTACGTTGATGTTGCATTAAAAGCGTAAACGTAATGATATTGAAAAGACACCAGGTACCGGGTACAAAGTAAATGTACGGGTTATATTGATATTAGCAGATTTGATAAGCCCGTTTTCTCATTTGAGTTGTTTTACATTTACATTTCGTGGCCTTGAATAGCTGACTATGCAGTGTGGGTTTCTCTCACTGTTGAAGGCCGTACAGTGACCTATAAAAGATATTAATTTGAATGTTATTTAGTCTCTGTGATATGAACAATGCTACCGATCCCTTTATTGGATCTATAGTTAATTTATATATCCTGGATATGAGAGAAATATTTGCCTTTAGTTTATAAGATAACAACAGCCAATTTCCAATAAAAATATCGCCTTTATACTTTAATTTGACCCTTGAATTATATATTATACGTCCCAACAATAGTTTTCCTGTTCAAATCGTTGTTTAATTAGGTTTTAAAAGGGTAATTGTAGGTCAGATATTTAACACTTGCTTATATTTACTTCCTGTTTGAGGTGTTTGCTATTAGATGGGTGACGTAGCCTGTAGTTTGAAACGGATCTATTCTTTAAAACTCCTGCAAAAAATAAATCAAGTTGAATTGGTTTGTAGTTGAAATGATAAACAATAATTATAAAAAAAAAACTTTGCCAAGACAAACTTTGAATAATAGCAATAAAGAGGACTTGTTGTGGCAACATCTTTCATGAGCCTTGTGAGGTAAATTAAATGCAGTAAGTTGTAAACAAGTGCGTACATTTTTTTCCGTATTGCGGGTTTTTCTTTTGGGAAATTAATATTGTCTATATCAACATGGGGGAAAGGGCGGAATAAATTTAATCTAAAAAAAAATAATAATGTGTCATTACATGTTGTTTCGTACATAAAACTAAAATTTTATAGAACAAATAAGCATGGTTTGGCTTAAAAATTTACTTGATGCATCAATTACTTTTTTTAAAGGTTAATTTGGTACAATCGTAAATTGAAAGGGATCATGCCTTTTTAACACCCATTCAAAAATATCATAAACATAATCGATGGATTAGTCATCATGTTTTAATTGTTTTTTTTTATTAAATGATAGTAAAAGATTCATTGCACAATCTTTGTGAAAATGTGGGGTTAAAGATGTCACCAATTATGGCAGTAACTTTCATAAGCCCATAAAGCTGCGTTTGTGTTTAATAAAGTAGTCAGAAAAAAATACATACCACTGAGACTTAGGGACGACATCAAAAGTTCGGTGTAGGATAAAAAAAACTTAATTCACATAGTTTTTTTGCTGACCCCCTACCCCCCTTCTTAACTTAGTTTGGGAAAAAATGATTTACCTATATGAATACATGTAAAATCGATTTTAGATTAACAAAACTTGCAGCAATGTTGACCCCCCTCCCACCCCCAAACTATTCGATTTAAGTTTTTTTTTATCCTACATCGATCTTTTGATGTCGTCCCTTATATCTTCCATGTAGCGATTTTCCTTTCACCGAAATATATTTATATATATAGAAAAGAAAATTGTTTTCAGCTTTCGAAAGCTGATTTTTGCTAAATTACTAACCAACCTTTCTTTTGCGTCGGCGGTTCTAATGGTGAGTTTAATCTTTACCGAAAGCTACAAAGACGGAAACCAATTTACGGCAATTTTTCAAGGTATCAGAATTATTGTGCTAGTTTTTTCGAAAGAATAAAACATTTTAAATATGATTTTAATGAGCAAACAATAAAAGCTTTGCACACGAAATATGAACTATCTGCAATTTGGTAAATCACAAAAAACGATATATAAATTAATTGTTACGAAAAAATGCACATACCCCAAGTGTTAATTTTCAACAACAAGAAATGAAATCTGATCAATAACTTTTTTTCTATTGTAAAAATAACCAACAATCAGTTGCACTATACCTAGCATATGTTTTATTATAGTTTATCTAATAATAAGTATTTGATGAACGTTGGTCAAAATTGTGTATCATATACACATTAGGGTGTGATGTTATTGCCAATGACAAAGCTTTTCACCATAGACAAAATGGCAGAGAAGATTGCAACCATAGGTCAATGTACGGCCTTCAACAATGAGCAAAACCTATATTGCAAAGCAAGCTTTTAAATGACCCAACTTTCAAACGTAAAACAGCTCAAATCAGAAATCTAACGGCCTTATTTATGTACAAACCCTAAATAAATGTATATATAATATAATATACAGCAGCTAACGGCAACTACTGAATAACATGCTCCTGGCTTAAGACAGGAACACTTAAAATGAGATAGGATTCAACGTGTTCGCGGGCACCCAAACCCTCTCCTAACCTGGAATAGCACATATTATAAACATGAACTGTAAGAGTATACTAGTATTTAAAATTATTTGAGCTAGCAGGAATACAAAAAAAAAAAAGATTTATCTTATTGCGAACAGGATATCACAGTTTGTCTAATGGTTTTTTTTAAATATTTTTAAGTCATTTTAACCGTGATGTGAAATATTTTCCTACACTTTGTGTTGACAACCATGGCTACAAATACAAGTAAAAAATCCCATCTTCAAACATGCTTCATTGGCAACGTTAATAATTAACAGATTTCCAAGTAAAAGAGTTAACAACTCTATATATATACCATTTGGATTCCACTATTTGTTTTTACATATATGCCTGCAAAAAACGATATATTAACATAGACGCCTCTGCAGTTCAAGATATAAACATTTGCAGAACAAAAGTAAAGGTCAATAGCAAAAATATGCAGGTAATGAATTAATTTCCTTAGGAACAAATAAAATGACAATTTGTAGTCTTTTTATTAAAACCGTTCTTAGATTTCTTTCCGTATATATATTGTCACAAAGGTATAAGCAAAACAGTTGGGACGGTTTCTTTCATTTCAAATAAAAAAATTAATTCATAGGGGTTGAACAGGAATTTTTCAGCACAACAATACGGGAAAGGTTGTGGTTTTTCAAAGCCTTTCGGAACCACTGAAGAGTCAGCAAACAAAGTAGGGGAATGTAAAGGAGATAACAACTATGTTTTTCAATATTCACAGACATCCCCAGTCTTAGATTAGGTACGTATTGCTGAAAAGTCTTATGTAAGTTGGTGCATGACTTTTCGTTTTCTTTTTTCTGATCATGGATTGGTCTTCTTTCATAGACTGTTGTTGTTCGATTGTCCCTTGGTATCTCGATAACTACCATTTAATGAAATCATGTGTTCGTTCTTCTGATCATGAATTGGTCTGTTTTCAATAAACGGTTGTTGTTTAATTGTCCCTTGGTATGAAAAAAATCGACGAACCCTTTTGAATTCTGACTTGTTCCAGTAGCAAATACAATGAATCCAGAATTGTGTTTCACTGAGAAAAAAATCAGTATCAAGACAATCTTTCATTATTGATTTAGTTCAAATCTATTTTATTTTCTTAAAAAATAAAAGGTATTGGACACAAGTAAGTCATACCAATGATTGATTGCAGTGTTTGACATATCTCGTTGATTTCTCTTCATATTTCTTAAAAGTATTTGGTACCGCCTTATCTTGAGCATAATGCTTTTGTGTGGCTTATTACCGACATGAGATAAGGCGTCTTAAAATAGCTATAATATTTCGATGTGAGTCAGTCCAACAATACCACACTTTTTGCTTAAAACCCTTCAAAACTGGTTTTCCGGGGCTCTGTCATTATTTACATAATTTCCCGTGATTGTAATTACACTTTTACTTTAGATTATAAAAGATCTCACATTTCCTAGAATAAAACAGGATAAATGTACATGATAATCCTAATGGAATGCACATACATGTACATGTAAAGTACACGAGGGAATAGTTCAAATATATATATTTACATATATAGATCCTGTGGACTGAGGAAAACTGAATCCGTGGTTTACCATTTACGTAAAAGCCTGTAATATTTGTAACATTTAAATTCTTGGTTCGCATGTGTTCAGGGTAATTGATTTCAGTTTTAATAGAAATTGATCAAAAGGAGTTATTTGATACATGTATCGTATTAATTTTTTAGAAGAACTACTCCTTTATTTAATACAGTAATAATCGTGTATAATAAAAAATGATACATAGAATTTTGAAACGTCACTTGCACTTCATTTGGAGAGCGGAAGCTATTTCTATAATGACCACAATTTTCCTAGATCAAGGCCGGATGATTCGCAGGTCTTAAACTATCAACAGAGACGTGCTTCGCGTATCGATATAGCAAACAATCAAATTTTATTTTAACATGCCACCAAAATAATTCACCATCTTTTGACATGCGGTCTCTGTATTGATAACGTTAATGTGAACGTAGACTGTATATAAAACTAGTTTTACTCTGAACTTTTTTTTTTGCTAAAGATATAGTTGGGCGCGCGCAAAAAAAACATTATAACTAGAAGAATAATTTCAAAAGACTTGAGGTGAGTATCATGCTCAAGACAACAACGTTGAAATTGGCAATGAACACGGATAGGATGCATTCCTATTCTTGCAAGCGCTGTGCAGAGTGGCGGGCAAGAAAAAAATAAATTAAAAAAAAAACCTATATTTTTCCGATATATTTTTTTTTCTAATTCGACAAAATTTAGGGTCGTAGAATTCGTAAAACTAAAATAACATAACTATGGCCTGACGAAATTCGAAACTTAGTACTATATTACATCGAGTTAATATTTATGAAAATGGTAATGGTTCATTTAAAATCAAGATATACAATACAATCCCCCGTTTAAAGGGATTATGATTGACAAACTACTTGACAATGTGTGTCTTCCTCTTCCTATATTCCATTATGAAAAACCTTACACTTCATAACGCCATGTTTCTTTTCGGAAGAATAGTGATTTTATTATCATATTGGATTCCATTTTTCAATGAGTACAAGACACAATAGCCACTTCAGGATGAAACTTACAGATTGGTTCAGCATGTTAAAATGTATCTACATGTACGAATACGGTCAGTTTATAAAAATTTATAAAACAAAATTGTTTGATATATCCGGGTATATGGTACAATGAAGTATCCTGCTCACCCTTTGTTAATAAGAAAAGGGTTATCAAAAGACAATAAAAATGAGAAATAGTATTTTGTTACACATTAAAATTATATATATGTAATAAGGATTTTCTTCTATTTCTACATTCCTTGTCTGGATATTTCCCTTACTTCTTTACGTTATAAGTTCCAAAAGATCAGTAGTCTGGGTCCAGTATTTTCCAACAGTTCTGAATGATCTTACAAGTGATGGTGGTATCAGACAAAATAGTGTCTTACGTTTTTAGTGCAGTTATAAAGGTAGACATTCTGTGGATTTAGACATTACTGATTTATAGTGTAAGATGTAACACCTTTAATTATGAATAACTATAAAAAAAAATTGTACTGTTGTTTTACCACAACTGAGTTCATGTAAATGATGGTATTTTATTTAAATTACAAGGTTGTTTAAGTGCTTTGAATAGTTTCGATACACTTAATGGATAAAATATTTAATGGAAACTACACTGAAATTTTCACACCCCTTAATTTGTAAAAAGAAAATGAAGTCAATGTGTAATTTATGAAAAAAGATAATATAGTTACTTTATTCTTCATTTGGTATAAATTCATCATATTTATGTCACACCATCAGCGGGAAAAGGCCATTATATTCAATATTTGTAACTATATTTTGCTACGTTACAGATAGTGCAAAAACAAATTTGAAAGCTCTTATACATCAATCTAAACCGAAGTTTTACATGTAATGAAACAGCTTAGAGCTAAGACTGATATATGGAGATAGTGTTTAGGAATTTTGGTCCCCTAAGCTCTTCAACTTCGTACTTTATTTGGCCTTTTTAACTTTTTTTTAATTCGAGCGTCACTGGTGAGTCTTTTGAACACGAAACGCCCGTCAGGCGTAAATACAAAATTTAGTTCTGGTATCAATGATGACTTTATTTTGAAAGTAAACAGTATTTGTCGGTTTTTATTGTTAATGGGTTCACAACTTGGCTCGTATATTTGCATTGTTCCTTTGCTCTACATCATTTCTATAAAAATGCATCTGTTCATCGAAACTAGTATGCAGAAACTGTATAACTCTGTACCTATGTGACAAATTGAAAGATAACAGATCATGATAATGGCCAATTAATCTTTGTTCGATGTGATCAGTGCAACAAAGTCAATGCTGATGTACCCATAATTCGGTACAGCCAGCTTAAATTGTCGCCTTTTTTGTTTTAATCTTTTGTATGAGGTCAAAGTTTCATCCAAACTCAACTAATGCAAACTGGCTTCCAATAGTGTTCTATTATAAATTACCATTATAATGAACTACTGACCATTCCGGAGCACCTTAGTTGATTTTGGTTTGGTTTGTGTTACTCAATCTACGGGTTTTTTATGTTGTGTTTTAGTCTGTTTTTCATTTCATTTAGTCGTTTTCTTTTAACACATGGTGATTTCTGTAATTTTACTAAAAATATTGCAAACGGTTACTCAATTAATTTGAAAATATGTATAGGGTTGCATATGCTTTGTATATTATCTGTAAAGGCGCTAGCTAGCGAAAGGCCAATTTCAGTTCGGAAAAAAAATTACTGTTTTTAATGGCAATAGTTTTATATTCGTTTGTACAATTGCAGGGTGCATACGGTGCCTAAATCTAGACTATTTACAATTTGTTATATCTACAACGTAGAATTGATTAAAAAAAAAGTTATTTGTTTAATTTTTATGATATGAATGTTTCTCTTTTTTACAGGTTGTAGCTTTGATAACTTTATTTGTGACTATCTGTTCTCCATATCCAACACATGTGAGATTGAATTCCAACATACGAACATTGAATTCACTTACAAATGAAACAAAGGCAATAATGGCGGAGAACATGGATTACAGACAGGGACAATTACCTTTCATTCCAGATTCCTATAAACACATTACAGAAACAAATTATCCAATCACGTGTGACCCTAGTTACGTCCATATGGCGGAGAGGTCAACCTGTCCTTGGCGATTTCAGAAAAACTTTGACAATAACAGGATTCCAGTAGAAATAACAGAAGCTGTGTGTCGTGTCAGAAATACGAATGCTTGTGGTTCAACCACTACGGGATTACAAAACATAAGAAACGGCTGTGAAAAACAAGAATGCAGAGAGGTCAAATATTACACAAAAGTACTGCGTCGTTATTCGGCAGACATAGACGAATACAGAGAAGTATTCGAACCTATATCAGCAGGGTGTACTTGTATGTGCAGTGAACTCAAACATATACCTGATACCGGCCGTAATTCAATGTGCCATTGAAACTGTACAATATTCAGTAAATTGTTGTTTGTTATCTTATTTTATGTGTTACATGATTAATTTATTTTTGTTCATTATGTTATAAATTCTGTTCATATTAGAGAGAGCGCATGTGTATTTGTGTGGTTGTTTCAGTTTGAATGAAAGACATTAATATTGTTGTAATATTGGGGAATTAATCATTCAATATTATGTTTCTATCATGTTTTATGGAGTTTGCACTTTGTTTGTTACTAGCTGTTTTCATGCTTTTATGGCAATAAAGATTATCAATGAAAAATGTGTATAAAAAAGGTGTACAGTTGAAGAATGATACACTCCAAAACATCTTTGACCATTTACGTTGAATGTGATGTCTTTTCCTTTAAAATGTTTTGTGAAGCAAATACCATAAAAACATTAAGACAACATTCATGTTTGTCAATTTTCTCAACAGAAATTTTGTAAAAAAGCTCCACTTTTACTTTAAAGTCACTGCTCAACGGTATGATTTGAAAATCGAATGTTGCTTACTTTTGTTGTCATTGCTAGTAGACACAAGTGAAAAAAAATCATACTTGAGAAGGGCAAAGATGTCATCTCAATATACGAATAATTTGCAGAATTAGAATGAATAATGATTCGATCTGTCTTGTTTGGTTTTATCATGTTTTTACTGGTTAAAAAAAAATCGCAATACCATAAGAACCGGCACCAAATGTAACAGAGTAACGTTTTTGACACATAAACAGGAGTACTTGAAATTATTTTGGAATATGATAAACAAATGCTTTTCCGTCTTTTTCATTTGCAACGAGAAGTAATGACCGTTGTTGATCAATATGAAGTGAGAATGGTTTATTCAAGCCGTCTGAATTTGATAGAAAGGTGAAGCTGCTTCTATCGGTTGACGACAAAACAACGACCTTATCAGAATCTTGACAAGATAAATAAATGTTTCCACTTGTATCTTTAGCTATTCCTATGGGTTTTCGAATTTCATCATGCCTATATTTCCAGAGCAGGTTCCCGTTCATGTCATAAGACAAGATCTCACTTGTATCCCAGTTCGTACATATAATGTTATTCTCTATTATTGTAAATCGCGTGATGCAATCTCCTGGAATTTGAATGCGTCTTAAAATGTTTCCCTCCAAATCAAGAACAATAAAACTGTCTTGGTTTGAAATTCTGACAAATAATTTTTCCCCGTCACTTTCAATACCATATCCATAGCCCTTGATATTTAGGGTATTTTTTATTCTATTTTTTTCAGTATCAACTAAATGAATCAAACGTGCTTCAGGAAAAGTGATTGCCACTATGTCATCTTCTATGTAACAAACATCAGAAGGACTGTCTACAAAAGTGATAACAGTTCTTTTAAATGTTCCATCTTGAGAAAATAACAGTATGCGTTTGTTGCTTCTGTCAACAAATAAGAAGTTTTCTTGAGGTAAAATCAAACAGCCATGTATCTTGCATTGGCCTACATCGGAAATGTTCAATGTGCTGATTAATTTTGGTTTTAGTGGAAGAAGTACATTTATCTGGAGTTCTTTCAACGATTTCAGTTGTAAATTGAACGGTACAGTTTTAACAATTATCTTACCAAAAGCCGTTATATTTTTTTCAACCGACCGGAGTGCTTCCACAATCTCTACTTTCACATGTAGGTCCTTTAATTCGTATTTACCTCTTAGATTGTCAATGTTACTGGATTCTTCGCCTGTAATCTTAGCAATTTGTCTCAAGGCATTGTATGTTTGTAAATCTGTCGCAAACTCCATCATCTTGGTAAAGTCATTGTGCAAACTGTCTAATTTTGTCTTTTTACTTTTAAGTTCGTTCAACATTTTTTCCAATTTTGATTTAATTTTAAAAAGTTCTGTATCCAAATCGTCTAAAATTCTTTTTTCAATTTTATCGAGATGATTGTTTACGGACTTCCTCGTACACTGAATTTCTTCCACCATTTGGACTTTCTGCTTTTGGAGAGAGATCAGTCTTGAATCTAAATAAGAAGTTATCTTGATAACATCATCATTAAGGTTTTGCAGTTCATTTTTAACCTTTTCAACTGTGGCAGAAGATTTTATACCTTTCGTGACATCTTCAAGAGGACTTAGATCTCTGCATTCTTTATGCTGATCTTTAATGCATGTCACACAACCAGCAGTGTCATGGAAATGACAGAAAAAGTCATATTTTTTGTTATGTGAATCACACCAATTGCTCGATTCTAAAATGAGTACAGGTAGTTGCTTGTATTCTACAATGGATATGATCGGGTGACGCTTTGAAGCTCTGTTTCTCTTGTGATCCTTTTCACATTGTAGACAAAGAAAGGTTTGGCATTCTATACACCATGATTCAGCAGAAATGGATAAATCCTCTTCAAGATGTAGGGTACAAAATTCTTTGGACATTTCCAATGAAAACCTAAGATACAATATAAAACATAATGTACTTTACAAATGAAGTAAATGCCAATGAGGCAACAACCAAACAGTAGATTTATAAAATTAGAAATGGAATACTCTGCTCTGTTATAGTTCCACACACTTTATATTAGACAAACACACTGTATAAGGTGTAACACCACTAATTCGGGCCCGACCAGAAAGCACATACCAGAAAGTAGTACATATTTAACGCAAAATAGTTCCTACGCATGAGTGAAACTTTCAAAATATGTAGGATATTTATGTATGTTTGGCATCAAATGAAAGCTGAAGAACTGGTGATCATTGTAGAACACTTTTGGACTTTTAATTTTAAATATTAAATAAACTGCACAAAATTTTAAAAAGAGGGTACATTTTGTCTGTTTGTCAGATCTGAAGTACCTGTTTTGGTACATCCGAAGTTCCGGGAACCAGTTCTTTCTTATATACCATTAAAGGTATATTGATTTTTTCAGTGGAAGACACCATAAAGTGTTGCTTTGACATGCAATGATTGTCACTTTATTTGAACTTAAAATGAAAGAGGTGTGCCTGCTTGAAATGGAGGAATTTAACACAGAAAGCAATGGGACCATGAATTAGTGGTGTACTTCCATAACATTACCACCGGATATAGGTACCCCCGGAGAAGTAGGAAAAAAACCCTCTGTGAAGCCCGTTTAGATCAAGACTTAGTCCTTCTTATCTTTCAAATTTAATAAACACACACTTATCCTTCAACTATTCATTTGACGTTTTCGAAGAATATAGGTATAATGCACTTGAGAGAAAACAATACTGCATTTTAGAATTCTAATATGACGACATATTATCGTCAACCAGTATAATCACAGTATATCTACTTTTAGCGCAAGCGCATACATACACAAAACCGGCTGTTCCCAACCTATGGTTAAATGAAAACAAATCTACGGTTGCCATGAATTATTTCTTAATTTAACTATTTATTCACACAGAGTATTCATGTAAATAAATCAGTGAAACTATACGGCGAATAGCAGCGAATTGTTGGTTACTGTAATAGGATAAGAATAGGTACTGTTTGCTGTCATTTCAGTATCATTTGCTTTGGGGGTACCTTTATCAAGAAATGACAAGAGTTAATTGGTGCAAGCACCACATTTTTGGGCCGGAAATATGGAGGTTTTTGGTGTTAAAAAGTGCAAAGTATTGTTTCAACAATCAGTATATTGGAATGACTTTAATCGTCCATTGCCAAGCTTTTAAATCAGTCACTTATTTGTGAAATGTAGGTCAAGATTATACTATTTTTATCAGGACCCCTTGGTTTTTCAAGACGCATCTATGAACAAAATCTCAAGAACTATGACTTTTACTTTCACAGAATTAAGATGGATAGACTAAAGTCACTTGAACTTTGTGACGGAAAAATGAAATAAAATTGAGAAAGGAAATGGTGAATATGTCAAAGCGACAACCACCCGACCATAGAGCAAACAACAGCCGAAGGCAACCAATGGGTCTTCAATGTAGCGAGAATTCCCGCACCCGTAGGTGTCCTTCAGCTGGCCCCTAAAATATGCATAATAGTACAGTGATAATGGACGTCATACTAAACTCCGAATTATACACAAGAAACTAAAATTTAAAATCATACCAGACTAACAAAGGCCAGAGGCTCCTGACTTGGGACAGGCGCAAAATCCGTTCCCCAACTTCGTTTGACAAAAAATATTAAAATCTTAAAGCAAACAAATGTCAAATTATTCCTCTCAGTAAAGGTTGAGAACTCCTAGACATGATGTTCCATTACTATTCGGTTTTGGTGAAATTTAAAACTATAAACAAACAGTGCCCCGGATAATAAAAAGAAGAATGTAGCTTTGTATGATGTTTAACCATGAATTCTGATTAAACCGTTGTGACGGGTCAACTTGAACTTACTACAAGTGATAAATAGTGATCATTGTTGAATGCTTCATGGTGACTTAAAGATGAAGGACAACAATAAAAACGTTCCATATTTTGGTTTTAACACGAGTTGAAATTAATATTCATTTGTCTCACGTACAGTTACTCCATATCATGTTCGCCAATTCACTTTCAGTTTCTGAAACATGTCACCTATGAAAATTCTCGAAATCGTTTACGATGAAAGTAAAGATATCTTCTTTATGATTATTTTTCTAAATGATGTAATATATAATAATCAACTATTTTGAGGAAAAGAAACGCAAACTTTAAATCATTTCCCATGTTCCGACCGTCCACGATTTGTTGTAAGAACTTGGTACCTTGTTTTCGCTTCTAAAAATAACCTGGTTTGAGGAATCCCCGAATAAGGGGTCATTCATTGTGTGCATAATAACAATGAACATTCATTGTTATTAATGTTTGGCATCTTCTTTTTACAATGTATATACAAAATAATGGGAAAAAAATATTCATTTCAATTACCTAAAATCTTTAAATTTCATACATGTATGTATACCGCAGAAAATAAAAATAAAAATGCAGAAACGCATGTAGTGCCGGCCCATAATGATACACAGTGGAGCAGTGAAGCTTGATATATCGATGAGCTGTCTGTAAGACACGAATGATGCCCCTACCTGACCATAAGAAAAACACCCATTTTGTTTTTAATTTAATTTTTACTCTAAATGTCTACACTTGCCGGACTTATTGTTCAGCCAATAGGTTTCAACTTTCCAGTTATAGTAATCACCATTAACTTTCCATTTTAAGTGGGCATCAAGTTCAACTTTCCGGTATAAATTAAATATTGAACGGTACAAAAACAATCTATTTGCATTAGGGACTTTGAACTGTGGTTGTACAAATTGTACAAACCATGTTTTCAGTTTTATAGCAAGTGAAAGGAAATGAAGTCCAATTGCCGGTTTTAGTGAATATCGAACTCCTCTTTTTTCTGACTTTACGTAATCACTAGCCAGTCAAAACAGTCAGGATTCTACTTCATCTAAAATTATCTCCCTATTACGCCACCATTTTTTTATAATCGTAAAAATGAAAGCCTTTGGCACCAGGTCATGTTTTCTCGGACTGTTTATGACGTCTTTACACTAAATCCATTCGATGTTGGATGTGTACGGATTGATAATTTAGTCTTAGATGTATGATTTTTTTTATTAGTTGTTAGTGGCTTTGAACTAGCTGTCAGTTAACTGAGAGTATTCTCAGATCTGTTCCTGTTGTCTTTTTGTTTTTGGAATGTTCAAGTTCCCGGCCACGTCCACTTGTATTTTTGTCCATCTGATGAGTTAAGCCTTTTTCAACTGCTTTTATAGTTCGTTCTTATGTTGTACTGTTATACCAATGTCCCAGGTTAGGGTGAAGGTTGGGATCCCGCTAACAGGTTTAACCCTGTCACATTATATATGTATGTGCCTGTCCAAAGTCAGGAGCCTGTAATTCAACGGTTGTCGTTTGTTCATGTGTTACACTTTTGTTTTTCGTTCATTTTTTGTACATAAATATTAAGACCGTAAGTTTTCTCGTTTGAATTGTTTTACATTGTCATTTCGGGGCCTTTTATAGTTGACTATGCGGTATGGGCTTTTGTCATTGTTGAAGGCCGTACGGTGACCTATAATTGTTAATTTCTGTGTCATTTTGGTCTCTTGTGGAGGGTTGTCTCATTGGCAATCATACCACATCTTCTTGTTTATATTTGAAGTGATAACGCGCTGTCAATTTATATAGTTAGCTCTCGAAAACTGTTCTGTCGAATAATTGACAATTTATTACTTTCACTATAAAACCTTTTTATTAATCACGTTGGCCGTACATTCCACAGCAGCCACATCAAAATCATATCACGTGTTTGTTTTTGTTCTCATCTCATTGTTAAATTTCTTGATCTACGGCCTATCACCACAGGCACTTGTTTCTATCCATACGAAGGTCGACTATCCATATAAATAGAAGAAGGTGGCTAACGAAATTTTTTTTAGGTCACGACAGTCTCCGCTTGGGACGCTTTTTCTACCCTTCAACTTAATGCTAAAAATCCCTACCTTATATGAATCGATTCAGTGAATATTTTCCTTTAACACTAAACTAATTTCATAATCCCCACAGTGTTCCTCTTCACGGTAATCTACTCTCAATTCACTAAACCATGTCCAAAAGTTCAACTACCATCTTTCCAATGTATCTACTTCCGGTTGTGGGCAGAATGCTATCTTTTTAAAAACGAAATGATTCTGTTAAATTACCAGTTTATTATTTTCATTATCAATATATTTTTAAAGATGAAATTTCACCGAAATAAGTACATTTATTGTTGTTATTAAAAAAATCAGAAAGTCAGAAACTAATTTGAATGAATTCGATAATACTAGAGAATTCCGAATGTATATGGTAACTCTAAAGAATTTCATCGATCTTTTATTTTGGAGGTAAAAAACGTATCAGAATTAGGGGAAAGAAACTGAGTCAATGAAAACAAAATAAATTTACTGCGATGTCAACCGGAAGTAGATACATTGGAAAGATGGTAGTTGAACTTTTGGACATGGTTTAGTGAATTGAGAGTAGATTACCGTGAAGAGGAACACTGTGGGGATTATGAAATTAGTTTAGTATTAAAGGAAAATATTCACTGAATCGATTCATATAAGGTAGGGATTTTTAGCATTAAGTTGAAGGGTAGAAAAAGCGTCCCAAGCGGAGACTGTCGTGACCTAAAAAAAAATTCGTTAGCCACCTTCTTCTATTTATATGGATAGTCGACCTTCGTATGGATAGAAACAAGTGCCTGTGCCTATCACGGAGTAAGTAATTAATTTAATTTAATTTGCAATTATTACAAATGTATTTTTGTTTATTTTAGTAAGTTCAGTAATCGTTTTATTTACTTTGATTAAGAGTTTTCACTGTTCACCTTTGTTACACAACACACGCATACACATTCCACGACACATTCACATCGTGTTATCTTAACTAACGAAACACACTCATTATCATTATTTTAATGACTTTCCAATGTTTTACGAATGTCAAGAAGGTGTTATTGAATAAGTTTGCATACTTATTTCTGTTTATATTGATTTTGTATCTGTTTTAAACTTTTGTTTATTTTGGTATAAATACACGAGATAACCTTGATAGCATGTTGATACGTCATACTTTATTTAAAGAAAAAATCTATGGAACACAATTAGTGCCACTTTTAGGCGTACAATTTTGTCTTTCTAATGAATAAGTTTAATTGTTTTTAAGCGCATTTCACATCGGAAATTGTCACTATTTTACTATATACTTTTTATTTCATTTATTTAATCAGTTAAATTAGTAATTCATCTAAGATCAGGTTTTTATGATTCTTTATTTGTATTTCAGTTTTTTACCACACAAACATGTATGTAACCACATCATCATAGATTAAATCATCTAAAATCACATGTTGTTACTTCATCACGGGTAAACTAACTGTAAGGCGGCAGTGCCAAGACAGAATAAAAACTGATAAATATATCCAGATACATAGCATTATTACGATTATTATATGCAAGCTGTATTCTATGGAAAGCCAACGGGGTCAAAATTCTTAATTCGTAACTTGTCAATTCGTAACTTGTAACTGTGCAATTTCTAAATTGTTAATTCGTAAATTGTTAATTTGTAACTTGTTACTGTGAAATTCATAATGCTTAATCGGTAAATTGTCAGTTTGTTACTTGTAACTGTGCAATTTCATAATGCTTCATTCGTAAATTGTCGATTTGTAACTTGTATCTTTGTATCAAAATTCAACATTCTTCATTTGTGATCATTTGTTAATTGTCAATTTGTAACTTGTAGATTTCAAAATTCTTTATTGGTAAATTGTCTTTTTGTATATTGATGTTTTCTAACTTGTAACATGTGACTTGTCGATTCGTGAACTGTCGATGTGTTAAATGTCGAAGTGTTAAATGTCATCGTTGTATTATGCTAACGATCATTATGACGACAGATGGCGCTCGGCTTCTTCTTCTGTGTATAATCCTCCTGTAAGTAGGAGCACCGCCATATTGAATACATACCAAAGGAGTATGTACAGCGCATACATATAAAAGATAACAAATAGATAAATACATTGTTTGTTTTATATGGCATGTATAAAAGGGACTCGGTTTTATATTCAGGTAACCTCGTATATAAACATGTTTGTTTACTGTACTGGTCACCAAACCTGCAATGAGGTGTGTCACTTCCTTTATTAAGGATGTGTCGCTTGGACGGGCTTCCTTATCAACTTCGCAAATATATTACTGTCACTTTGCAAGAAATTTCTACTTAATATTTAACCGGGTCAAAACAAGACTAAAAACATGAAATATAAGACGGTGCTGGAAAAATATTAATATTGTCCTGGGCCCGCAAATTAGGACTCAATGTATAATGGCAGAAATGGTTTGACAACCATCATTGATTAATATTATAATCTCAATATTCAAATTTCAGAAAAGAATGTAATTATCTAATGATATGTTTTAATACAAGAAACAAATGGACGAACAGTCTTTATTTATTTGGTTCCTGAGTAATGAACATAAATCAGGAATCTGATGTACAGTAGTTGTCGTTTGTTTATGTAATTTAAACGTGTTTCTCGTTTCTTGGGTTTTTTTTTTAATATAGATTAGACTGTTGGTTTTCCCGTTTTAATGGTTTTGCACAAGTAATTTTGGGGCCCTTTATACTTGTTGTTCGGTGTGAGCCAAGGCTCCGTGTTGAAGACAGTATCTTGACCTATAATGGGTTACTTTTATAAATTGTTATTTGGATGGAGAGTTGTCTCATTGGCGCTCATACCACATCTTCCTATATCTATAACAAATCTTTTTTTGTAAAACAAACTGAATGAAAAAATATTTTAAATGAGCCACTTAGTTAATGTATACTATATATCAAAACTGTGTTGAATATGCACTATTTTGTAATAAAATCTAATGGAACCAGAAAACTAATCGAGATATTGTCAACCGGAATGCGAGAAAACCGCATATACTATAATGGTCAGGTCAATAATGGGATATCATATCGTCAATAGTATGGGACCAGTTCACATCTACAATCATCAATAACCTTGAAAGAATACAGCGACAACCTGTGAGATTTATAAAAGGAGAGTACAAATCAAGAGAAGTTGGTTGCGTCTCAAACACGCTCATAAAACTGAAACTACAGGACATACAGACAAGACGCTCAAGTCAGAATATTTCTGTACGAGGGGGTCGTAGTGCTATAGAACCAGACAATTTAACAAAAAAAGCTCGTCCAAAAAGAACACTAAATTGCTGTCAAGGGCCCGATTTGACAATTATCAGTCAAGAAATGTTGTAAACAAACATGCAGATAAAAAACTACACGAAGTGTTTTGAGATCTCAACGAGTAAAATACAACAATATTCCAACTCATTTTTCGTATAAACAGTATTCGAATAGAACCACATTGAACAAGCGTAGTGCCGAGCGTTGACAGCCGTTATAAAACTACTCTCGTGCATCGTCAATACATCGACAGCGCTCTCTCTACCGTTGTATTAAAGCCGGTATTTGTATCCAAAACGTTCTCCTACAGATACAGATCTAAAAGGATCATGGTACAAAGTCGAAATATACTAGGAGGTGTCCCCTCTATATATTTTTGATGACCATGATCGTTAAACTATGAAACTGTTTATTTTTTACTACACGCGTCACCTACATAAATTTTAGAATGGAGATGGGGAATGTGACAAAGAGACAACAACCCGACCATAGAGCAAACCACAACCGAAGACCACAAATGGGTCTTCAATGCAACGAGAAACTCCCGCACCCGGAGAAGTCCTTCAGTTGGCCCCTAAACAAATGTGTATACTAGTTCAGTGATACCGGACGTCATACTGAACTACGAATTATACACAAGAAACAAAAAAATTAAAATCATACAAGACTAACAAAGGCCAGTGGTTTTTGGAAATCTCAAACCCCCCTTCTTAATACTCCCACTTTTAAACAAATTGACGCCCTCTCCCTCTGACTTGTCAGAGAAAAGATCTTGCCATATCGCCATTTGCATGAAAGAGGCAATTATCTGTTATATGCTCACACTAATTATACCCCACGCAACGAAGTTGCGGAGGGTGTAATGTTTTGACATGTCCGTCTGTCTGTCTGCCTGTCCGTCCGTACGTCAGTCCATCGGTCCTGTTTCTTGTCATCGCAATTCCTCTCAAACCACACAACAGAATTTCGTGATAATAAGGACATACTAAGTAGATTTGCATATCGACAAGAAATTACAATTCATTTTTTCTCTAGAAGTTACGCCCCTTTGAACTTATGTGCTTCGATATACCTCTGCAACAGTTTGTCGTCGCAACTCCTATGAAACCACACCACAAAATTTCATGAAACCTTGTAGATAATAAGGACATACTATGTAGATGTACATATCGACAGAAATTATAATTCATTCTTTTTTCTTATACAACTTTTTTTTCTTACAGTTATTTTATTTCTCCAGTGACAATGTGGGGACGTGGGGCATGTGAGCGCGCTCACTAAGGTTCTTTAATTTTATTTCTCCACCAAAATATTTGCACATTATTTGGGGTTTGGCCAAAAGAATATGTTTTTGGTCATTTTTAGAGTAACATGATAGCCTGGGATCCTGGCTCCTGCTCGACAGAAGAGCCAGGCGGAATACAACCTGGTTTGTCAATAGGCTATTAGGATGTTACGAATTCATTGCAAATGATTTTTTATTTTATATTTGACATCCAAATTAAAAAAAAAATAGGTATATTGATTAACATCGTGAATCGTTTCAGTTAATTAACGATTGACAACATGTTAGATTTAGTAAGGTTGCCGGGCTATAAGGAGGTGTGGCACCAGGTGGGGTTCATATCGGGAGTACGGGGCATTAAGCAGCTTTTGAGATCGAGGGACTCGTGAATATTTTGGTCTTTTTGGTTGTACATTTTTATTGTAGGAAATCTGGTAGCGGCAATTTTTAAGCTTCTTGTCCAGAAAAATTCAGTAGACATATATATTAATACATAAAATTGAGAATGGAAATGGGGAATGTGTCAAAGAGACAACAACCTGACCATATAATCAACAACAGCAGAATAGAATATATATGTCAGCCCTTTCCTGTCAGAATAAAATGGTCCGATAATAGCATGTTATGATTAATAGAAATCGTTTATTACTAGTACCTGGGGTTTTCAGTAATGATGTAGCCTTTTAAAGCCGACTATATGGTATACGGTTTTGTCATTGATGAAGGCAGTAGGTTGCCTATAGTTGCTTGCATGGACTTTAATTGTACTTCGTGTTGGTGGATAGTTGTCTCATTGGCAATCATACGGTTTGTTACCACATCTCCTTATTGTAAATACCTGAATAATCCAGTCGTAATATTCCACTGACCAACGACTATTTTATTAACCTCGTAATTAGGAGAGATCAATTATTTTGAGGGACTGAACTAGTCGGGATGTTTTTTTTATATAGTTTCCGAACGAAAGTCCACGTCAGTAATAAAAATAAAACTGGGATCCTGTAAACATGCAATTCTTGTTTTGCTTTTTTTAGACGCATTTGCTGTAATTAATTGATTAAAATTACTTAGGTATATATTCCACATGGAGGTATTCCGACTTACAGGAGGATTATACACCGAAGAAGAACCCGAGCGCCATCTGTCGTCATAATGATCGTTAGCATAATACAACGATGTCATTTAACACTTCGACATTTCACACCTCGACAATTCACGAATCGACAAGTCACATGTTACAAGTTACAAAACATCAATATACAAAAAGACAATTTACCAATAAAGAATTTTGAAATCTACAAATAACAAATTGACAATAAACAAATGAAAAATGTTGAATTTTGATACAAAGATACAAGTTACAAATCGACAATTTACGAATGAAACTTTATGAAATTGCACAGTTACAAGTAACAAACTGACAATTTACCGATTAAGAATGTTGAAACTACAAACTTTAAGGTGCAAGTTACAAATTGACAATTTACGAATTAAGCATTATGAATTTCACAGTAACAAGTTACAAATTAACAATTTACGAATAAACAATTTAGAAATTACACAGTTACAAGTTACGAATTGACAAGATACGAATTAAGAATTTTGACCCCGTTGGCTTTCCATAGTATTCTAAAAGATAAATGTGTCAAATAGCTATTTAGCATCAATTAGTGCACTTTTATGCATCTGCATGTTCAACTTTAAATTATTATCTGAACGGTTGTCAGGTGGAATTTAAGAAAGTTAAAAAATATTAAAAAAACAGTTTAATTAAATATTTCATGGAAGGGCAGATAAAACGTTTTCAGTGGTTGAAGACTAATTATCCTAGATAACAAACACTCAAAATGAAGTCTTTTTGAAGGTATGCAAGTCTGTCGTCAAGTACCTTTAGTAAAATTTATTATTCGAACACACCTTTACTGCTGTTCTGACTCAATAGAAAGGTATTTTACTAGACCCATATATTTCGTTTGTATATATAAGTACTGTAAATTTTTAATGTTATTACCGTATATCAACTATCATGCATGTGTCAACATAGAGCCTAAAAATATAAAAATTATAGAATCTGAAGCGAGGTGATGTGTGAAATATATTTTACACGTTTTCAAGTCAAACACTCCTAAACAAAACTAGAGGCTCTCAAGAGCCTGTGTCGCTCACATGACTCTACTTGGGTTTTTGAAATCTTAAAAAAAGATAAAAATCATAACAGATAGTTAAATAATGATTGAGGCCAAATTTGGTTTAATACTGACCCTGTAATTAAATAATCAATCCCGGTGGCTATCTTAAACAGTAAATCAGCAACAAAATAGAAACACGTCATCAGCACCTCACAAGGAACATTTATGCTATGTTTGGTTTCATTCCATTGATGGTTCTCTAAAAAGAATTTCAGCAGAACCCAGTTTCTCGTCTACTTTTGCTGTCAATCGCAGGCTCAACAAAAATTTTAAAAACTTTAACCTCAGAGTGAATGTATTGTTTCCTGGCAGAAAACTAAGTTCTTTTACAGATAAATTACGGATAAAATGGTTTTTTTAACCAAATTTACTTATGGATACTATCTTATGATCATATACAAGCTTCTGTCCAAGTTTGGTAGAAATCCAGGATAGTTTGAGAAAAGGAGTAGGTCCAGTAAGACCCCTTTTCGGCCCCAAAATATAGCAGTTTTACAAAATTGTTAAAATGTAAACTTTTGGTTATTTATTGGATAGTAGAATGGTTCTGCTACATAAATATGGACTGTTTTTGACAATACAATGCACATATATTGGGTACTAGCACCAATAAGTCTTACTAAATTACTGAAATCTTCACATTTCCAGCATTTTAGTTAAATTTTAGACGGTTTCCGTGTAAAACGAAAGTGGCCGCATTCGTGTTCATCCAAAATATTGAAATGGAAGTTGCATTTGATGATAATACATAACATATATAAAAATTGAGGATGAACACAGATGCGGCCACTTTCGTTTTTGACAAAAACCATCTGAAAATTGACATTTTTTCGCATATTTGGTAGATTTTTCATATTTGAGCTTGAATCGGAGCGGTTTTAATGACTATATAAGTTAAAATCTTTCACATAAATTAATTGAATCATATGAAATAGACACTTAAGTGTTTAAAAAGGGGTCAAAATCTTTCGTCAGATGAAACTGAAATTTGAGGCCGAAATCGGTCCTTACCGACCCTACTCCTTTTCAAAAACATTAACCACAGAGTGAATATTTGAGGACGCTGCTGACGACACTGACGACGACGGCATGTAGGATCGCTATGTCTCACTTTTTCAACTAAAGCCGAAGGCTCGACAAAAAGACATTTGTATGTATATCCCATATGCTCCTATGTTAAACTAAGTCCCCTGGCTGCTGGCGGCCATCTTGGATGATGGATCAGCTACAAAGTAACAACACTTGGTCAACACCTCATAAGGAACATTCAGTAGTTCTCTAGAAGAAGTTGTAAAAAGTTAACGACGAAAACGGACGACGGACGACGAATGCCAAGTGATGAGAACAGTTTCGGGCCAGGTGAGCTAAATGATATACTCGACTTTCTTTTTGATGAAATTACTGCCCTTTTTCGGGATTTTTATTAAAAAAAAACTTTCGCCGTTGGTAGATGCAAATAACTGCTTTAAGAGGGTCAATCTGTTTTCTTTATTTGGGATTTTTTTCGGCGGAATTCATGCTTATGCACACAAAAAAAATCATTCTGTATTTGGAGCTACCACAATCGACTGTTTTATGAAAATTGTCTATTATTTAAAAATTTGGTGGCGTAATGGGGAGATAATTCAGACGAAGTAGAATCCTGACTGATTTGTGTTAATTAACTGTAAACAAAAATACATTTTCCCGTAAAATACGTAAAAAACGTTAAAAAAATGTTTTAAAATTATGCCAGGTGGATATTGTCTTTTGGTCTATAAAAGAAAATAAATTCTATTGGAAGCCTTTTTGAAATAGTATCCTGATTTTCTCTGACAAGTGAAAAGTTAAATGAAGAAGGTGACATTGGTAAATTGAAGGTTTGAACTATATACATATTATTGAGTCATTGTTTAACTTGAATATGCATGTAACAGTGTAATTTGTCACTTGATATTTGGTAACAGTAATCAATCAATCAATCAATCAATCAGTCAAACCATATTTTTGCTATTCGATTTTAAAATTTGTTATCTGTATAATGATATTCGTCTATGACGTCTATAAATAAACTTTTTAAAAAGTTTTTAAACTTTGAACTATAACTCACAAAATGCAACCAAAAGACAGTGAAATTTTGAAATAAACTCTTAGGCGACCGTAATACAGATAAGTAAGTGCTATTTTCAGCAATTGAGAGACCTACCTTATTTCAACAGATCTCTTTTGCTGTTATCAATGAGCAAATATATACCAAATATATCCTCCATTTACTATTATAGATTTATTTACCAATGCGACAAACACACGTGACTTAATTTGAAGGTCAATACTGCAACACATTGGCAGGTAGAGCGAATTGATTTTTTAAAAATCAAATGACATTGGCTAGAATGTTGTTCAATTTAAAATATATGCATGTGCTTATCTCGTATATATAATGAAACTCATACAACATGAGGATTTGATAATTTTTGACATCATTATTATATTCCTGATAGAAATTTCTGTAATATGTTGGTGTTTTTTTTTCTTTTTTCTGCCATCTTCTTTCTGTCCTATTCCGTTGAATGGGAACATAAAGTTGGAACTTTTAAGAAAAGCTGAAGCCGCCCCTGACAAAAATCCATCCAGATATAAAAGAAATCATCAATAGACTAGACCAAAATTTCTAAAAATAAAAAAACCACTTTGTAAATATCTAAAAACTCACTTGCAATATTTCGCCATACACGATTTTTTCCAAATCGATTGTTTGGATTTTGCGAAAATGCAATCGTATTCCAGTTCTCTCTTATAACTAATTCTTATGTAAAGATCTATACTGCTTTCACCACCGGCTTTGTTTCCAATTTTATAATATTTGATAAGGGAGACAACATCTTCTTCAGGAAATGGTAACCTTTTTATTTTTCGTACATTGTATGAAATGCTATATAAACTTGATTCTGGTATTAAATGTAATGCCTGGAATAATCAATATATATATATATATATATAGATACAAACTGTCAGTTGTCAAAAAATGTGAAACAGTAGCAAAATTTTTTTACGTGGGTGAAATTTTCATCGGGAAGCCGCACGTCAGACCCGCGCGGGCTACCGCGGGTCTGTCGACCATCGAAGCCGGCAAACTATACCCTCGATAAAAAAAAGTTACGGCCTCACCGAACGATTTTTGAACTGTGATTAATATTTTTTTTATGTAGACTAAAATTGAATTGTTTATACCATAGAATTTAAAATGTATGTAGGCTTTCCATTTTGCATCATATCCCACATAAATTTTCATTCACATTAGGATACTTTAGTAAGATTTGCGTGACCTCGTTGGCTCTCTTGACCCAAGAGAGCCACATATTGACGCAATTCTGAACAGCACTTTATTGATATATCTTGCAGAAGAAATCAATGACAACAGTCTAGATTGATAAAGCATACATTAATCTTTATCTCAAACACATTTTTTGGGGCTAGGATGAAATTTGAAAAAAATAGGCAGGACAGGAGTTTTGAGTAAAAAAAAAAGGCAGGATGTGACACTTGCAAAAAATGAAAGTCAGGACGACAATTTAGGTAAAAAAAAGTCAGGATAAACTAAAAAAAAAAGAGGCAGGACAGAGATTACAGCTAAAAAAAAATGCAGAACAAAATTTTTCATCCTAGCCCCCCCCCCCCCCCCCCCCCCATAAAAATCAAATGGAAGCTCCCTAAAGGAAAGATTTCTGATTTTTTTTTGTTTTTATGTAAGTTCCTCCTTTAAAGGAGCACTAAATTCAAGTTTATCCATTTCGGTGGTGTGCTTATCATTCATCTATGATTTTTTTTAATATAGGTCAACATTTCTTTCGGAGTTCTCTGCACTTTTCAATAAAATTAACATATTTTCATTTGACCATAAATATGGTCAAAATAGTCTAAAAAACGTCAATTGTGGGGTTATTAGGGCAAGATAAAAGGCATCACGCATATGAACAGAATCAGCAGATATTTCTCTTTCTATATATTAACAATAGAAGGCAATATGCACTTACCTTAATTTTTTTTTATATAACTTGCAGGCCAGATTGCCGTTCTTATAATATTTTCAGAATGATTTTGCATCGTCATCAACATTCACCAAATGCACATAAATTGTATTATCATGAAAACAAGGGAATTTTAATAGGGTTTTTATTTATAAAAACATTTATTGATAAATATAAATAAATATGATCTCAGAGGGCAAACATTTGAAATCGTTCGTAATTGTGTCCAGTCGTAATTGCGTCCTGTGGGGCTATTGCCACAATTTGTTTGTAAATGAATGGAAGGCTCAGATATTTAATACGTCAAAAATTTAAATGTTTAAATTATAGAATGTACAAGTCTGAGTTTGGTTTTGAAGATTATTTAACTACATTGCCTTTTGATCTAAGAATTTAAATTTAATTTGTGTAAATATAGTAGCAGTAGTCATAGGTTACCTATTGAATGTGGTAGAATTTATAGCATTGAAGAAAACATTATATTGTAGTGCAATTCTTTTTTTGCTGCACATCCCATTGAAAGTACCCAATTTTGTTGATTCAGTTACAGTATACATTTTTCTTCAATTTTTACCCAATTTTGGGCTATTATCGTGAAACAAACAGTTCCACAATTAAACTTTTTTTCATACTTTCATTAAAGTTGAAGTGGACCAATCTGAATAAATTTAACTTAAAAAAACTGTAGGTGTTGTTTTAAGAAAGTTTTATAATATTTTGAAGATTTTTTGTGTCAAATTTACTATGCTGTCAATTTTGTAAATTTATGATATTTCTCTGTTTTAAGAACAAAATGCATATATATCATTTCAACTTCTTTGTTATAAATGATTGAAAAAATACATATCTAAATAAAAGGTATGTGATGTTCATGTTTCTGGTAAAATTATTTCTTGTACCCCTCACCCATTTTCCCAAAACTTTGGCTTACTCGACTGACTTGATTGGCGGTTAAATTTGAAAAAAATAGCATTCAAAAACTACTGATAATTGTTAATTATACATAGTTTTTTTCACACCGTTCAGATTGATTATTATAACACTCTTTAAATTCATTAATTCCACTTGTATCACAATGTTTTGGGAATAATTCCAGAATAAGATTTCAACGAGACTGAAACCACCCAAAAAGGGGAGGGGGGTAACTCCGCAAGATTCCTGAGAAAAAAAACATGCATTAATCCCCTCGTCCCTCCTCTAAATTTATATTTTGCATTATTTAACCGAAGAAAATACAAAGGCAAATACATTGGCTCCCCCTCACACAAAAATAAGACAAAATAAGAATTAGATACTTCCTAAATTCAAAAAATTGCAACGCCAAAAATTAGAAAAATTAAAAAAAAATCACAGCTCCAAAACATATTAATATCCGACGCACCTTAATAACTTGCGGTTATTCCTCTTCTCTCCCCATTGTTGCCTTGTGATAGGTCGACCAATACATCCGTGTTAAGCTCACGTATGGAAGGGTTGTTTCAGCGTATACTTAATATTGCATTCATGAAATACTTGCCACTGCCTGGACTTAAACCGACAAATAATCACATATAATTAGTTGATCTATAATATATAAGGGATCAATCGCAGACATAGCAGTGAGGCGCACTCGAACGCCTCTACCCAAGAGGACACATTCCTAGTCTCCTTTATTAAGCTGCGCCTTTGTCTATTATACAAAGCTAAGAGATAGTTTAATTTTCAAACCCCAAAATCACTGTGTTTTCTTCGAGTGTTACTTGTTCGTTTATCTTCTGTTTTTTTTTTTTTAACTATTTGATGTTTGTTATACGATGTTAATTATATATTTAGCGTTCAAATTCAAATTTCGCGTTTTCTCCTTTCACTTTCACGCGAAATCGAGAAATATGTAACATGTAATGACCAAGACAACATTAACAGCAGATAGTTTTAAAACTAGAAAACAAGAAATTAAAGAATGAGGAGCAAAATTTAAATTAAGATAGTTGATTGAGGTGCCCAAGAACAGTAAAGGGGGGTCAGTAAAGCATCATGTACTAACTGCCCATTTTAATGTATTTTTCCTTGTAAATATTCATTTTTTTTTACCAAAGGCAATTAAGAACTTTCTGGTGTTAATGTTGTCTTGGTCATTACATGTATTCAAGCCGAAGACCTTCGACATCTGAGGTCACATCTGTTGCTAAGCTATATTTTGAATAAGCTAAATGCATTTTCAACCTAAATTTTAGTTTATTATGATCAATTTAAAACAATTGCATCTCCAAAGACATAATTAGCGTTTTTGCTTTCTTGATTTCTCGATTTCTCGATTTCCCGATTTCTCGATTTCTCGATTTCCCGATTTCCCGATTTCTCGATTTCTCGATTTCTCGATTTCGCGATTTCGCTTTCTCGATTTCTCGATTTCCCGATTTCCCGATTTCTCGATTTCTCGATTTCGTGTGAAAGTGAAAGGAGAAAACGCGAAAACGCGAAAAGGCGAAATGGCCGCATCCGGCCACCATAGATTATAACAAATTAACGACGTGTCAAAGAATGATCCCAAATCAGTTGCGTATATATAGTATCACTGGGGTAAAGCTGATGACCGTAACTGCATTCACGGTCATCCCAAGATGTCGGATGCAAAATTAGGTCAGTTTCTGTATTGTCTGTTAAAGTGTTTCTATATCATTTTCTTTACAAATTATACATTGAAACGATGAAAATTAATAAAAGAATCACTCGGAAATCACTAATTACTTCCGAGAAATGTACATGAAACGGGAAATTCGATTTGAAAAAATCGTGAAGATGACCGTAAATCATAATCAAAATATTTTCAAGATGACCGTAACATATAACAAGGATGACCGTGATTGGTAAAAAGATGACCGTAACTTTGTTTTAGATTTATGAGTTTGACTGTCCCTTTGGTATCTTTCGTCCCTCTTTTGTAAAGGATGACCGTAATTTGTAAAGACTGACTGTAATTTATATAGGACGACCGTAACTTTTATAGGATGACCATCAATTCTAAGAAATATCCGTATTTGTATTGAAAGCTTTTTGTTGAGTTTGTCGATCTCAATAGGGGCTCGGTTGGTGGATATAAATATGTTTCATAAATTTCTTTTTTTAAACTATAATATAATTGGCCGTATTTAGGATTTATGACAATGATAGTAAATTGCATATTTCTCGTAAACAATGAAATATTTATTGATAACGACGTTAAAATTTTAACACAAATTGACAGCGATACGACGAAAATTTGAAGAAACACGAATGTGTCCCTGGTACACGGATGCCTCATCTACACTATCATTTTCTATGTTTAGTGGACTGTGAAAATGGGATAAAACTGTTATTTGGCATTAGAATTAAAAAGATCATACCATAGGGAAAATGTGTACTAAGTTTCAAGTTGATTTAACTTGAAGCTGGACAAACGGACACACAAACAGACGAACGGACGAACGTACGCACAGACCAGAAAAAACATTATGCCAATTAATGGAGCATAAAAAACATTAATAATACATATGGATATTCGGCAATCGAGCCCATATGTATGGTTCCAGAGCAAGCAGATTAAAATCTTAATTTGTCTTGATATATGCAGGCGGAAACACTCTTGAAATAGAACAAAAGAATCGAAGCTCTTTGTTAGAGAAGGCGATGAATGTTTACTGTAATGTTTACTATAGTGACAAAATTTTAAAAATTTAATAGAAACAAATACAACGACAATTTTCTTCTCAATTACGAAGTGTTTTATTTTAAAAACACCATTTGCATAAGTTTTCAATGTATCTATTACATAGTAATGCAAAACAATAAGATATCAAGTCGACGACATGGGTATCTATAAGTTGGATGTAGAAAATGCTTATGCTCCGATTTATTTATTTTTTTTAAAGAGGGACGGAGAACATATCAATCTTTTAGTTCAGAAATTTTCGTGTCTGCCCTTCCATTATGTGAATCAAGAAAAAATTCCCCAAAATAGGTAACGATTGTATCGAAAAGAGAAAATCGAGTGCACCTTTTTATGTTAGGGCATGTTTGAGGTGTATATTTTGTCTTTAAAACGTACAAAGCAAGAGTATTTGATATAGCATCTCGCTTCAGATTCTATCATTTTTATATATCAAAGCTACAGGTTGACTTTATAACGTAAAAAAATGACAGTACGAAAAGATGAAAATTGAATATATGGATCAAGTGAAATACCTATCTAATGAATCATAAAAACAGAAGGTGTGTTCGAATAGCTATTTTATCTAAAAGTTCTTGTCGACAGTCTTTTAATTTGGATGATGAAAATGAATATCTTCGAAAAAATATGATTTTCTTGTGTGTGATAACTAGGGTTTATAATTTCAACCACTGAAAATATTTAGTCTGCCCTTTCACGAAATATTTAGTTAGAATATTTTTTTAAATGCTTAAGAATTTTAAAAAATTCCACTTGACATCCGATCAGACAATATTTTTAAGTTGCATCAATGCAGACAAGATCATTTACTGATGCTCATTAGCTAGTAGATACATTTGTCTTTTAAAATACAACTGACGTATAAGGATCATAATGGTGCTATGTGGATAAATTTGTCAGTTTTCAAGAGCAAAATTGGCAGAGCGTCATCCCTACAATGGCTTCCATTTCTACGATTGTGAGCATGAACTGGCGTAATGGGGAGATACTTTTGACGAAGTATAATCCTGACTGTATGAATAACATTTCTGTATATATATATATACAAATTGACAACGTTCCGCCTTGTGATACGATATTCGTTCAAGACTATTTTAAGGATCTACTTTGCTGGAGCTCACCTTCACAAGTTTAGTCGTATGATATTTTCAAAAATATTTTCTGTGATTTTATTTGCACGACAAAATGGAAGACGATATAATATCAATGGGTGTACATGCATTGGCATTTTTAAAAATGTGTATTCATTATAATGCATTGAAAGGAATCCCAGAAATAAAAACAAATCTTTTGTCGTGCAGTTGGAGGCTGTGCACCGCATTTTTTTCATTATACTTGTAAGGTGTTATTTTATCGCGATTTTGTAGCATGTTTTCCCTACCTGTTTATTTGCATGTCTTTTTGCAAATTCATTTTAAAAATGAAACCCTCTACCGTAAAAAAGATACATATGGTAAACTTTGCATTTGAAGCACGTCTTATTTTCTTCTACCTATAGGATAGTACTCTCATATTAATATGTTTATACCAACACGATTTATCATTTGATACAAAAAGGTAGTTATATAAATACGGATATTTCTTAGAATTGAGGGTCAGCCTTTAAAAGTTACGGTCATCATTTACAAATTACGGTCATCTTAAAAGCAATTACGGTCACCCTTGTTATGAATCGCTGTTTCTGTTACGGTCATCTCGATTGTGATTTACGGTCATCTTCACGATTTTTTCAAATCGAAATTCCTGTTTCATGCACATTTCTCTGTAGTAATTAGTGATTTCCGTGTGAATCTTTTATAAATTTTCATCGTTTCAATGTATGATTTGTAAAGAAAATGATATAGAAACACTTTAAGGTTTATGTACCCTTCTGTAGCCATTTTTGTACGAATTTTTTCAAACCTCAATTGTATCAAAACTACAGATATAATGAATAATAGAGATAGGCCATTTAGTACCTATTCGAAGGGGAAACTTGATGCAAAGCATTTTTTTTTACTGTTTCATTGCATTTGATAGAACAAGAGGACTTTGTGGCAAATAAACCAAGATTTTTATAGAAAATCCACAGCCTTTAATACAGAGATTTTTGTTATAAAATTTGAAACATAAATTACTCACTTGATTTTCTATGATGTGCTAGTGTTCATTTTTTACAAAAAGTTCTAAGCAACCTGTAAATTCCAAAACACCTAATGCTGGGTCACTAAAGTCGAGCGCACCCTAAAAGGTGTACTTGATTTTGGCCATATTTATATTTGTTTTAACCAATAATTACATTTATAAACTTGTTTTAAGGAAATCAATGCTAGCACTGCATGCAATAATCCTATAGCTATCAGTCATCAAATTGCCAAATATGAGAGTACAAGGATAAAGGCTGTGGATTTTCTATAAAAATCTTGATTTATTTGCCACAAAGTCCTCTTTTTCTATTAAATGCATTGGAACAGTAAAAAATAATGCTTTGTATCAAGTTTTCCCTTGGAATATGTACAAAATGGCCTATCTCTATTATTCATTTTATCTGTAGTTGTGATACAATTGAAGTTTGAAAAGTTCGTACAAAAATGGCTACAGAAGGGTACGTAAACCTTAACAGACAATACAGAAACTGACCTAATTTGTCATCCGACATCTTGGGATGACCGTGAATGCAGTTACGGTCATCAGCTTTACCCCAGTGTAGTATTACCTGAAGATATTTATAGTCGAAAAATAGACCATGAAATGTATCTGCGACTTACTAAGGCAACGACCATTAACATTCGAAGAAAAGGGGAACAGTAATTGTTCCATTTCATACTCGTTACTTTTTTTCCCCAGGATTTATTTTACTTTTTCAAAACGTGCAATATCCTTGTCGATTATATAAAGTATCCACGTAGTCAATTTGATGATCGCATACTCATTAAAAATTAAAATCATTGTGAATATTGTTGTTAATTTAGAGTATCATACTTCAATAGTGGTGAAAAGCATGCTGGACATTTCCCACGCAAATGTGTGTAATCTAGGTTAACGTAAGTAACGTATTTTTCTTTATTTTCATAAATTAAAGGCGTGCTTTAGTTGCAATATGCTTATTTTTTTAAAGATACGTTTGATTAAGAAAATTTCTGTTTTACCGGATAAAACAAGGCTCTCGTGCAAATGTGATACATGCTCCCTTTACGTTCGTTCGTACCTTTCGTCAAAATGTAAGAAAGCTCTGTTAATTACATGTATTACAGAGCAGTGGTGGATCCAGTTTGGGGGGGGGGGGGGTCCGTGGGTTGAAACACCCTTTTTGACGATCAATGCATTTGAATGGAGTCATGTAGTTGGATACCCTTTTGTCCTGGGTTAGGAACCCCCTTTTAAAGTGGCTGGATCCCCGCCCCTGCAGAGGATAAATACAAATATGAGATTCCGAGAAACAGTACAAAATTACTACCAAACTCCACGTGTTACTAATTAATTGTAAACTCGTAGTAGCCCCAACGCATTGATGATTAAGTGTTAGATGCATGTTTTTTTAATAGTGTTATTATACGACCGCAAATTTTGAAAAATTTTTCGTCGTATGTTGCTATCACGTTGGCGTCTGCGTCGTCGTCGTCGTCGTCGTCGTCGTCCGGCGTCCGAATACTTTTAGTTTTCGCACTCTAACTTTAGTAAAAGTGAATGGAAATCTATGAAATTTTAACACAAGGTTTATGACCACAAAAGGAAGGTTGGTATTGATTTTGGGAGTTTTGGTCCCAACATTTTAGGAATTAGGGGCCAAAAAGGGCCCAAATAAGCATTTTCTTGGTTTTCGCACTATAACTTTAGTTTAAGTTAATAGAAATCTATGAAATTTTGACACAAGGTTTATGACCACAAAAGAACGGTTGGGATTGATTTTGGGAGTTTTGGTCTCAACAGTTTAGGAATTAGGGGCCAAAAAAGGGCCCAAATAAGCATTATTCTTGGTTTTCGCACAATAACATTAGTTTAAGTAAATAGAAATCAATGAAATTTAAACACAATGTTAATGACTACAAAAGGAAGGTTGGTATTGATTTTGGGAGTTTAGGTCCCAACAGTTTAGGAATTAGGGGCCAAAAAGGGACCCAAATAAGCATTTTTCTTGGTTTTCGCACCATAACGTTAGTATAAGTAAATAGAAATATATGAAATTTAAACACAAGGTTTATGACCATAAAAGAAAGGTTGGGTTTGATTTTGGGAGTTTTGGTCCCAACATAATAAGGGGCCCAAAGGGTCCAAAATTAAACTTTTGTTTGATTTCATCAAAATTGAATAATTGGGGTTCTTTGATATGCTGAATCTAACTGTCATGACTGTGTATGTAGATTCTTAACTTTTGGTCCCGTTTTCAAATTGGTCTACATTAAGGTCCAAAGGGTCCAAAATTAAACTTAGTTTGATTTTGACAAAAAATGAATCAGTTAGGTTCTTTGATATGCTGAATCTAAAAATGTACTTAGATTCTTGATTATTGGCCCAGTTTTCAAGTTGGTCCAAATCGGGGTCCAAAATTAAACTTTGTTTGATTTCATCAAAAATTGAATAAATGGGGTTCTTTGATATACCAAATCTAACTGTGTATGTAGATTCTTCATTTTTGGTCCTGTTTTCAAATTGGTCTACACTAAAGTCCAAAGGGTCCAAAATTAAACTTAGTCTGATTTTAACAAAAATTGAAATCTTGAAGTTCTTTGATATGCTGAATCCAAAAATGTACTTAGATTTTTTATTATGGGCCCAGTTTTCAAGTTGGTCCAAATCAGGATCTAAAATTATTATATTAAGTATTGTGCAATAGCAAGTCTTTTCAATTGCACAGTATTGCGCAATGGCAAGAAATATCTAATTGCACAATATTGTGAAATATCAAATTTTTTTTTAATTAGAGTTATCTTTCTTTGTCCAGAATAGTAAGCAAGAAATATCTAATTGCAAAATATTGTGCAATAGCAAGATTTTTTTTTAATTGGAGTTATCTTTCTTTGTCCAGAATCAACTTAAATCTTTGTTATATACAATATACAATGTATATTCACTTTTTACTACCAACTGATAAATTAAAATAATCTTTACCATTCAGTGATAACAAGCAGTTTTTTTACATCTTAATATTTTATGATGTATTTAAATGAGTAGTTATTGTTGCAAACTCCATTAGAAATTTTAATTGAGATTAGTTTTGGAATAAGGGAAAGGGGGATGTGATTAAAAAAATTGGGTTCAATTTTTCTCATTTGAAATTTCATAAATAAAAAAGAAAATTTCTTCAAACATTTTTTTGAGAGGATTAATATTCAACAGCATAGTGAATTGCTCTAAGAGAAACAAAAATTTTAAGTTCATTAGAACACATTCATTCTGTGTCAGAAACCTATGCTGTGTCAACTATTTAATCACAATCCAAATTTAGAGCTGAACCCAGCTTGAATGTTGTGTCCATACTTGCCCTAACCGTTCAGGGTTCAACCTCTGCGGTCGTATAAAGCTACGCCCTGCGGAGCATCTGGTTGTCTTTGAACTAGCTGTCAGAAACTGTGAATACTCTCAAATCTGTACTGTTATATATGTATTTCTATTTGTATCCGTCTGATGACTTTTTCAACTGATTTTTACAGTTCGTTCTTACTGTTGTACTGTTACACCAATATCCCAGATTAGAAGGAGGACTGGCATCCCGCTGATATGTTTAACCCCGCATTATTCTGTATGAATAAGCCTGTCAGTCAGCAATCACGTCTTACCCTTTTTTTATATTGTGGTTTGTTGAGTCGATTGACAAATTTCTCAGGGCATTTTTACATCTTGTATTTAGGAAATGACCATGCAAATGTATTCTGACGTCAGAAATCTAGTGGCCCCGATTTTTTTTAGATGTTACTGTTTTTATCAATCCCTTAAACTATGTGCCAAGTACTTACACACAGCTGTCACTATGCACCGACGGGATAATAAAAATTGGTCGATTTGCAATGGTATATTATACTTACTACATGTACAGGCCAAAAGTATTCGTCACCTTCATTTGTTTGCTATCTATTCATGTTTTTCATTTTTTCAAAAAAATATTTTGAGGGCATTTATGGTGATCATTTATTTTTCTTTCAATAATACAATTCGGTAAGGGAGGCCTCGTTGGGAAAATATCTATCGATTCGTTGCTGTCAACCACTGTATTTCATTCTTTCTGATAATTACAGGTATTGAATTATTGGCACATCCACAAACAACAACGGTATAGTGGAATGGAATGTCTTCGGCTTATTTGAAAGGTTAGTTAAAGACGAAATAATGGTTGTTTAATAGTATGAAGCGAGAACTGGATAAGTCAGTATAATAGTTTGTATGGGTCTCCAAAACTGTCTTATGAAGTTCATTTTCATATTAATCACCAAGAACTGTCAATCAATGTCATTTAACAGTCTAATGCGTCTGTAATGCCCTCAAGTTGTAATACATTTATTACACAATCATTGTCCTTGGATAAAACATCAAAGGTGTGTAACAGTCAATTAGCGTGTGCAGGTTACAACACTCGATTAGTGCTCACTGTTACTATGAAATGCAAATGTTGATTTTTCCCAACGGCAATATTGAGTATTGTCAATTATAAAGTGACATTTGTATAATTTTTTTCTGAACTTAAAAACCACGAAAATTAATCCCCACGAACTTACTTTTGTATACAAAACCACGAAATTTTAACCCCACGAAAATAAATGTTTATACAGTATATATATATAAACGTTTTTGTCATTGTATGATGTAATTTTTCAAGTGTTTTTGCGACGAAAAACTTCAAATACATGGTGTGATTTAACGACATTTTATGATATGCATTCATCTTTTAAATAAATTTGCTTGTAAATAAGTTTGTAAATATAAAATCTGGGGATAAGATGTGGATATCACGGGCCATTATCTATATCTCAGATCAACAACGATTATTTAAGGTGAACACGTTTATGTAAGTTTTGTTCAATATCTTTAATCTGAAAATGTATTTCATATGTACATGTATATCACGAAATGTGATTGTGTTTTTATTGAAATATTGCAAACGTATTTTGCTGTTTTATTTTGATACGTATACATTCTTTTACTGTTGAAAGTTAGTTGAAAATGATATGTTATTACTCAAGGAAAAAGATTTTCTTAATTCTGCCGATACTTGAAACATAGTACATTTGACATTTTCTTTTGAGCTCAATTCTGCAATTCCTCTCTCGGTCTGTCTGTCGGTCTGTCGGTCGGTCGGTCGGTCGGTCGGGGTCGGTCGGTCATTTTCTTATGAGCTCAATTCTGCAATTCCTCTGTCTGTCTGTCTGTCTGTCTGTCTGTCTGTGTGTCATCATCCGTCCGTCCGTCTGTTGTTTTATAATATCGTTTCGTTCTTTTAATAATCAGTTTCCAGCATTTTTTTTCGTCATGCTTAAAGATATTGACTTGATATTTGTGATTTGGTTCACACCATGGCAAGTTTTAGAATTTTGTTCCAATACAATGCTTTCTTAATCAGTAGGAGACTATGTATTGCAATGCAAAACTCATAGAATGCTTGTTATGCATATAAAAATGTAAACAGTTTAAATGATTATTGTCAAAATAAGAAGTACAAATACGTCAAAATCGTCAGTTCAATCCTTATAAAGGAGTTTGCACGTTTTCACCACTATTGGAAAAAAACCAAAACTGTCCGCAACAATAATAAAAACTTCAACTAAGTATTCTTACGGGGGACCGAAATCGCCTGTCAGATTCTTCTAGAAGTGACCTACTTTTGCGTAAAGTTTAATGACAAAAAATCAGTGGTTGGCGCCTTTTGTGAATTAATTTTGTCATTATCCTTTAGTAATGATTTTAATCATATTTTTGTGTTTTAAACTTTAATTGTTTAAAGATTTTATACACAACAGATACAGAGAACAGATAAATTACCAGAGATGTCAACAACAAAATAAAAGATCAACGTTATAGTAACTGTGACCGAAATGACCAGTCTACTAGTCTATTCAGTGGAGTAATTTTCCTTCAATCTTAGTATTTTACAATTGTTTGTATTTTCGGCAATACTCTTGAAAAACTATTTTAAAGCTAAAGGGAAACTTTAAATAGAACAAATGAACAAGTTCACAAATCAGTCAACATGGCTGAAATCGGTAGCCATTATAGCCCCTTCGATGTTTTTGTACTAGTAAAACAGTAAAATAAAATCCACAAAAAACACATTATTCTGACTAGTCTTCAATCGACCCCTTACAGAAGTTATTACCCTTAATACTGATTGTAATCGTAAATAAAAGATAAAATAAAGAAACAACATGATGATACCAAGATCTACAAATTGGTCAATCTGATAAGCATTGTCGAACTACAAAAGTTGTTTCCCCGACAGTTTTAACCAACTTTTTATACGACCGCAAAATTTGAAAAAATTTTCGTCGTATATTGCTATCACGTTGGCGTCGTCGTCGTCGTCGTCGTCGTCCGAATACTTTTAGTTTTCGCACTCTAACTTTAGTAAAAGTGAATAGAAATCTATAAAATTTTAACATAAGGTTTATGACCACAAAAGCAAGGTTGGGATTGATTTTGGGAGTTTTGGTCCCAACAGTTTAGGAATTAGGGGCCAAAAAGGGCCCAAAAAGCATTTTCTTGGTTTTCGCACTATAACTTTAGTTTAAGTAAATAGAAATCTATGAAATTTTGACACAAGGTTTATGACCACAAAAGAAAGGTTGGGATTGATTTTGGGAGTTTTGGTTCCAACAGTTTAAGAATTAGGGGCCAAAAAAGGGCCAAAATAAGCATTATTCTTGGTTTTCGCACATTAACTTTAGTATAAGTAAATAGAAATCAATGAAATTTAAACACAAGGTCTATGACCACAAAAGAAAGATTGGGATTGATTTTGGGAGTTGAGGTCCAAACAGTTTAGGAATAAGGGGCCAAAAAGGGGCCTAAATAAGCATTTTTCTTGGTTTTTGCACCATAACTTTAGTATAAGTAAATAGAAATCTATGAAATTTAAACACAAAGTTTATGACCATAAAAGGAAGGTTGGGTTTGATTTTGGGAGTTTTGGTCCTAACAGTTTAGGAAGAAGGGGCCCAAAGGGTCCAAAATTGAACTTTGTGTGATTTCATCAAAAATTGAATAACTGGGGTTCTTTGATATGCCGAATCTAACTATGTATGTAGATTCTTAATTTTTGGTCCCGTTTTCAAATTGGTCTACATTAAGGTCCAAAGGGTCCAAAATTAAACTTAGTTTGATTTTAACAAAAAGTTGAATCCTTGGGGTTCTTCGATATGCTGAATTTAAAAATGTACTTAGATTTTTAATTATTGGCCTAGTTTTCAAGTTGGTCCAAATGGGGGTCCAAAATTAAACTTTGTTTGATTTCATCAAAAATTGAATAAATGGGTTCTTTGATCTGCCAAATCTAACTGTGTATGTAGATTCTTAATTTTTTGGTCCAGTTTTCAAATTGGTCTACATTAAGGTCCAAAGGGTCCAAAATTAAACTAAGTTTGATTTTAACAAAAATTAAATTCTTGGGCTTATTTGATATGCTTTATCTAAATATGTACTTTGATTTTTGATTATGGGCCCAGTTTTCAAGTTGGTCCAAATCAGGATTCCATATCAAGTATTGTGCAATAGCAAGAAATTTCCAATTGCACAGTATTGCACAATAGCAAGAAATATCTAATTTCTTGCTAAGAATAGCAATTAATTTTCAAATGGAGTTATCTTTCTTTGTATAGAATAGTAGTTGATAATATATGTTGGAAATTTGCCAGACAAGACTATGATGTCATTTTTAGCTCACCTGGCCCGAAGGGCCAAGTGAGCTTTTCTCACCACTTGGCGTCCGTCGTCCGTCGTCGTCGTCCGGCGTCGTCGTCCGGCGTTGTCGTCCGTCGTCGTCGTCGTTAACAATTTACATTTTGAACTTCTTCTAGAGAACCACTGAATGGAATGGAACCAAACATGGCATGAATGTTCCTTATGAGGTGCTGACCAAGTGTTGTTACTTTGTAGCCGATCTATCATCCAAGATGGCCGCCAGCGGGGGACTTAGTTTAACATAGGACGCTATGGGAAATGCATACAAATGACTTCTTTTAGAGAACCACTGAATGGAATGAAACCAAACATGGCATGAATGTTCCTTATGAGGTACTGACCAAGTGTTATTACTTTGTAGCCGATCCATCATCCAAGATGGCCGCCAGCCGGGGACTTAGTTTAACATAGGACCCTATGGGAAATGCATACAAATGACTTCTTTTAGAGAACCACTGAATGGAATAAAACCAAACATAGCATGAATTATCCTTATGGGGTACTGACCAAGTGTTGTTACTTTGTAGCCGATCCATCATCCAAGATGGCCTCCAGCGGGGGACTTAGTTTAACATAGGACCCTATGGGAAATGCATACAAATGACTTCTTCTAGAGAACCACTAAATGGAATGAAACCAAACATTGCATGAATGTTCCTTATGGAGTGCTGACCAATTGTTGTTACTTTGTAGCTGATCCATTATCCAAGATGGCCGCCAGCGGGGGACTTAGTTTAACATAGGACCCTATTGGAAATGCATACAAATGACTTCTTCTAGTGAACCACTGAATGGAATGAAACCAAACATGGCATGAATGTTCCTTATGTGGTGCTGACCAAGTGTTGTTACTTTGTAGCCGATCCATCATCAAAGATGGCCCCCAGCAGGGGACTTAGTTTAACATAGGACCCTATGGGAAATGCATACAAATGACTTCTTTTAGAGAACCACTAAATGGAATTAAACCAAACATAGCATGAATGTTCCTTATGGAGTGCTGACCAAGTGTTGTTACTTTGTAGCTGATCCATTATCCAAGATGGCCGCCAGCGGGGGACTTAGTTTAACATAGGACCCTATTGGAAATGCATACAAATCACTTCTTCTAGTGAACCACTGAATGGAATGAAACCAAACATGGCATGAATGTTCCTTATGAGGTGCTGACCAAGTGTTGTTACTTTGTAGCCGATCCGTCATCCAAGATGGCCGCCACTGGGGGACTTTTGAATGAAATTAAACATGTTCCTTTCCTTATAAATGAGGTTGTGTTGTCACTTTTAGCCAAATTTTATATTTTTTTATATGATTTCAAAAACCCAAGTAGAATCAGGTGAGCGATACAGGCTCTTGAGAGCCTCTAGTCTATTTTTATTTGCCAATAACTTTATGTAAATAACTTTATTGGAAATTTGCCAATATAAAATGTTGCTGATGAAGCTTTTTGTCCTTATCTTATCTAAAATGTTTTTAGATAATGTATGTTGGACATTTGCCAGACATGACTATGATGTCATTTTCTATTTTTATTTGCCAATAACTTTATGTAAATAACTTCATTGGAAATTTGCCAATATAAAATGTTGCTGATGAAGGTTTTTTTATTGTTTTATACAATAAACAATGTATATTCACTTTTACTACCAACCAATCTTTACCATTCAGTGATAACAAGCACTTTATTTTACATTTTAATATTTTATGATGTATTTAAAAGAGTAGTTATTGTTGCAAACTCCATTAGAAATTTGAATTGATATCAGTTTTGGAAAAAGGGAAACGGGGATGTGAATAAAAGGTGGGGGGGGGGGGGGGGGGGGGTGTTTAAATTTTTCTCATTTCAGATTTCATAAATAAAAAGAAAATTTCTTCAAACATTTTTTTAAGAGGATTAATATTCAACAGCATAGTGAATTGCTCAAAGGCAAAAAAAAACTTTTAACTTCATTAGACCACATTCATTCTGTGTCAGAAACCTATGCTGTGTCAACTATTTAATTTTAGATTTAAGAAGTTTGAAGAATAAATCTTTAATTGATTTGTAAAATCTTGACATTTGTTTTGTGTAAAAAAAAAAACATGTAATGTCAAAAATTTGATCACAATCCAAATTCAGAGCTGTATCACGCTTGAATATTTTGTCCATACTTGCCCCAACTGTTCAGGGTTCGACCTCTGCGGTCGTATAAAGCTGCGCCTTGCGGAGCACCTGGTTATTATTTACCTTTTGAAAAACTTTAATGGGTAGAAATACACTCAGTCCACAAATTTCTACAGATTTGAAAAGGAAAAAAGCCTGAGGGAATCGTATGTATGTATGTATGTGCAATATCATCAAAATGCACTATTTGAACGTGAAAAGAAATTAAAATAAGTATGTATGTATGATGCGATACATTTACCTTATTCGATCCATAAAACACAAAATCAACTTTCACATTAAACTTTAGAAATCAATGTATAGGTTGTATTTCTGTAAATATGAACAAAAGAATTTCCCATTCGAACTCCTTTTAAAGATTATATCCATGAAGGAAAGTTTATATGCACTTTTATGTTTTTTAAAGAACCAAAACATTGGGCTGCTATCCATATGTATTTATACTGATAACGATTTCAATTTGTGGCTCTATGAAATGAATCATGTAGATCATATCACGGAACCAGTCATGTCAGTAGGTTAACAAAACAAAATATCTATGAATATTAATTTCTCCCCAAAACACGCGTGGTTTGCGAAACAGCTGTTTTTAAAAAGTGCAACCTGTATTTATACCTGAATTTTAAAAGCTGTAACTAACGAGTATTTATTGCGTATACTTTCGATTCTAAATTACAATAAATCTACATGCAGAAAAATACCGCAAAAAAAAGCTGGAAAATCAAGAAAAAACGGCTAGTATATATAAACATAAGAAGATTTGGTAAAGAAATAATTATCCACAAGAGAAAAAATTCAGAGAAATCGACACATATAAGTCACCGCACGGCCTTCAACAATTAGTAAAACTCATACTGCATAATTGGCTACTAGTATTAAGGTGGTACCTAACACTACAGGGAGATAACTCTATAAAATCAGCTAAACGTTTTAATCACGTTGCGTTGTGAAGGCAATATTAAGCTTCTCGATGATCAAAATTAGTGCTATATAATCAGTGTAATTTTTCTGATAAAATGGTTGGTTCAAATATTTTGAAATTTATATACTTTTTTCAAAGGGTCAAAGTAAATATTTGTCAAAATTTAAAGAAAATTAAGCAAGCCAAATTAATTTTAGTGAAGGCGTTGGGTACCACGTTCAAGGCCCGAAATGATAAATGTAAAATGATTCAAACGAGAAAATTAACGACGTGATGTACGTACAAAATTATGAACAAACAACAATTATGATATAAAGCAACAAACGGCAACGATACACAGGCTCCTGACTTGGGATACGTACATATATATATGCGGTGGGGTTTAACTAGTTTGAATGCGCACTAATCCCCCTTTACCTGGGAGATAGGTGTAAAAGAACAACATATTAAGAACACACTATATAAATAAGGGGAAAAGAAGGGTTGTGATTTCATTAGTTTAAACTATTTTCAATCGGAAAAGTAATCCTGCTTAACGCCTCTATAATCTCGTGGCCGAGTTGGTCTAGCAAACATAGAGATTCTAATTCTGATGCGTTTTGTTATTTGATTTTGCCATGTGATTATGGACTTTCCGAATTGATTTTCCTCTAAGGTCAGTATTTTTGTGATTTTACTTTTTTCATATCGCATTAGACTGGTTTCGTTCTAATAGGCGTGCAATTTTTTGCTGTTTGACATAAACAAAGAAATAGCACAATTTCTCAATTCAATTGCCTTCTTTTTTGCAATTGCGATTTTTTTTATTTTTATTAGATTGAAAGGTTGAAATGGCAGAGTATTTTCCTGGACTTCGTTTTGGAGAAACATTAGAGAAGTTCTTAGACCGGAAAGTTCGACCTGATACTATGTTTTTAAATAGTTGTGGTGAAGTTATAAACACAGTTGTTCGTCTCATACATCAACACCCAATTTATAGCATCAAAGAAGTTATTAAGGTATCAATAAAAAGTAATTGTTTTTTTTTACCACTGCTTCTAACTGTTCATCCGTGATTACCGTTGATACGCTTCAGCAAACTTTAATCGCATTCAAATCTTGAGACCATTGTGTTTAACCGAAAATTAAGGAAAAATATCAGTACGCCCGTGGTTGGAGACTACTAATGTTTTGTATCAAAAAAGTGAATTTTATAATCTCAATATACATATAAGGATAGTAAGCATGATTGCCAACCAAAAAGCTATTCACCAGAGTTAAAATGAAGTGAATATAAGGACGAATTAGGTCACCGTACGACCTTCAACTAATGATAAACTCATTGCGTAAATTCCGCTACATAAGACATGAAAAATGTGAAACGATCCAAACGAAAAAAAATTATGGCTAAATTTTAACAGTACTATTTACCGGGTCATTTATTGGGTCAAAAAATTCATATCGGGTGAGGCGAAGCCAAACCCGATATGAATTTTATTGACTCGATAAAATCCGTATTAGGACATTTGAACACTGTAACGAATTTATCCTGATTTTGTTATTTTACATATTATTATATTCAAATTCAATTTGAGGACAATATCAATCAAATATATTAGGTCAAAGGGAGATAATCCCAATTGACGTAATAAATAAGGGAAATAATTCCAATTGACGTAATAAAAAATTGTACTGAAATTTATTAGGACAATATCAGCCAATCAAATTGCGAGAAATTGCTTTGAGTCAGGATAATAATTGTTATAATTCTGCGATACTACTCATTCTTTGCAACAGTTTTCTAAAAATAACATTTTTTTATGGATAGAAAGAGATCAGGTCATACAGAATGTGCAAGATGTTTGTTATTGCTATCATTATGCAATACTAAAATTATCAATAAAACAAAAATAAAAACGCAATTTCCTCAATATACAGGATGTCATACCATTAAATGATACATGCATTTTGTAAAACGGCATAAACTTGTTGCGATCATAAACAAATCTACAGCTAGCACAAATATATTTGAGACAGAATTTAAATTTGATAAAATCCAAATGAATGTAAAATCTAGTTATTTTACATTAGAAATAAAACTTCTTTGATTACGAACAACCGTAAAATATACACATCACAAAAACGGGGAACTACATTTTCTTAAACTGATTTAAAAAGTCAAAAGAACTCATCCGATACTTATATTATTCAATCCATTGGTAATGTACTGATTTATATTTTGTCTTGGATACATTATTTTTCAGTAACTTTAATAGTTTTTCTCTCGGTTAACCAGATAGGCAATACATTAAATATCCATGTAACATTAGAATGTTTTCATTATTCATAGGGAGGTTCACTTGGAAAAGGCACGGCAGTAAAGGACCACTCAGATGTCGACCTTTTGGTAGTCATCAACAATTTTCGAAAAATAGATGATTTACGTGAACAGTTACCAAAAATAATTTCTAGCTTTGCAGAGTATTTACTTGCTGCAGTAAGAGGCGAAACCATAAGAATTAAGATTATCAAACAGACTTTATATACCCTTCAATTTCAAGTCTGTTGTGTTGAAGACGGAGATTGGTTTGATGTAGACTTTCTGCCGATAATTGACGTCATAAGTAAGTTGTACAACGGATAGAAAATTAAAATTATAGAATTACAACTATAAACGATAAGAAATTTAACAATATTCTATCAGAATTACAAATACAACAGCATAATTAAATAAATGAATGAATGCTTGGATAAACAAATACCGTGATACACAACACAACCATGACAACATAGAAAACTAAACATGCTAAAGACTCAGCAACACGAATCTTACAAAAAACTAGGGGTGATCTCATGTGCTCCAGAAGCGTAGACAGACTATGCTTCACATGCGACAAACGTCGTATCGCTCATGAAATAAAAATCCCGGTGATAAATAATTTGAGAAAACAACTTCAGAATGGGTTACAACATTTGATGCATATCCGTCGTCATGTGTGAGTAAAAGAATGAAAAAAGTATCTGGGTCACAATTTGAAATTGAATCCATTGAGTTGTAGTATGATATATTTCTAGATCCATTAGATGTTCGTAGAAGTTTAGAGATAGTATACAATAAGATGGAAGAAGAATATTATAACAGAAACTATTATGCTAAATGTGTGGCAAGGCAACAAGTTGATTTCGTGAAACGTGTACCTTCTAGAGCAAAAGATTTAATACGTTTGTTTAAGTACTGGAACTACACCGAAGATGTAAGTAATATCGGTAAATAAATTGAAATACTTATAATCTTATATCTGGCTTTATCTTATACATGATCTAAAAAAAATAGATGAATATGTATATTTTGACTGTAATGATGAACATAAATACTGGATACTGGCACTTAGTATTATGTCAAGTAAATGCAAAAGATAGAAGTTTAGTTGTGTGCCAAGCAATGAAAACTCTTATAATGAAAACATGTACTTATTAGTTTTTAATGCAAGCTAGCTATAAAAAAACATAAATTTATCAAAGAACTTTATCAAAAGTGTGCTTTTGTTTTATGTCAGAATGGTCAGGTTAGCTTATATCAGGTTAGCTGATAGTCTATCAGTTGTGTTTATTTTTATATTTTTTGACACAAACATCTAACTTTAAACAATAAATCCAAAAGACATGAGATTACTACCCTTACGTCTTAGACTTTCTATTCGTTGTATTTTCTTTTTATAAATTATCTGAAGATCTTTACTTTTCAGGATGACTTGTCATCGTTTTGTATTGAGTTATTGGTGATACACATATGGCAAAAGAAAGGTAGCCCAAACAACTTTGATATGGCACCTATGATGTATGACGTTGCCTATCAGATTTCGTTTTTTAAGGAAATAACTATCGCATTTGATGATTTTTATAGTTCTGTCAACTTTATTACAAAATTAGAAAGGTAAGTTGAAATAAAGTAAAAAGGTTTGTGCCTCACCTATGTCAAAAATAAATGTAACATTCACTAAATTTTATACGCTCAGTAGATTTTTTTTTGAGAGTTTTAAAACGTATTCTCATGTTAAATTCAGTGTGTGTATCTGGTGTGTCGTGCTTCTCCTCTTATACTTGATGTGTTTCCCCTAGTTTTATTTTGTAACCCGGGTTTGTTTTCTTCTCAATCGATTTATGAATTTCGAACAGCGGTATACTATTGTTGCCTTTATTAATTAACATATTGCAAAAGAACCTGCCTAATTATGAAAACTAGAAAAATCTAGATGTTTTCGGACATTTGTGTTGTTGAGTACTATCTGACTAAATTTGAAATTAAAATTTAAAATTAAAATATTCTCTTCACATATACCAGGCTTGATATTGTAAACACAAGACCTAGTTTGAAAAACAAAAATTACAAAATAATTATGCCAAATCTATGAATAATATGAATCTTTTATGCACAAAGGCGGTGTTTTTAGAGACCGGAATAAGAGTATAAAAATCCTTAGCATTTAGATAGTTGTAAACTTTTATGAACAACAAAGGATTGCATACATGTTTTAACACATAAGAGCTCATTACGGACCTGTTAAAACGAAATACAATCAATAGATATAGGAAGATGTGGTGTGAGTGCCAATGAGACAACTCTCCATACAAATAACAATTTAAAAAGTAAACCATTATAGGTTAAAGTACGGCCTTCAACACGGAGCATTGGCTTACACCGAACAACAAGCTATAAAGGGCCCCAAAATTACTAGTGTAAAACCGTTCCAACGGGAAAACCAACGGTCTAATCTATATAAAACCTGCTTAAGGATGTACATAGGTGAAATTAAATAAATCAAGAATATAAAATTGACACTATTGGCCGGAAGAGCATTGTTTATGAATAAAGGGCCAAAAAGGGGCCCAAATAAGCATTATTTTTGGTTTTTGCACCATAACTTTAGTATAAGTAAATAGAAATCTATGAAATTTAAGCACAAGGTTTATGACCATAAAAGGAAGGTTGGGTTTGATTTTGGGAGTTTTGGTCCTAACAGTTTAGGAATAAGGGGCCCAAAGGGTCCAAAATTGAACTTTGTGTGATTTCATCAAAAATTGAATAATTAGGGTTCTTTGATATGCCGAATCTAACTATGTATGTAGATTCTTAATTTTTGGTCCCGTTTTCAAATTGGTCTACATTAAGGTCCAAAGGGTCCAAAATTAAACTTAGTTTGATTTTAACAAAAATTGAATCCTTGGGGTTCTTTGATATACTGAATTTAAAAATGTACTTAGATTTTTAATTATTGGCCTAGTTTTCAAGTTGGTCCAAATGGGGGTCCAAAATTAAACTTTGTTTGATTTCATCAAAAATTGAATAAATGGGTTCTTTGATATGCCAAATCTAACTGTGTATGTAGATTCTTAATTTTTGGTCCAGTTTTCAAATTGGTCTATATTAAGGTCCAAAGGGTCCAAAATTAAACCAAGTTTGATTTTAAAAAAAATTAAATTCTTGGGCTTATTTGATATGCTTTATCTAAATATGTACTTTGATTTTTGATTATGGGCCCAGTTTTCAAGTTGGTCCAAATCAGGATTCCATATCAAGTATTGTGCAATAGCAAGAAATTTTCAATTGCACAGTATTGCACAATAGCAAGAAATATCTAATTGCACAATATTGTGCAATAGCAATTAATTTTCAATTGGAGTTATCTTTCTTTGTATAGAATAGTAGTTGATAATATATGTTGGAAATTTGCCAGACATGACTATGATGTCATTTTCTATTTTTATTTGCCAATAACTTTATGTAAATAACTTCATTGGAAATTTGCCAATATAAAATGTTGCTGATGAAGCTTTTTTTCCTTATCTTATCTAAAATGTTTTTAGATAATGTATGTTGGACATTTGCCAGACATGACTATGATGTCATTTTCTATTTTTATTTGCCAATAACTTTATGTAAATAACTTCATTGGTAATTTGCCAATATAAAATGTTGCTGATGAAGTTTTTTTTATTGTTTTATACAATAAACAATGTATATTCACTTTTACTACCAACCAATCTTTACCATTCAGTGATAACAAGCACTTTATTTTACATTTTAATATTTTATGATGTATTTAAAAGAGTAGTTATTGTTGCAAACTCCATTAGAAATTTGAATTGATATCAGTTTTGGAAAAAGGGAAACGGGGATGTGAATAAAAGGTGGGGGGGGGGGGGGGGGGTGTTTAAATTTTTCTCATTTCAGATTTCATAAATAAAAAGAAAATTTCTTCAAACATTTTTTTAAGAGGATTAATATTCAACAGCATAGTGAATTGCTCAAAGGCAAAAAAAAACTTTTAACTTCATTAGACCACATTCATTCTGTGTCAGAAACCTATGCTGTGTCAACTATTTAATTTTAGATTTAAGAAGTTTGAAGAATAAATCTTTAATTGATTTGTAAAATCTTGACATTTGTTTTGTGTAAAAAAAAAACATGTAATGTCAAAAATTTGATCACAATCCAAATTCAGAGCTGTATCACGCTTGAATGTTTTGTCCATACTTGCCCCAACTGTTCAGGGTTCGACCTCTGCGGTCGTATAAAGCTGCGCCCTGCGGAGCACCTGGTTATAGTGATTAAGATAATAAAACAACGTTGACTGTTGTACCCCTTTTTTGTCATTTTTACCTTTTATGTCTGTTTTGTTGACATATCGTTGTCAATTTAATATAATTTTGTACGACTGCCATACAAATGGGAGGTTAAGCTTGCTATGCAACCAGGTTTAATCCACCATTTTCTACATAAGAAAATGCCAGTACCGAGTCAGGAATGTGACAGTTGTTGTCCACTCGTTTGGTGTGTTTGAGCTTTTGATTTTGCCATTTAATTACGGACTTTCCGTTTTGAGTTTTCCTCGGAGTTCATTTTTTTGCTGATATTTTTTTACGATTAAGGGGGCTCGCGGGTCTAAATCAATTTTTTTTATTTAATATAAGATTTCGCTATATTTTTCTATAAATGAACTTTATCTTATACTTACTAGAAAAATGGAATAAAAAAATGGGGTCACCGTTCATTTACGCTCACAATCTGCCTCTCATATGAAAGAAGCATATATTTTTGTTAATGTCCTTTTTTTCTGTTGAACTAATAGGACAAATAGAGGTAATATTGAAATTAAAAAAGAACTAAATTACAGAAATAGCTTAAATTTTACAATTATTTAGTTTATGTACAGCATATTCGAAAACAACAATAAAAAATATAGGTCACCGATGAGTTAAAAAAGATATTTCAATTTTAATGCCACAAAATGGCATTTTTGCACCAAAGGGAGATAATTTGGAGCTTTTTCAATGATATCTACATTTCAAAATTCACCGTGGGTCAACACAAATTTATTTTTTTGGAATGATTTTTGTACCATATGATAAAGTAACAACTGCCTAAGGTAATAAATAAAATTTATAATGAAAAATAAATGTTTAATTTTTTCCTGAAAATTTTATACCCGCGAGCCTCCTTAAATGATACCGTTGTGTTTTCTTCATGCGTTACTACATATATTTTAAATTGCTCAATTTTGCCTTTGTGGGAAAAACTTTCGAGCTAAAAATACCGAAAAATGCTTGCAATTTGATTATATTTTCAATTTGTCTTTATTTAAGAAGCTCTATAATAATACTAATAATAACATTAATAACTAATAAACGTTTAAAGAACTGAATAAAATACATAAGTGAACAATTAATATGTTTCTTTTGACCAAACCACAATAATTTTTATGCCCCACCTACGATAGTAGTGGGGCATTATGTTCTCTGGTCTGTGCCTCCGTTCGTTCGTCCGTTCGTTTGTTCGTTCGTCCGTTTGTTTGTCCCACTTCAGGTTAAAGTTTTTGGTCAAGGTAGTTTTTGATGAAGTTGAAGTCCAATCCACTTGAAACTTAGTACACATGTTCCCCATGATATGATCTTTCTAATTTTAATGCCAAATTATAGTTTTGACCCCAATTTCATGGTCAAAAAAATGAAAGTGCGAAGTTCAGGTTAAAGTTTTGGTCAAGGTAGTTTTTGATGAAGTTAAAGTACAATCAACTTGAAACTTAGCACACATGTTTCCTATGGTATGATCTTTCTAATTTTAATGAAAATTAGACTTTTTATCATATTTCACGGTCCATTGAACATGGAAAATAATAGTGCAAGTGGGGCATCCGTGTACATTTGTTGGTTATTATCTTGAATATTATTATAGATAAACTGTAAACAGCAATAATGTTCAGCAAAGTAAGATCTACAAATAGGTCAACATGACCAAAATTGTCACTTGGCCCATTTAGGAGTCATTGCCCTTTGTATTCTATTTTTAACCATTTTTCTAAAATTTAATTTTTTTTTTTTATTTTATTTTCCCCTCTGGAACTACTTAGACAAATTTAACCAAACTTGGCAACATTCATTTTAAGGGTATGTTGTTCCAATAATGTGACCAATTACCTCGCCCACGAACCAAAAAAAACACAGGCTAAACATAGTACATAGGGGTAAAATGCAATGTTTGGCTAATATCTCTGAATTCAAAGCATTTAGAGCAAATCTCATTCAATTAAATATGTTTATTAAGTCATGATCTAACTGCCATGAAATTCTCAGACAAATCATGCAACCCGTTGTTGGGTTCCTGTCCCTGAATTGGTAATTTTTGGAAAAAAATTGCAGTTTTTGGTTATTATCTTCAATATTATCTCAGATAAAGATAAACTGTAAACAACAATTATATATAGCAAAGTAAGTTCTACAAATAAGTCAACTTGACCCAAAGCGGTTAATTTACCCCTTAAGGAGTTATTTCTCTTTATGTTAAATTTTAATCAATTTTCGTAAATTATGTAAATTTTTTTTTTTTTTACAAAATATTTTCCTTTGCAACTACTGAGCCAAGTTCATTATAGATAGAAAAAATTGCAAACAGCAAGAATGTTCAGTAAAGTAAGATAGACAAGCACATCATCATCATCAAAACATAATTTTCTCACGAATTCTATTCTCATCTATTATGTATGTCCTTTGTTTAGTATGATCATAGACCAAGGACAAAGGTGAGCGACACAGGCTCTTTAGAGCATCTAGTTCAATGACAAAACATTATTTGGATTTTACATGTAATCTCTACCTCTAATGTTACTTTCCAAATAAGACTTTTCACAGGGAGCAGCACAAAGGGTGTTGCACTTCGAGCAGGATTGTATCACCCTTCCGGATCACATAATATCACCCCCAGTTTCTGGTCGCGTTCGTACTACTCAGACTCTAGTTTTATACATTGTGTTTGTGTACCGTTGTTTATCTTTTCTTAGTTTTCGTTTTGTCCATGGTATTGGGAGTATGCTTTCGACTTATGAGTATGAATATCCCTTTGGTGTATTTCGCAATTGTTTTTACTATTTTCCACAATAATCTGGCCATTTTTGGGGTTGTTTGTTTTTGTGATGGGTTTGGGCGGGTCCCTATTATTTGAAACTTCTCCATAACTATCAAATGTTTTTTTCCTTTACATTTCGATTTCAGATCACCTCCTTACGTTTTAGATCCAGCAAACCCATTTTATAACGCTGCACCTGAGATGGGTGTCAATGGGGACTATAGTCAAGTTGAAGAGAGAGGCCGTATGCTATTGGATAATTTGGGGTAAGAATCATCATCCTTACCAAATAGCTAAAGTCCATTCAAACTCAATTAACTATTCAATCTGAGAATTTGTTAGTTCACAATGGTACATGAAATTGATTTAACACGATGCAATAGTCAATTTAACCATTCGCCAGGAGCATGCTGAAACTCATTATTTGTCGAAATATTCATTTTGTGCGAATACATCGTAAGTGGTTAATGTAGTTATAAGCATTGTTTTAGCTTTTAGACCCCAATGCGATTCCTTCAGTTTTAGTTTCGTTACCTTAGTTTGTCTTCTTAACTTATTTATGAGATTAAACATCGGTAACCAACTGTTGCCTGTACTTAAACTCGAGGAAAATTTTCTTTTATTAGCTGAATACATTCATAACCATCTCCAGCTAAGCGGTTAAATCAAAGGTCACATGAATACGGATTTAATGAGCTCGAATTATTCGCGTGCAACTGATTCATCAGCGATATTTCTTAGCTCATTTTGACAAAATTACTTTCATTTATGATAAAACAAACAAAAATCCTATTTTTTTTTATATATACCGTAGGTAATATCCTTTAAAGCAGTCACTTGATTTAATGCAAATAAAATGGCATTTCATCTGAGAGGCATATGTCATGAAAAATATACACCGCTTTTATCAATCTCAAATAAGAGGTGGTTTAACATAGCTTCATAATACATTGACATTACTTTATTATTATTGATTTAAAGACATGCAATGGCAGAACATTTCCCTGGAATGCATATTGGAGAAACGTTAGAGAAGTTTTTAGACCGGAAAGTACGACCTGATACCAGCTTTTTAAACAGTTGCAGAGAGGTCATCAATACAGTTGTTCGTCTTATACATCACCACCCAGATTTTAGCATCAAAGAAGTTATTAAGGTGTCATAATGAATCCCTGCCTATTTTTAATCCACAGCTGTGAATATATCCATATGATTCCTTTTGGTATACTTAACTTAAATACAGTGAATCAATTATCTTTGTAGTCAAAGTTGCGCCGTTAAGTTATGTAGGGGGAATGATTTTTAAGAAAAGCCCGTTGATGACAATGTAACATCATGAATCGTTCGTCAATACAACTGTACACACTATATGTAATTCTCTGTATGAATTAAATAAAAGGGTAATAGACATGGAATTGCAATGCTAAAAAAAGTGCTTAGTTTTTAAAACAAAAAACTCAAGATTCGCTTTTTCTATAGGTTCATGTACTGTTTTAGATTAAAATAATTTTTTTTTACTTTGAATTATCACATCTATTCCATTTACGCTAAATTGTAAAACAGAGTTAATAATTTGTCAATTATACAAATACAGTGTCAATTACTAAACAAATGAAGCACATGCAGATTCATGACTAGTAATCAAATATATAGTGATATAAACGGAACGTGGGGTTAAAAATTTTGCAGTTTTGTTGTTAGTTGTGACCACTGAACAAAATAATTATGTATGAAATATTGACTGCTGATTTTATAAAATGTGCAGTTGAATACTAATAATGATAATATGAAAATGTTAATCGAGTCACATTAATAAATAAAAAACCGACAGCACCATGCCTATAAAATAAAAAGACCAACAAAAAAAAAAAGTACAAAAAACACAACATGGAAAACTGAAGATGAACTTAGTAAAAACTGAGGGTGATGTCGGGTTCTCCGGAAAGGAAAGCACATCCTTCTCTACAAGCTACAAGTGACACCCGCCGTTTTGCCCATGTCAGTACAAACTCGGTAATAAGTATCATTTGGTATGTAACATTCGGGAACAGTTGTTTATCGATGATATATATTTTAAATAAGTTAAGAAGACAAATCATGTTTTAAAAAAACCTAAGTCTGAAAATGCTGCAGAAATCAAATGAGCTTAAAAGGGTGGATCCGTGTACATCAACAGGGTAAAAATAATAACCTCGAATCATGCGATATTTTCAATAAACAGAGCATTCACCAACAGGCGATTCATCATCGTTTTTGTTTATCAATATTTGGATCGAGTCAATTCATGAATACAGATCAGTAGCAAAGCTGATATATTATAAAGTAAAATTAATACAAATCTTTTCATATTTGTCTATGATCTGAATTCCATAATACATTAGAAAACTTTCTATTCGCTTTAGGGAGGATCTCTTGGAAAAGGCACAGCAGTAAGGGGTAATTCAGATGTTGATCTACTGGTAGTGGTCAATAACTATCGAAATGTCAATGATTTACGTGAAAATATGGAAGGAATAATCTCTAGTTTCAATCGTTACCTGCTTGCCGCGGTTAAAAATGAAAGCATTGAAATAGAGATCATTGGTCAGACTCCCTTTACACTCCGATTTAAATTATGTTGTGCTGACAGAGATTGCTGGTTTGATGTAGATTTACTTCCTGTCATTAACGTCATAGGTAGGTTCTATGCTAATTTGTTAGGAACTTTCAAATAGGATTAGCTATTGTCCATGACTTCTTGAGTATAAATATAGATTATTTCATGTTCAGATATTTCCTTGTTTATGCTGCTATAGTGTCGTTTTGGTGCATTTCATACCAAAAAGTAATTGGCACATAACTTACTCTGTGATTAATTAGAGTCGGGTGTATTGAAAGCAGTACTATTGATAAGTTTAATGAGTTACAGGTATACATATACAAGTCATAGGTAAGTTACTTTCAGATTTTGTTTCTTTATTTGATTTTTAGCTCACCTGGCCCAAAGGGCCAAGTGAGCTTTTCTCATCACTTTGCGTCCGGCGTCCGTCGTCGTCGTCCGTCGTCCGTCGTCGTCCGTCGTCGTTAGCTTTTACAAAAATCTTCTCCTCTGAAACTACTGTGCCAAATTTGACCAAACTTGGCCACAATCATTATTGGGGTATCTAGTTTAAACAATGTGTGGTGTGACCCGGTCAACCAACCAAGATGGCCGCCATGACTAAAAATAGAACATAGGAGTAAAATGTAGTTTTTAACCGGATTTTTGTGACAAAAATGTCGGTTATTGATTTGGGGATGTACGGCGGGCGGCCGGGCGGTCGGGCGGGCGGGCGGGCGGGCGGCAATCAAATGTTGTCCGTGCATTAACTCATGAACCGTTCAACCAAAGCTTTTAAAATTTTAATATGTTATTACTGACAACTATACGAAGGTCAAGTTCAATAATGGCGATTTTGACTTTTACCGTTCAGGAGTTATGGTTCTTGAAAGATTGAAAAATGGAGTTGTCCGTGCATTTACACATGAACTGTTCTACCAAAGCTTCCCAAATTTTAATATGTTGTTACTAATGAAAGAATGGAGGTCAAGTTCAATAATGACGAATTTGACTTTTACCGTTCAGGAGTTATGGTTCTTGAAAGATTGAAAAATGGAGTTTCCAGTCGTGTCCGTGCATTTATGCATGAACTGTTCTACCAAAGCTTCCGAAATTTTAATATGCTGTTACTGATGACAAAATGGAGGTCAAGTTCAATAATGACGATTTTGACTTTTACCGTTCAGGAGTTATGGTTCTTGAAAGATTGAAAAATGGTTTTTCCCGTCGTGTCCGTGCATTTTCTCATGAACCATTCAACCAAAGCTTTTGAAATTTTAATATGTTGTTACTGATGACAAAATAGAGGTCAAGTTCAATAATGACGATTTTGACTTTTACCGTTCAGGAGTTATGGTTCTTGAAAGATCGTAAAATGGCGTTTCCATTCAGGTTGTTGCATTTACTCATGAACCATTCAATCTAAGCTTTTCAAATTTTAATATGTTGATACTGATGACAAAATGGAGGTCAAATTTGATATTGACGATTTTCACTTTCACCATTCATCAGTAATGGTTCTTGTGATATAGCCAGGACACAAATAAATGTTAATAAATCCGGTTTGCTGTCGTTGTGACAGCCTCTTGTTGGCTTATAACTCTGAAACCAAAGCATTAAGGGCAAATCTGACGGAGTAAAATTGTTTATCAGGTCAAGATCTATCTGCCCTGAAATTTTCAGACGAATCGGACAACCCGTTGTTGGGTTGCTGCCCTGGAATTGGCAATTTTAAGGAAATTATACCGTTTTTGGGCTATTATCTTGAATATTATTGTAGATAGAGATAAACTATAAACAGCAATAATGTTTAGCAAAGTAAGAGTTACAAATAAGTCAACATGACCGAAATGGTCAGTTGACCCCTTTAGGAGTTATTACCCTTTATAGTCAATTTTTAACCATTTTTCGTAAATCTTAGTAATCTATTACAAAAATCTTCTTCTCTGAAACTACTGGGCCAAATTAATCCAAACTTTGCCACAATCATTATTGGGGTATCTAGTTTAAAAAATGTGTGGCATGACCCGGCCAACCAACCAAAATGACCGCCATGGCTAAAAATAGAACATAGGGGTGAAATGTAGATTTTGGCTTATATCTCTGAAACCAAAGCATGTAGAGCAAATCTGACAGGAGTTTCATTGTTTATCAGGTCAATATCTATCTGCCCTGAAATTTTCAGACAAATCGGACAACCTGTTGTTGGGTTGCTGCCCCCGAATTAGTAATTTTAAGGAAATTTTGCAGATTTTGGTAATATCTTGAATATTATTATAGATAGAGATAAACTGTAAACAGCAATAATGTTCAGCAAAATAAGATCTACAAATAAGATCTACAAATAAGTCTACATGACCAAAATTGTCAATTGACCCCTTAAGGAGTTATTGCCCTTTATAGTCAATTGTTAACAATTTTCATAATTTTTTGTAAATTTTTGTAAATTTTTAGGAAATGTTTTCCACTGTAATTACTGGGCCAAGTTCATTATAGATAGAGATAATTGTAGCAACAAGAATGTTCAGTAAAGAAAGATCTACAAACACATTACCATCACCAAAACACCATTTTGTCATGAATGTATTTGTATCCATTGTTAATATGCACATAGACCAAGGTGAGCGACACAGGCTCTTGAGAGCCTCTAGTTTTTACTTAACACCGTTGTGCATGTTTAAGTCTTAATTGCACCTCTCGTAAGACTTATCACCAGCTGGGTGTTACAGTATCATCTAATGAAAGAAGTATTCAAATCGTTATAATTATTTTGGTAAATAATGCAGGATATTCTCAAATAATTAAGTTGCATTTCAGATTAAATTTATTTCCAGATCCATCAAATGTTTGTAGAAGTTTACAGATGGTATATGATACGATGAATAAAGAGAGTTATAACAAAGATTATTATTCTAAATGTTTGGCGAAACAACAAGTTGACTTTGTGAAACGTGTATCATCTAGAGCAAAAGATGTAATTCGCCTGTTAAAGTATTGGAATTACAACGAAAATGTTTGTAGTTTATTTTTTACATTGAACTTCATGTGTTTAGGTATTTATGTTATGCTTTGAAATTAAAAGGCTACATAATCGTAAATATATAAATGTTGCGACGTGTAAAAGTACTTAAATTGCTAAAAATATGTTGGTAGTACATTTTATATATTGTATCATGTAATGCCTTATTTAGGGATGGGGGTTATTTCATGTTTTGCAAATGAAGGTTACAAAGATGTTAAGGTAACAATTTTAAAATATTTTAGAATCAACTTTAATTATATTACTTAAATTTATGAGTACTAACCCAGAAGGACTTTTATTCACTATGAAATTTAATGTGAAGGTCAAAACGTCTAATAGTAGTTGTTTAATATTCGTTTCGCTTAGTAAATCTTATATTTTTATTGACTTTAATACACAAAATATTACAGGTTTTTAAACAAAAGCGTCTGCACTTATTTTTTTTATACATTCAACAAGCTATTCATACAGTTTTGCTTATTTCTTTACTTTCCAATATATTTTAGGTTGGTCTATCATCGTTTTGTATTGAATTAATGGTAATTCACGTTTGGCAAAAGAAAGACAGTCCGGACAATTTTGATTTACAACCTATGATTTATGACATTGTGTATTTGATTTCTTTTTTCAAAGAAACAACAATCACATTCAATGATTACTATAAACCTGACCACTTTACCACAAAATTGTAAGTGTAAATTAGTTTGCAAACATATTGAAATAAAATTATGTCACTGCAGGAAGTTAAATAAACAACTGTCGATCAATCAAATGAAATGAAAGATACTTTTCACTTATTATACTAGTTTAGACATTTTGTAGACCTCAGAAAAAAACCACGATGATAACTAATAATGATACTCAGCTACCAGCTTTTATTTTTTTTCAATGTGTATAAAAAAAAAAGTAAAATCACAAAAATACTGAACTCAGAGGAAAATCGAAACGAAAAGTCCCTAATCACATACATGACATAGCAAAATCAAATGACAAAACACATCTAAAAAGAATGGACAAGAACAGTATTATTTCTGACTTGGTGCAGGCATTTTATAAGTCACCTTTATTAACTAAAGTTTGGCACTCCGTCCGTAAGTTAATTTGTGTGGTAAGTTTTCCGGACTTTATTCTGGAATGTTTCTATCAAATTGGTGGATATTGTTATATATGCACAATATATACAATTGAAGATATGTGAAATTTGTGAAGGAGTTGAGATGCTTGGACTCTGCTTTTCGAGCTATTTCTGTAGTAAAAACATCAAGTATTTAGATAACTAAATGAAGCCATGTCATAAGAAGTTTCATATTGAGCGTTAATCTCGTTTTTAACCGGATTTTTGTGACAAAAATGTCGGTTATTGATTTGGGGATGTACGGCGGGCGGGCCGGAGTGCGGGCGGCAATCAAATGTTGTCCGTACATTAACTCATGAACCGTTCAACCAAAGCTTTTAAAATTTTAATATGTTGTTACTGACAACTAAATGATGGTCAAGTTCAATAATGGCGATTTTGACTTTTACCGTTCAGGAGTTATGGTTCTTGAAAGATTGAAAAATGAAGTTTCCAGTCGTGTCCGTGCATTAACGCATGAACTGTTCTACCAAAGCTTCCCAAATTTTAATATGTTGTTACTGATGACAAAATGGAGGTCAAGTTTAATAATGACGATTTTGACTTTTACCGTTCAGGAGTTATGGTTCTTGAAAGATTGAAAAATGAAGTTTCCAGTCGTGTCCGTGCATTAACGCATGAACTGTTCTACCAAAGCTTCCCAAATTTTAATATGTTGTTACTGATGACAAAATAGAGGTCAAGTTCAATAAAGACGATTTTGAATTTTACCGTTCAGGAGTTATGGTTCTTGAAAGATTGAAAAATGGTGTTTCCAGTCGTGTCCGTGCATTTTCTCATGAACCATTCAACCAAAGCTTTTGAAATTTTAATATGTTGATACTGATGACAAAATGGAGGTCAAATTTGATATTGACGATTTTCATTTTCACCATTCATCAGTAATGGTTCTTGTGATATTGCCAGGTCACAAATAAATATTAATAAATCCGGTTTGCTGTCGTTGTGACAGACTCTTGTTGTTTATCACATTTTGCAGAAGATATGGTCCTTTGACATATACATATTTTCTTGAAAGCACAAGTTTCTTTTTAAAAACTAATTGATTAGCAATTTGGTATTCATTCAGTATATAAAAAGTTGTTATGAATTCGTTTGGCTAGCTTTATGTTTGCAGAAGTTGCACTGTGAGTTTATAACATAAAGAGTTAATTTACCAAAGCAATGTCCCCACTCATATTGGCCATATGCATTGGGTTTTTTTATTTGATTGAGGGTCAAAGCATAAGAAGCTGAGATCGATTTTTACTTCTTCCATTAGTTTTTTTTCAAAAGAGTTGTGGTCCCTAAACATAACAATTACTTGAAAATATCACAGTTTCCAATTCTTGTTTTTGTGATTCATGAATTGAATGAATAGGTATATGGTATATGTAAATATTGAAGATTGAATTTTGAACGATTTCTTATGAGTTTTTGTGCATTGAAATATAAAATTGAGTTAGTATATTTAGCTTTCAGACAAATAAAAAAAAAAAACTGATGTTTCATAGGTAGGTTTTGGTCTGATGTTTTTGCAAATAAATATTCTGACCCTTTGAATGATTAGATGAAAATTTCAATCTACAGCAGTAAAACCTCCATGCTTGTCTCATATAAGTGGAACTTCAGGCAAGGTTACATTACAGCCAGTAGGTACACTTGTTAATTCAAATCCTTCGTAATGCATGTTGTCAACTTCTTTACGTGTATATCCCAATAGGACACATCTGTCAAATGACTTTAACAACATAAAATGGTATGTTGTTGCACGATAGTTAGCAATTTTTATTTTTAAAATAACTGTAAGGTCACCATTTTGTTTGTTTTTTTATTTGGTTTTTGGGTATAAAAATCCCAAAAATTTAGATATAAATATTGACAAAATTTGATCTTTTGACATATCATGACAACAGTCCCAATAAATATATAGTTGTTACATTAACAACAGTTTCAGTAACCTTATGATAACTTGAAATTAATAAATGAATGAATGAATGTGTTCTAGAAAAAAATAAAATGGTATATTTCAAATCGATTTCCAGTAAAAAAAAAAGTGCTTTTTACAAGCAGAAAAAAGACGAATAAGTGTTACTACAACCCTAAGCAAACGCCAAATGGGTTTGTTTTAACAACACTTTTAATAATGTTGTACGCGAACTGTTATCCATTGTTTGAACCAATTGTTTATCTGAATTTGTATTTTTTGTTTTTTTTTTAAATTAAAGAAAAAATTATATTTCGTATAAATAAATGGTTGTTCCGTTAATATTTTATTTTAGGACACCTCCTTATATTTTGGATCCGGCGAATCCATTCAATGACGCAGCACCTCACAGGAGCGTCAAAGGTGACTATAGTCGAATTCAAGAGAGAGGACAAAAGTTGTTGGATAATTTAAGGTTAGAAACTCAATGAACACTGAATACATTTTTACACACAAGGGTAATTTACGTCAAACTAAAAATTGAATTCTTAAGATTCTTTTATATGGTTCTTTGATCATGTAATATGCTGAAATTAACCATGTAATAGATTTAGGATTTTAGCCCCCTTATCAAATTGGTCCGCGTTGAAGTCCAAAGAGTTTAGCATAAAACTTTGTATGATTTCATAAAAAAAAATGAATCTTTAGGTTTTCTGATTTGCTGAATCTAATTTTATCAGATTTAGATTTTGGACCAAAATAAGTCAATGTCCTATTTCAAATTATTTTATAGTTCTTATACCACATTCGTTCTATTTCAGAAACTTATGATATGTCAAATATTTAGTTACAATCGAAATTCAGAGATGTATCAAGCTTGAATGTTGTGTCCAAAGAGTATTTTATTATGTACTTGATTTTTGGCTAGAAATATTGACAGTTTTCACTTTTTTGTTAATGATTATATTAGTATTCCTTCAAATAATTACTCAAACATACATTCTGAGATTTTTTCATTGTGTGATATATTGACTAATCAGTTTTCATTTAGTCATTATAAAAGCAGTAAAAAGTTCATATATATATCTAGGCCATTTATTTTGAAATGCTTGCCTGGTCGTCGTTAACTTGTCAAATATGAGTGTCGTCAGTCTTAATGTCACGACCGTCCGATAAAAAACAAATAGTGTCGTATTATATTCTCTAGCAAAACTTTTGTGAAATATAATACTTCGTTTTGTGAAATATAATACTTTGTACGAAGAATATGCATTTACGGATGAAAATGAAGTGTTGTGGATTTTTCTGCTGTTCACATTGCACTCTCCGAATCAAATATTAAGATTTGATTTTTAGTTAAGGGCCAATTTAGTTTTTGCTACATGTATCACAAGTGACTCTCGTCCTTATAACACTTAAATGACTGAATCATCTTAAATCAAACTAGACTTGATATATCCTTACAAATATGCGATTTTTCAGTCTAAAGGAGGGGCGGAAAATACCAAAGGGACAAACTCATAGATCAAAAATAAACTGACAACGACATGGCTAAAAAAAAAAGGACAAACAGACAAATAATAGAACAAAATACACAACATAGAAAAGACCAAGCAACACGAATTCCACCAACTACTGGAAGTGATATCAGGTGCTCCGGAATGGTAAGACAAACGACGTTATTGTAGACGAACCGAGGATGGTCCAGTAGCCACGATTTACAACTTCATTTTAAAGTTGTTGCCCTTTCGCTTACAGTTGAACGGCTACATATCACAATGGTATAGACAAAATTTATATAAATGGTAGTTAATGTTATTTTATTTGAACAGTTTTAACCAAACTTGCCACAATCATCATACATTAGGGTATCTAATTTTTTGTTAAATAGGTCAAATGGCCACGCCTACAGGACTGACATGCCTTAAAATAGAATATAGTGGTAAAATGCAAGTTTTGTATTCTATTTTTTTTAACCGTTATAAACAGAGAAAATCTGAAAGGAGCAATTAAATAATAATGAGCTCTACCAATTGTCCATATATGTCAAAACTCTTAGACAAATTCTTATAGGAATTATTGCGCATAAAGGATAGATTTTATCTTTTTTATTTTTGCCTATCATCATTTTAACTGTGATATTTAGAGATAAAGCATGTGTTTTCTGTTATGCCTTAAACATGTAGGATTTAATTTATAATAGATACATAAACACTTTAAAGCACAAAAAAGAATCAGCAAGGCAAAATCTATCAATAAGTCAAAGAAACTAAACAGACTAAAAGATCATTAAAGGGGCACTAGCTGTCAAATTCATGTTCACCGATTTGACTCAAATTCTCATATTTGATTTATAACAATGTAAAACATTTATCCAAACTACCAAAAGTCTAAAATAAACAGTTTACAGAGCATGGCGTAGATAATATGTAGGTTCGTTTCGTGTGTATGTTAGTCCAGACGCCATCTAATTAACTATTGGTTTGACCTCAGATTACCATATAAGCGATGTAAACATAAATAACGATATGAATAGATTAAACCAACACGTGCAATTGGATTTTTATAGGTCTGTTTGATTTTATCTTATAGATTAAAAATTTATGTGTCTCATTGTTTTTAACCGTATAAGAATGATTTTATATAGATCGAATCAGTAATCAAATGATTTACCGTATAGTTTCACTTTCATTGTTGACATTCTTTTTCTTTAAATAACCTGTACACGTATAATGCATGCGTTGTCAATCTCTAGCTAGGGGTTAAATTGAAGTTCACATGAATACGGATTTAATGAGGTCGACTAATTCACTTGCAAGTGAAACAGTAATTATCAATGTTTCATCGCTTAATTTGACAAAATTGAACCATTTTCGCTGCTAAAAGCGAATTATTATTTCACTATTTCACTTTCATTATTGATTGAACAAAAAAAATCTTACTTAAATTTTTTTATATATCTCGTAGCTAGTGCCCCTTTAATACATAATGAACAAAATAAAGATTTTTGTCATGAAATCTATTCCCGTCTAGAATGTTGGAGAGTGTTCTTGGTTTTATATGCCTATAGACCATCTTTATAGGGCCGTCAGTTTTGCGCTTTTCCTTATATGATATAAAAAATAATAGATACTAGATAGAAAGAAACTTAATTAATAAAAAATGATAAGCAAGTCAAGACGTACTAACAAGTCAAATTTTGGTGACATAATTAATAATTATAGACTGTTTCTCATAAGATGAGTTTTTATCATCCTTTTTTGTGTTTGGGGCAAAAGCTAAATAAGATCATCTATTCTCGTCTACAATCTTTGTTTAATATGCATATATACCAAGTCGAGCGACAAAGGCTCTTAAGAGCATCTAGTTTTAATTTGAATATGATATAATTAAGTCATTCATACATTTTTCCAATCAAGTGTTCATTTATAAATTTGTTTATTTCAGACCAGGTTCAAAAGAGTTAGTACAAGCAGTAACAATAAGAGAACCAACGACAACAAGGCTAAATTCCAAACTCCACGACAAAGACGAAATTTTTAGCAGTAGACATCGTAAAGATGACAGTATCTCTATTGTACCAGAAGCAACACCTGGAAGATCGGGATTATGGACTGCCCTGGGTGTTGGAGCTGCAATTACTGGAGGTTTATTAGCCGCGTTTGCTATTCACAAAATTACTACAAAAGAGGATGAATCAGACTCAGATTAAAACATCAACTTTCTAAACATACATGTAGCTAACTTAACATAAGAAACATTAAAGATTGTGTTGATTATGATGATTTGTTGGTGATTATTCTTATATTTTGAATTTATTTAAGGGCCATTTTTAATTTTCGTCATCTCTTGACAAGCGTCGTTTTGTTTTTGTCACAATTCTTCTCGTTTGAAACCATATTTTCAATTTTAACCTAATATCCACCTCATTCTTAAAGATAAAATTGCGAATGGAAATGGGGAATATGTCAGAGACAACAACCCTACGAAAGAGCAGACAACAGCCGAAGGCCACCAATAGTTCTTCAGCGCAGTGAGAATATCCCTCACTCGGAGATGGTCCTCAGCTGGCCCTTAAATTAAATTATGTACTAGTTCAGTGAGTCTAGTATTCAGTCTTTACTCTATGTATTGCCGACCAAACAACATGGATTTAGGGCTAAAATAAGAAAATATAAAATAACGATTTAAAAAAAGATGAATTTGGGTATACCAAAACAATACATAATGTTTTCAATTCTTTGAAGTTGATATATCCACTTGTTATAACCTGTTGCTGTCAAAAACGGAAAACTTATAGAAATAGCTTAAATTTATTCAACATATTAAACAATGAGCAAAGAGTTATATTTAGATATGACAGGAATCGTTTCATTTCGTTTAAATATCTGTTTCTATTTAAATTGCCTTTATAAAATTGTTATATCTGTATTATCAGTAATAAAAGTTCATTCACTGTTAATACAATAGTTTATACATTGTAGTTTGATTTCCTGAAAATCGCGTTATTACTTAAAATAGAACGTGATGCATTATTTCAATATAACACATGATATTGAACAAATATTGATTGTTAAGATTCTAGACCATCTTCCAAATGAGACATTGTTTTTTCGTCATACTTAGCTGTCTCTGCATCATCCTATGGATGTTCACTGAGACTATCACACAATATATAACAAGAAATAAAGTTTATGGGGTCATTGATTCTGGAACTTGACGGACTTGAACACCGTACTGACAGTAAAGGAAAAGTATTACGAGGTAAGCTGTATTTCATTTGTAGTAGGTGGGGTGGGGTGGTTTTTTTTGTGGAAGGAGGGGGGAAGTAGTTTTCATATTAGGAATTTTGCAAAGTAAGCATTTCTGATAATTTTATAGTAGAACGACATCAATCAACACCGACGGATGCCACAATAAAGGATTATCTCCGAGCATTGTAGCATACAGCATTATTTCTATGATACTGTCCAGTTACTGTGGATTCATTTTTATTCGTGGGTTACTAGGTGTCGTTGTTTCATGGGCACAAATGAATAATGAATTTAATAGTGGTTTTTAAGTATCAAAGGCTTGTATATATGTAAATTTGAAAATCCATAAAATACAAATGTTCCTCAATCCATGAAAATCGTTACATATCAAAATAAATGAATCCACAGTAGGTTTTTCTGCCACCAGGACTTTCGATAAGATATCCCCGAGAAAATTATCTAACAAAGTAATTTTAATCCGGAAAAGATTATTGACTTCTAACTAAAAGAATAAATGCAAATATGCTTACTACGCTTAAGACAATTATACATTTGAAGCTATACATAAGAACAAACTTTGGTTTGAGACATTACATATATTTTTCAATGTGAATGTTTGAGTAGTATAAATACTAGGCTATCTGTCAACTGTATTAATCTTTAGATGTACACTTGAACTTGGTGGCCTATCAACAAACAAACTATACAATGAATGATAAACAAATTATCATTTTAGATGATATATAAATCAGTGATGTATAGTATCAAGAAATGAATGTGTTTTTTCATGTCTGGTTTAAAACTTCTTTTTAGACCCCATTTAGGAGCACTATGTTTTATGGTCTCTGCAACTGTCCGTTCGTTTGGCCGTTCGTACGTCTGTCCCGCTTCAGGTTAAAGTTTTTGGTCGCGTTAGTATTTGATGAAGTTGGGAGTCCAATCAACTTGAAACAGACAAACTTAGAATACATGTTCCCTATGATATAATCTTTTTTATTTTAATGCCAAATTATAGATTTCCCCCCATTTTTACGGTCCACTGAACATAAATGTAGTGCGGATGGGGCATCTTTTATTTTCGCTTTTGTTTTCAAATTTATTCAAACAATGCACTAGGTCGAGACTTGCTGCTCAGTAATAAAGCTACCCCATGTACGCCCACCATAATGCCTATTGATTTAGGCTAAGTGTTTTAATTAGGGAGCACTACTCAATCCTTTTATTCGTATTTATATTGCATTAAAGATTCTGAAAAACTTTGCAGTGAAAATCTTGTCCGAAGAAAAACTTCTTAGTTTGTACAAAATGCAGAATGTTTGATGTACAGAATAATGAATGAAAGAACTAGCAAACATTTAACAGTTCACAATCTTCCTGCTCTCTCCAAAAACGTGTGTCTAATTATTAGAACAGCAGCAAATATGAATTTTGAATTGTTTGGTTCAAGTTTGCGGGAGATCAAACAATTGACCATGTTGAAATCTGCTATCAACATTGCCTACTTCGACGTCATTCTAAAATCATTTATAAAAAAAGAGAACAGATGAAACGGAGGATATCCCTGAAATATTGAAAGAAAAAGACAAACTGATCAAACAATTTATAGATCAAGGAAATCCAACTAAAATTAATACTACCTTCCAAAGGGAAATAGAAAATAAACTTAAGAATATAGAAAATAATATTATAGAAAATTTAGAAACAGATAAACCATTCAGTTTCTCAAAAATAAAAAAAGTTATTATGGACTAAAATTAGGGGAAGTTGCTGGCCCTGATAGAATTATAAAATTAATGAAGTTATAAAATAATCTAACTCATTTATGATTAAAAATTATGTAAAAATATTTAATCTTATCTTACAAACAGTGAAATACCCTTAAACATGGAGAAACTCATTTTTAGTCCCATTACATAAATCTGGAGATAAAAATATCCCAATAACTACAGAAGAGTCTCTATTATTAATTGTCTTTCAGAAACTAAAACAGGGCTACAGAATAGTCTAAATGATTTAGCTTTATACTGTGATAAATGGCAGATAGAATTGAATATTAAAAAGACAAAATCTATGATATTTAATAGGACATGCTCTAAACTAGAAAAAAAATTTAAATTTTAAAAACAGTAACATTGATAATGTATCAGAATACTCATTTTTAGGCTTATTAATTAAATTCAATGGCAACATGTCTCATAGTTCAAAAAAGCCCTAAAAGCTTTATTTGGGTTGAAAGCTTACACAAAGTCTTTGAATAATTTACCAGTCAAAGTGGCATGCCACCTCTTTGATTCCCTCATAAAACCAATAATGATATATAACTCTGAAGCAACATATTTAGACACATATATATATATATCTTTTCAGAGCAAAAAAACAGAGCTTTAAATTCTGGAAAAGAAGTAGATATTTTAAGTTTTGCAGAAAAATTACACTTTAAATTTTGTAAATTTTTACTAGGAACTAGAAAGAATGCATCTAATCTTGCAACTAGAGCTGAATGGGGAGACTCCCTATAGAATTTAAAGTTAAAACACAAACTTTATTATATTTTTAAAAAGAGATTTGAAAGCTGCAAGTTAAATCCTCTTTTGAAAGAAGCTTACACGCTCAGTAAAAACTTAGACACAGGAGTATACCAGAAGGAGTATACTCCTGGTTTACCTATGTTAAAAATATTTTAAATATATTAGTTGTCAGTTTGTTTTAGATTTATGAGTTTGACTGTCCATTTGGTATCTTTCGTCCCTCTTTTAAGTGAACTTAATTTAGATATAGCACAAATTCAACTAAATACTAGTTCAGACAAAACAATAAATAATTCATTAAAAGTTTATATAAAAACAAGCTCTAAAAACTACTTTGAAAATTTGATACAAAATAAGATGCAAAACATCGATGAAAAAAGTAAACTTTATTCATATAAGAACCTGAAACAAAATTTATGTTTTGAAGCCTGTTTAAGAACATTAAACTTTACTTATAGAAAATTAATAACAAAACTAAGAATTAGTGACCATTATTTAAATGTAGAAAAGGGCAGACATTGTAATATTCCTAGAGAGCAGAGATTATGCCTTATATGTAAAACATTAGAAAACGAAAAACATTTTATATTAGGTTGTAAATTAAAAAGGGAAGTTCAACTGAAAAACAACTTTTTTAACATTTTGGATTTTAATTTTTCTGTTCCAGATTTATCTGATGAAGAAAGGTTGATTTTTATACTCAATTCATCAACACCATTACACGTAAATAAATTGGGGTCCTACATCAAAAGGTCATTAGAACTGAGGACAGGGGACACTGGAATATTTACTGTAAATGAATGATTGTGTATATATATATTAAATATGTGAATTATAGTTATATCGTTTACTTATTTTGTATGTCACAAACTTAAAAGTTTATATGGCAATAAATATTTGAATTGAATTGAATTGGTCATCACCGAAGTGGTTTCTGTCGCACGATGAACCGTCATTTTACTAAACTCTACCAGTATGAATTTTAAGGATTATGTTTACACAATAAGAAATAACTTCAAATAATGATACTGAGACACACATACAAAAGTCTATTATTCATGCTCACAGAAAATTAACACTAACGGGTTAATTTGTTATAACTTAATATATTTTTAGATAAATCTAGATTATGTTTGACTAACCAAAGAAAATATGTAAATAAGATATTCACAAATTAGTTTTAATTAAATGATTTAAAGCTTTGGTTTGAAACAATTTCTGACTTGTAATGTTGTTAACATAGGGATTCCCCTGATATATGCAATATGAAAAACATATATTTCGAAGCAACAACGATAAATGTTGATATTAAAACAAAACTGTGAATTTAAGTTGTTTGCAGTGCAAATGGAAGATTATATATGGGGTCTTTCCTTTTTTTTCAGAAAATATAAGACTAATCTTCAACAATTAGTTTTGTTTGTACGATGACATTTTTTAATGGCATGCTTCCTGGAGAGACATTAGAGAAATTTTTAGACCGAGAAGTTCGGCCAGATACAAAGTTCTTAAGTGACTGTAGCCAAGTTATTGACACGGTTGTGCGATTAATACATCGTAATCCAAAATACAAAGTCAATCAAGTTATCAAAGTAAGTACTGCGTGCAGTATTTAGATTTCAATAGTGTCTTTTAGCGAATATAATTGTTGATGTTCGTCATATTAGGTGATAGTCAGGGTTACTAAAGTGACCCCCTGCCCACGAAAAAAATTAACATATGCATAGTTTGTAGTAAAGTGTATAATCGGATTTTATTAGTACGGGAGTATTAAATCACTTTGAATAGTAAACTGTCGGTGAAATTTCAATTACCGAAATGAGTAATTTTACACTTTTTTGTTTATTTAAAAGAAGTCATTATTTCATCTTATGATCTTTAAAGTCTGATGATGCAGTCAATAACTTCAAAAATATGTAATGTTCTCAGAGAAGTCTATATATAGACGTCGGAACGAATAATGGTAGTTTTGGGAGTTTTTTTTAGTGAGGAGGGGGTACATTTTGTTTTAGTTACAAACTCTATCGACCCTGCATAGATTACAGACCGAACACAATCTTTACAAGGAAAATTGTGGTTATATGTTAATTTTACTTGGTGAATTTTGTTATAGGCTGCTTTCTTTTTATCAACCCACTATAGATAATGAAGTTACAATAACGGAAGGGTATTAATTTAGCTATGCGAAAAACAGACAATAGAACTGACCAGTGGATGTTTTAGACATTTCACTTAATGGATTTAGTAACTTGAGGCCAACGGTGTCTCCTAATCTGTAAAGTTACTGAATCTTCCCCTAAGAGAAAAAAAAATCTTTAACATTTCATTCCAAGCAAACGCATTGTCTTGAAACATCTGTCATAAATTTTGGAATCAGACAATTTTAAAGATCACAGAAGGGAGAGGGAGTCTCTTTTGGACAAATGTGTAGTGCATTTTTCAGTTTCGGTTTCAGTTTTTGGTATGATTCGTGTTACTCGGTCTTTAGTTTTCTATGTGGTGTTTTGTGTACTGTTGTATTCTGTTCATTGTTTTTTCACTTTTGCATTTGGCATTGTCAGTTAGTTTTCGGCTAATGAGTTTTAATATCCCTTTGGTATCTTTCGCCTCCTATATTCATATTTCCTATTTTGCTTTAAAGAGTTTTAAGAACTATTTATGTAAACTTCTGTTGATGATTTATGGTTTAACTGTGTGTAAATGATTAGTGTTTTTATTGCATACCATGTGACTATGATTTCAGGGTTGATCTTTAGGGAAAGGAACAGCTGTACGTGACCATTCAGATGTAGACCTTTTAGTGGTATTGAATAATTTTAGGGATGTCGAACATTTGGCAGAAAACATGGAAGAGGTTCTTTATAACTTCCGAGAATATTTAAAATCAGCTGTCGGAAAGACCAAAAATATTAAAATAAAAATGAAAGGTCAGACACCATTCACCTTACAGTTTGACCTACGCTGTGGTGATGATTGGTTTGATGTGGATTTACTGCCTATAGTTGATGTATGGAGTACATGTAAATATATTCATTATTGAATCATATACTACTAGTATGTATAAAAAGGTATAGGAATAAATTAATTTCTTAAAAAAGTGCACTTAAACCGCCATCTTTTCATAGTTTATTCAAATCGCACTTGAGTAGATGCTTACGGTTACGTGTTTGTACGAAAAACCGGTAATGGCATTCCTGTGTGAAATATCTAATTTCAATTTGATTTGATTTTGATTTTCTGTGTTTTAACGCCACTTTTAAGCACCGCTTTTGGGCTATTTCGTGGTCGCTAGTTTTTACACGACCTCAAAAATTGAAATTTTTTTTTCGTATATTGGTATCACGTTGGTGTCGTCGTCGTCGTCGTCGTCCGAAGACATTCAGTTTTCGCACTCTAACTTTAGTAAAAGAAAATAGAAATCTATGTTTAAACACAAGGTTTATGACCATAAAAGGAAGGTTGGGATTGATTTTGTGTGTTTTGGTCCCAACAGTTTAGGAATAAAGGGCCAAAAAGGGCTCAAATAAGCATTTTTCTTGGTTTTCGCACAATAAGTATGAGTAAACAGAAATCTATGAAATTTTAGGATAAGGTCTATGACCACAAAAGGAAGGTTGGGATTGATTTTGGGAGTTTTAGTCCGAACAGTTTAGAAATTAGGGGCCAAAAGCAGGTCCCAAATAAGCATTTTTCTTGGTTTTTTTGCACAATAACTATAGTATAAGTTAATAGAAATCTATTTAATTTTAACACAAGGTTTATGAACACAAAAGGAATGTTTGGATTGATTTTGGAAGTTTTGGTCCCAACGAATTAGGAGTCAAAAGGGTACAAAATTAAACTTTGTATGATTTCATCAAACATGTCAAAAAATGAATTATTGGGGTTCTTTGGTATGCCAAATCTAACCGTGTATTCAGATTCTTAATTTTTGGTCCTGTTTTCAAATTGGTCTACATTAAGGTCCAAAGGGTCCAAAATTAAACTTGGCTTGATTTTAACAAAAATTGAATTCTTGGGGTTCTTTGATATGCTGAATCTAAACATGTATTTAGATTTTTGATTGTTGGCCCAGTTTTCAAGTTGGTCCAAATCGTGGTCCAAAATTATTATATTAAGTATTGTGCAATAGCAAGAAATTTTCAATTGCACAGTATTCCGCAATAGCAAGAAATCTTCAATTACACAGTATTGTGCAATAGCAAGAAATTTTCAATTGCACAGTATTGTGCAATAGCAAGAAATCTTCAATTGCACAGTATTGCGCAATAGCAAGAAATATCTAATTGCACAATATTGCGCAATAGCAAAATTTTTTCAATAGCACAGTTTTGCACAATAGCAAGAAATATTAAATTGCACAGTATTGTCCCGTTTTCAAATTGGTCTACATTAAGGTCAGGGTCCAAAATTAAACAAAAATTTAATATATGGGGTTCTTCAATATGCTGAATCTAACCATATATTTAGATTTTTAACCGGATTTTTGTGACAAAAATGTCGGTTATTGATTTAGGGATGTACGGCGGGCTGTCGGGCGGCCGGGTGGCCGGTCGGGCGGGCGGCAACCAAATGTTGTTCGTGCATTTACTCATGAACCGTTCAACCAAAGCTTTTAAAATTTTAACATGTTGTTACTGACAACAAAATGAAGGTCAAGTTTAATGATAACGATTTTCACTTTTACCGTTCAGGAGTTATGCTTCTTGAAAGTTTGAAAAATGGTGTTTCCAGTCGTGTCCGTGCATTTACGAATATAGTTCCTTTTAATTAGAGTGTATTTTTCCTTATTTTTTTTTCTTTCCCTTCCTCACTCATTTCTTAGATTTTTTTGGGTGGAAATGAAAGAAGAGAGGTGAAATAAATTTTTGGATGTTGTATTTAAACTGATTTTGATATGAAATGAGTGATTAGGCCAAGTGCAAAAAGGTCATATTTACAGTTTTCGGAACATCTCTTGACTTGTCAATAGGGGTATGGGTGTGTATTGGCTAAATTTGTAAAAATGATTGTTTCAATCTTTCTGAATTTTGGATATATATTTGGACTAGGCCTAGGGCTATACATTACACACACAAAAAATTTGACAAAAGTGCATGGTGCAATTTTTTTAATGATACAAAACGTTATAAAGAACTGATAGTGGAATAAATTGTGGTCTGTGGCCAGCTTCCCAACTTTTAATATGTTGTTACTGATGACAAAATGGAGGTCAAGTTCAGTAATGACGATTTTGACTTTTACCGTTCAGGAGTTAGGGTTCTTGAAATATTGAAAAATGGCGTTTCCAGCCGTGTCTGTGCATTTACTAATGAACTGTTTAACCAAAGCTTTTCAAATTTTAATACGTTGTTACTGATGACAAAATGGAGGTCAAGTTCAATAATGACGATTTTGATTTTTACCGTTCAGGAGTTATGGTTCTTGAAAGATAGAAAAATGGCATTTCCATTCATATTGTTGCATTTACTCAAGAACAATTCAACCTAAGCCTTTCAAATTTTAATATGTTGATACTGATGACAAAATGGAGGTTAAATTTGATATTGACGATTTTCACTTTCACCGTTCATCAGTTGTGGTTCTTGTGATATTGCCAGGACACAAAAAATGTTAATAAATCCGGTTTGCTGTCGTTGTGACAGCCTCTTGTTAATATTTGGGCCCGGTTATCAAATTGGTCCACATTGATCAGGTCTAAAGGGTCTAAAATTGAACATTATTTGATTTCATCAAAAATTGAATTCTTGGGGTTCTATGATATGCTGAATCTAACCATGTATTTAGATTTTGGATATTGGACTATAATAGGTAAATGTCCAATTTAAAAAATTTAAGTTTTTAAGTTTAAGTTCTTAGACCACATTCATTCTGTGTCAGAAACTCATGTTGTGTCAACTATTTAATCGCAATCCAAATTCAGAGCTGTATCAAGCTTAAATGTTGTGTCCATACTTGCCCCAACTGTGCAGGGTTCGACCTCTTCGGTCGTATAAAGCTGCGCCCTGCGGATCATCTGGTTATTGGTGGAGGAAGCCAGAGTATCCAGAGAAAACCACATACCTTTGATAGGAAAACTGACAATCCTATTCAATAAAGATTGGAGTCAAGTGCATCAACACAGTATTGACTGGATAGCGATTACAGTAGTAACTACTTAGACCACTCTGGCATCGAGACTCATACTAAGTAGCTAACTCTGGTATTATTGTCCCTCGCGTAACGTTCGTTCGTCTGTTCGTTGTTGCTTTTGCTTTCACATGTACAATTCTAGCCAGATTTTTATGAAACTTATATCATAGGTATGCTATTTTCTTCTCATTCTTGCCAAGAAGCTCCTGTATGAAGTCAACCTCATATGAATAAAGAGAGAACAAATCGGCAAGAAACACAATTGGTTCCCATGGGAATGCCAATTGTTTGTTCAAAAAATACGGTCCATAATATGTTGTCAATCGTGAAAATCAAGTATTTTATAAATGTCAGATTCATATAAAAATTTTGTTTGAATCGGAATTATTTTTTACAAAGTACTATTTATCCCTCCCTAAGAGATAAGATACTTGTATCTACATTCTCCAACGGCTGAGAATCAATGAGCAGGTCGGTAAGTTTTATTTTCATTCTCAATTTTATATTTCTTTTCATTATTATTCTTGTAATTCAGGGTTGCTTGGTCTAGCTGGTGGTGTCGGATCTACTTATTCTACAATGGAAAGTAAACCTCATTTAAGGAAATACTATGCCAAATCTTTAGCTAAACTGCAAGTGGAATTTGTGAAACCAATGCCGGCTAGAGTCAAAGATTTGATACGTTTGCTGAAATATTGGAAATACACTGAACAGGTAAACCTTTTCTCTCTGTATTGTTTCATAATTATACTGTGTTTTTGAAAATACCAATCTTTAATTATTCGTTGTTCCATCATTAAAATAGAACTGTTCAAGTCTTTGGCGGTTAAGTTAGTTCTAAACATTCTTGACAAATTTACTCAAGAAAGCGCTTAAACATAGCTAGTCGGTATGTTTTCTGTTTACTTAACTAAAGGTGATTTTGGATATAGGCCAATGCAACATCACCTCGACGTGATAAGTAAAAGCAATCTAAAAGACAATTTTAAGAGTTTTCGTTAATATACAAGAAGTTGAAAGGATATAAAAAGATGCACAGTGGAGTAGTGCACGATCTAAATGTATAATAGATAATATTCGTTTTCATGGAGAATTATATTCGATTAGAACACCGTACTGGATAGATTTATTGTTAATACCGTTATCCTACCTCCTATACATTTCTAGTATAATTGGTGAAAAGCAACTGCGTGGAGACCATCTATAGTTCAATACACGGTTAGTAGTGGTGTTAATATGTCCCTTTGTAAAAACAACACGATGTGAAGGGAAAATCTGAAAGGTGCAAACACTTAATTGCAGGCCCCTGACATGATTGATTGATTGTTGGTTGCTTTAGCATTAGCACAAAAAGACTATATCGCGGCGAGAGCTAATTTGATTTCTTTTAACAATTTAAAGCATATTTTAAAATAAGACAAAAGGTCCTTCAATAAACTAAAATTCTGGCCCCTGACTTGAGAAGAGCACATAAATAGAATCAAATTCATAACAGTGTGGTCGACGGTAACACGTTTGTTAGTAATTATACTGAAAATTTTACCAATAACTTGTTTGTCGTTGGCGATGATTTTATGCTCACTCAGTCTATCGGAGGCCTTCAAGTGGGGATTTAGATAATCATTTGTTACACATTTTAATACATAAAAAAAATGAAACTTGTTTTAGATAATTTTTATACCATCACTTACAACAGTTTCACTTTTAAAAATAATAATGTTCAGAGCTGATATCAATAAATAATTAAAAAAAAAGTTTATTCAACTTTTTAGTTAATGGGGACCCGCGTTATTTCACAAAATATCTTCTTGATTCAGAGAACAAAAACTTCTACGTTGTGGTCATTTAAGAGTGGCCTACTATTTATTTAATGCTAACCATTTGGGCTTTGTTTGTGAAAAGTTCCGGATAATGTTTTTTGTTTGTTTTATACCATACATCGATTCGTTCATTCAGATATTTGAAAAAAAATCATGGTTTGTTTGGACATTTTTATAACTCAAGTCTTGGTTTTAAATTATTTCAAAGTAAGTTTAAATTCATTAACAAATGATCACTCAAAGAAAGACGTCAAATCAATCAACAAAATAAAATAAAATAAATAGATGACCTACAACGCACAGAATATCATATATGTGTTCCGGACCATATGAGTATTTGGACCATACGCGTATGGTCGTATGATCGGACCATATGAGTATACGCGAATGGTCCAAATATATGAGTATACGCGTATGGTCGTATGGTCGGACCATATGACCATACGCGTATGGTCCAAATACTCATATGGTCCGGAACATATTTATTTGCGATCACAAAAAAAGTCGTCAATTTCTATGTAAATTGGGTCGATTTGAATGTAAATAAGATGAATGCGTTTTTCACAAGTATAGTAGCAGTATAGCAGAACAGTTTAAGTTTCCTATATACACCAAATGATACATTTTACCAAAACAATAACGTAAATGCATGCAAATTTCACAAGGTGTAATCCAAATAGCTTTCTTACTATCCAATGACTTTCCTTTCAAGTACAAAAAGACAGGGCAGAAGTATATTTTGTCTCTATGTTTTGTATTTGCACAATTTTTTAAAGTGGATTATGCATTTGTTCTAATTTTAGACCAGATAAAAGTTTAAAGATGACATAATTCGACAATCGCAATTGTTGAAATCGCTTCGACGTCCTAAAAGATAATCAATCAACACATGCATTGCAACTTTTAAAGCCAGTAAGTCATTCTTTTTCTAAAAGAACATGCGATTTCATATTATGAAAATTGATTGTCAAAACATAACAAAAACACAAGTAAAGGACGTTTAATTATTCAATATAAATCAAAACGTAAATTCGTTATTAGTACTTCGAATTATTTTATTAACGCGTTTGAGAACCTTTGGTGACCCCACGGTTTAAATGTCTATACTAAGGACGTCGTGAGTAATGGGCGTTATAGACGAACGTTCACCTAATCTGTCCCAGTCAATGGGATATTAAAGTGCGCCAATCAATGTCCACAGCCACACTGTTATGAATTCGATTCTAAAACCAACAGTAAAACAAATCCGTGTTACAAACTAAAACTGAGAGAAACACAACAAATATAAGAGGAGAACTACGACACAACAGAAACACAACACTAAATGTAACACACACAGAAACGAACTATAATATAACAATGGCCATTTTCCACAAAGAATGTTAAAGTTAACGATCTTATATAAACTGTTTAAAAGTATAATTAAATATAAGAAACTTAATTAAGAAGTATTATAATCAGTGTTATAAATTGAAATTAATATATCGTTTCAGGTGGATTTAACTTCATACTGCATTGAATTAATGGTTATATATGTCTGGAGAGAAAATGGAAAGCAAAATAACTTCACTATGAAGCAGATGATGACTAAAGTTGTTGGTCTACTTGCATCTTTCAACAACGTTTGAATTTCGTTTAACGATCATTTTACTCCATCTTACTACATAAAGCAGCTCAAAAAGTAATTCTTTTGAATTATCAAGCAATGCGATTTAGAATACTTCTGAAATTATCATCATATATGCCAAGTTTGTAATAGTGTACGTCAGACGGCTGAAACATAAAACTCGTCAATGAAGCTCGAAACAAACCAGTTGGAAAGTAAATTTGATAAAAAGCTGAAAGATTATTTTTCAATTCAGATCGCAATACATGTAACTGCAGATTTAGCCAACCACTCCTCCGGCTAGATATAAAAACTGAAATGAACTATAATAGATTGAAATGTTCTTTTGACTCATGAATTCGAGCTCCATATTATATCTTTCCATCAATTATGAAAAATAATAGCCCCCTTAATGTTGCTTTACGAAGAGATTGTAGCCAAACGCTGTTATCTATAATAAATGCAGTACTTAGCATACATAAAATAATTTTGGACAAGTATAAAAGGTTAACAGTACACCTCTAGGCATTCGTAAGAAAAAGTCTCCACACACACACACACACACACACACACACACATATGTTACTTATAGACTAACACATTTCCATTTGACAACAGAAAAATCTTGAATGTCTTTAAATTTTTGCTCTTATGGTTTATCCAAATCATTAAAGTTTATGTCACTTACTTTGATTTAATAGATGATGTTATATGATTAAAAAAAAACTTTTTCAGACAGTCACCGTATGTTATGGATCCAGCTAACCCTTACCATGATGTTGCTTCAGACCCAAAATGGAGTTTCTCTACATGGTCTCGAGACTTTCATAGAATAGAATCAGAAGGTCGACAGTTGCAACGAAAACTTCAAGGATTACCAGAAGAAAGCAGTTGCGTAATATCATGAGAAAAAAAAATCGAATTATCTGTTTAGTGATATTATGTTTGCAACTTACTTTAAAAAATAAATTAAAAAAATTGAAAGAAAACATAAAACTTTTGCTGAATGTACACGTCTCTCTTTATTGTTATTTTATGAGTAAACAATCAAGAAAATTCATTGAAAAAAAATCTGATCTCTTTAGACGTCGATCCTTAGTCAATATGAATCATTTAAATATGCAGAGATTAATAAATTATATATCCCAAGCCTGGTGATTTGGTAGTCATTTTATTACTTCTTAAACACTTTTACTATTGTAAGCTGTGCTTGCTTGAACCATATACTAGCAATGAATTATTACTCGTTTCGTAACATATTATATTTAGTAATCTAGTTTAAAAGATAACCTTTTATAAATAAGGTGCGTCCAAAGGTGTTTTTTTTTCTGAGTATAACTTCAACAGGAACGCTCAAAACAAAAGTATTGAAAGTCAATGATGTATCATCTTCGATAGCCAAGGGTTACAATGCGATCCTAACTTCATCTTCGAGAGCCAATGGTTACGATCCGAACATCTCTTCATCTTCGCTAGTCAATTGTTATGATTCGATCCTCTCTTCATCTTCGAAAACCAATGATTACGATCCAATCCTTTCGTTATCTTTAAATTTGAAAGCCACAGGTTTACGATCCTCTTCATCTTCGAAAGCCACGATTTACGATCCGACCCTATCTTCTTCTTCGAAAGCCAAATGTTACGATCCGACCCTATCTTCATCTTCGAAAGCCAAATGTTACGATCCGATCCTCTCTTCATCTTCGAAAGCCAAATGTTACGATCCGAACCTCTCTTCATCTTCTTAAAACCAATGATTACGATCCGATCCTTTCGTCATCTTCCCTATCCAAGGGTAACGCTCCAACCTCTCTTTATCTTCGCTATCCAAGGGTTAAGATCCGACCCTCTCTTCATCTTCGCTAGCCAAGGGTTACGATCTGATCCTCTCCTCATATCCGCTAGCCAGAAGTAACCATCCTATCTTTTCTTCATCTTCGATTTCAAAAGATTAACGATCCGAACCTCTCGTCATCTTCGCAAACCAAGTGTTCTTATCCGAACCTCTCTTCATTTTCGTTAGCCAAGGGTAACAGTCCGACCCTCTCGTCATCTTCGCTAGCCAAGAGTAACGATCCAATCTTTTCTTCGTCTTCGATTTCTAAAGATTAACGATCCGACCCTCTCGTTATCTCCGATAACCAAGTGGTACGATCCAACCTTCTCTTCATCTTCGCAGCCAAAGGTAACGATCCGATCCTCACTTCATCTTCGATATCCGATGGTTACGATCCAATCCTCTCTTCATCTTCGAAAGCCAAGGGTTGTGATATCCGAACCTCTGTTCATCTTCGATAGCAAAGGTTTAGGTAGCAATACACAGTTAGGAAAAAAACTTAAAATTGACACTCATAATTTTTAAACACCCTCTTTCCCCTCCTGTCTTACAAAGAAGGCTTTATATGTGTGTTATGCATGTATATACTTATAGAAAGAGAATCTTCCATAGATTTGATTTCTAATGGTCATAAGGGTGAAATATAATCCCTCTTGGGTGTAACCATGGCAACAATCTGCATTTCTTAGATACAAAATTTAGCAAAAAAGGGGGGTGAACATGTCACAAAAGTCTCCAAAATTTGGTCTAAAGGAAAATTTCAATCAATTACAGTAATACCTTTCCTGAATCCATAGGTTTATATCTATCAAGTGGTCCCAAAAAAATCATATGCTTATCTGCTCGTTTTTCCATAAAATGAAATTGAAAAGATCGAGCGCAAAATCTTTGTTGATAAACACTACAATAATGTATGGACCTATGAACGGTACGGATAGGAAAATACGGACTGTCAATCATATAAATGGCCTATACAACATGTTAAAAACAATCTTAATGTTCATATAAACCCACTAAGAAGGCTATATTATTCTTCAATTATCTAAAAATCAATTTTATTGTACAAAAACTTTCATATTTAAAAAATTCACAGGGGCCATAATGCGAAACTAAACTTCTAACTGTGTATTGCTACCTTAGAATCCGAACCTCTCTTCATCTTCGATAGCCAAGAGTTAGAATCCGAACCTCTCTTCATCTTCGATAGTCAAGGGTTACGATCCGAACATTCTTCATCTTCGATAGCCTATGGTTACGATCCGAACCTCTCTTCATCTTCTATAGCCAAGGGTTGCGATCCGAACCTCTCTTCATCTTCGATAGTCAAGGGTTAGAATCCAAACCTCTCTTCATTTTCGATAGTCAAGGATTAAAATCCGAAGATCTCTTCATCTTCGATAGTCAAGGGTTACGATCCGAACCTCTCTTCATCTTCGATAGCCGAAGGGTTACGATCCGAATCTCTCTTCATCTACGAAAACCAATGGTTACGATCCAAATCCTCTCCATCTTCGAAAACCAATGATTAAAATCCGAATCCTCTCTTCATCTTCCCTTGTCAAAGGTTTCAAAATTTTTGTTTGTTTTGGGTTTATTTCTATTGTGGAGGGGATAAGAGTTTCATATATCTTATACTTTCACTGTATTATTTGAATACAAATCCCAAATAATACTGTAAAAAATTAAAAAAGATCGATAGTCTACGTCAACATTTATAAAAGTCTCACTACATTTTAATACTATAAATAGTTTATTATCAATAAAACTTCTTACTTGTACATGTTATCAATACTTGTAATCGTTGTTTACATGTATGGATGAGACAAACTTAGTATTAGTTTTCTGAAAGTCAAATTACAACGTTTTGAAAATGTGACTCGTCAGCCTACCAACTGATTGTTGAAAAGGTAAGAACATATATAATCACTGTTTTAAAACAGGAAGTTAATAATTGATTTATGCAGATACAGGTGACAACGTGACGATATTGGCAACAGTCTCAAGCCGTTTTATGTACTTCAATTTTTCAATAAGAATTTATGCTTTTCGTATAATATTCAAACCTATTGCTCACATCCACTTTATTTGAACATATTGAACTTTGGTGGACAGTTATTTCATTGGTATTTATAACAAATCTCCTTAGTTATATGCTTGAATACAAATGAAATATCAAAACAGCTGAAGGACACCTCCGAGTGCGGGAGAGTTTCTCGCTGCATTGAAGACCCATTTATAGGCTTCAGCTGTTGTCTGCTCTTAGGTCGGTTGTTGTCTCTTATCCATATTCTCCATATCCATTCTAAATTTTATTAAAATACCTTATGCCTGAGAAACTTAGTTTATTTATATTTCATGTAGCATAAGTTTATATATCTTGAACATAGTCAGCTATTGTACAAATGAGAATGAAATTGAGAATGATATGGGGAATATTTCAAATAAAGACAACAACCCGACCAAAGAGCAGACAACAATCGAAGGACACCAATGGGTCTTCAACGCAGAGAGAAAATCCCACACCGGAGGTTGTCCTCAGCTAGCCCCTAAATAAAATTGTGTACTAGTTCAGTAAAAATGGTCGTCACAAACTCTAAAACATATAAATGAACTTAAATTAAAAGAAAATATAAAAAAAACTATTAAAGGCCAGACGCTCCAAGCTTGGGACAGGCTGCGGGGTTAAACATCTTTTGTGAGATCTCAACCCTCCCCCTTAACCTCTAGCAATTAACAATAAAAAAAAACACATAGCAATACGCACTGTCCGAGTCTGATGTCAAAATAGATAAAAGAAACTAAGCAAAATGACAATGATACATAAATTAACAAAGGACTACTAGCAGTGACTGGTATGACAGCTCCAGACATCAATTAAACTGGTTGAAAGATTGTCTTCATCATATAAAAATCAGGTAAACTCCCTTCCGTTAGGAGTTTAGTATCATACAATCATAAAATATATGAGACGAACCTAACCCGTATCATGCCAACAACTGATTTTAGAATAAATGTGTTTAGTTCCGATGCAAAGACCCTACGAGTGAATCAATATCAATACCAATATATGCAATCCTTAATGACTTGACAGCAGTATCATGATTATATCCTTTCCGAATAATTCTGTTTAACGGTTTGGTTAGCTTTTGAGTTGAATGCCAACAGTTTTGTGTTTTGTAAAGCATATTACAATAAAATATTGGATGTGGAATACCTGAACGTATAAGATGTCTGCATGTTGATTTATTTTTACGAATGATGTCCTTTTACCGATGAATTGTTATGTCAAATTTTGACTGTTAACGATCATTTAGGGTCATCTACGCGGTCTGAATTTAACATATGTCATTTATTTGATGATCAAAGACACCTATTTTGATTATATACACATTGAAAAAAGTATTGCAACACCAAATTGAAATTCAAATTAAAAAAACGCTCTTTATGTTTTTGAGATATAATTTGTTGAAATAGAACCTGAGTTTAATCAATAAATATCGACTCGATAAGTTTTTATCTGCACATGCATCTTATCTACTATTCTCGTAAACAATAAATCAGATGTTTTTATCCTCATTGTTTTCAACACTTTAAATAACCCAGTTTATAAAGTTGTGTGATTGACGCCTTGTAATTGGTCATCCACAACTCATAACTGCAGCAAGATAGCAGATAATCAGCATGAGAGAAGCAGGTATGTCGCGGTGACAATTGCACGTATTGTTGGTCATCACCATTCCAATATAAGTCGTTTTGAGAATAAAAATCAGGCAACAAACGATATTAAAGACCTTCCGAGATCAAAATGACCCCCTATAACATCTGCTAGGGAAATTCGAGCATGATGAAGGTTGGTCAGAAGGAAACCCATTGCAAACAATACAATCCTAAAAAGAGAGTGGTGACCACACAGGAGCCTTTAACCAAGAACTGGTCGAGATCGGCTCATCGCTACTTATGCGATAAGACAAATTCGGGGACCTTTGTCTACGAACAGACACACAGTTGCCCGTATCCAATATAGTGCAGATCGAGCTCGTCAAAGTTGGAAATTAGCATCGTGGAGGAAGATCCATTATTCCATTTGAATTCGGTTTATCTTCCTTGGCCCGATCGTAGCCCGAATTAGAACCATATCGAGCAGATATGTGACACTATTGGGCGTAAAGCGCACAAAAGGACACCCCAGTCCAAACACGTCATGAAATAAACATTACCCTTCGTCAGGAATAGTTGCTGCTACCTTAGCAGTCGAATTATGGCAGGAATCAGAAGACGTTAAGATGCGGTTATCCGTTTGAATGGAGGCTGCGCACAAAGTACTAACTCTTTGCAGTATAACATGTATAACGATCAACCATGATGTGAACAATCATCTAAAGATTGATTTTGAAATGTCTGACATTGTAAAGTTCGACTACAGTAAAAGTTGTAAAATTTTGGTTAGATAATAATTTTTTTTCATACATTTTTTGTTCGTTTTAATGCCAATGTTATCACTAACTACGTTTCAATATTATTTTACAAATATTTTATCATATTCCATCCAAAAAAAGTGGCTGATTTTTCAAGTTTTGAAAAATCACGGTGTTGCAATACTTTTTCCATGTGTATATAATAATTCATGTATTAAGGTAGCACAATACAAAGATTTTTTTTACTTCCAATCACTAACCTTTAAAATGCTGTAACTTTCTTATGGGTGCATAGAAAATAATAAAAGAGGTATATATAGATAGATAAAAGATTAATCTTTTAAATGGTTGCAATATTTGTATTATGCAATCATTATGTAATCCATTATTATGTAATTAGTGGCAAAATCTGGGTCAGTTCACTTGAATGAATTTAGCTCTATCATCTCTTTAACTATACAGAAAATTTTAACGAAATCTTAATCAACACAGTGACATCATGGGCTTCAAAAGGGTGTCTCAAATTGTCTTTATGGTATTCCATTCTCTCATAAATCTTTAATTAGTGTAAACATCCTAACCACATAAAAGAATGTAATGTTTGATTAGGTGTAAAATTTGTTCTATACATTCTATCTGAAATCTGAGACACCCTTTTGTAGATAATGGCCATAGGAACAACATATAATAAAATCAACCCTCTATGGATACCTATGCAGAAGCTAATTTCATTTGAAAGTGGAAATTTGGTGAAAAATATTTTAGACACAGTTAACATTATAATTGGTTACATAATTGTTGCATAATACTAACATTGCATTAATTTGAAAGAGTAATCTGTTAGCTATCCAAAACTACCACTTTTATAAATTTTCAAGCATTATTAAGAAAGTTACATCATTTTAAAACTTGGGAGTTGGAGTTGTAAAATCTTTGTATTGTGCTACCTTAATGTGGTTTTTTTTTGTCAGTGTTCAAGGATTTTGTAGAGATTAAACTTAATATTCACGAAGAAATAAATTTGTTTCAGGACTTAACACATTTGACTTGGGAAAAGAATCTACACAATCTGAACACAAGTATAGTGGTATTGTGACAATTGCACGTATTGTTGGTCATCACCATTCCAATATAAGTCGTTTTGAGAATAAAAAATCAGGCAACGATATTAAAGACCTTCCGAGATCAAAATGACCCCCTATAACATCTGCTAGGGAAAGTCGAGCATAATGAAGGTTGGTCAGAAGGAAACCCATTGCAAACAATACAATCCTAAAAAAAGAGTGATGACCACACAGGAGCCTTTAACCAAGAACTGGTCGAGATCGGCTCATCGCTACTTATGCGATAAGACAATTTCGGGGACCTTTGTCTACGAACAGACACACAGTTGCCCGTATCCAATATAGTGCAGATCGAGCTCGTCAAAGTTGGAAATTAGCATCGTGGAGGAAGATCCATTATTCCATTTGAATTCGGTTTATCTTCCTTGGCCCGATCGTAGCCCGAATTAGAACCATATCGAGCAAATATGTGACACTTTTGGGCGTAAAGCGCACGAAAGGACACCCCAGTCCAAACACGTCATGAAATAAACATTATCCTTCGTCAGGAATGGTTGCTGCTACCTTAGCAGTCGAATTATGGCAGGAATCAGAAGACGTTAAGATGCGGTTATCCGTTTGAATGGAGGCTGCGCACAAAGTACTAACTCTTTGGGGTATAACATGTATAACGATCAACCATGATGTGAACAATCATCTAAAGATTAATTTTGAAATGTCTGACATTGTAAAGTTCGACTACAGTAACAGTTGTAAAATTTTGGTTAGATAATAATTTTTTTTCATACATTTTTTGTTCGTTTTAATGTCAATGTTATCACTAACTACGTTTCAATATTATTTTACAAATATTTTATCATATTCCATACAAAAAAAGTGGCTGATTTTTCAAGTTTTGAAAAATCAAGGTGTTGCAATACTTTTTCCATGTGTATATAATAATTCATGTATTAATGTGGTTTTTTTTTGTCAGTGTTCAAGGATTTTGTAGAGATTAAACTTAATATTCACGAAGAAATAAATTTGTTTCAGGACATAACACATTTGACTTGGGAAAAGAATCTACACAATCTGAATACAAGTATAGTGGTATTGTTATGTTAATTTAATGCTGGTTTTTAAAAACAGAAAAAGGGCACACAAACTAGACTTATTTGTAAATAAACACATCTTGTTAAATCATTTTTGCAACTTCTCTGGTGATCCTGATTAGTTTGTTTAGTTATAAAATGAATTACACGTTTACATAAGAATGTAAATCAAAACGAGTTGTGAGCTTTAAGTAATCAAAAGTCCCTATATCAATCATGAGTGTCTTGAACATAAAATCACATAGTGATACTTTTCTTTATACAATCACAGATGGTGTTTTTCGATGGCATGCTTCCGGACGAATCATTAGAAAAGTTTCTAGAGAGAGAAGTTCGGCCAGATATAGAGTTTCTCAACGATTGCAACCAGGTCATTGAGACAATGGTTAAACTCGTACATCGACATCCAAAATACAGTGTCAACCAAGTTATTAAAGTAAGAAATAATGCTTCAAGTTGGAAACTTCTTTGTAACTGTACGTAAAATCACTGCTCTTCAATTCGATTCATGTGTATAAATGTGGCATCCTTTTTTTGTTTTAGATCTAATAAAAGTGAACATTCCTGATTATGTATAGTGGCATATTAAAGGCTCGATATGAATATAAACCCTACTGTGCACAACGCCGTACACAACGATTGTTAACCTCCTTATACTAAATATAAAAGTTTTTTCTCTTACTTCAAATTGTAGTGTGATGAGCTGTGAAGCATATACAAGTTTTTTCAATCTTTAGTTTGACCCCATGGAGATGGAACCTACGGTCTTCCACGCATGGGGCGAACACTACATTTAAACAATCGAGGCGGTTCGTCATCTAGTATTTAAACAAAATAAGTTGCTAAGGACAGTGAATATATATCCTTACTGTTTCTGTATTTGATTCCAGGGTGGGTCTATAGGCAAAGGAACAGCTATACGAGGACATATAGATGTAATCCTCTTCGTAGTGTTAAATAATTTTAAGAGTGTTGAACATTTAAAAGAAAACATGGAAAATGTAATTCATCACTTTCGGGATTATCTCAAACCAGCAGTGGAGAGAGAAGGCAGTAATATAGAAATTCGGATAATGGGTCAAACACCATTTAGTTTGCAGTTTGATTTACGTTCTAGTGATGATTCGCCATGGTTTGATGTAGATTTGATTCCTATTGTGGATGTATGGAGTTCATGTAAATATTTAATGCACCTAGACAAATTTAAACAAAATGGCTTTTCAACTTTCCAATTTTGTTTCATCTTTCTAATAACTTGATAAGAATGGCGAAAGATACCAGAGAAACATTCAATATAAAAAAGAAGGTGTGGTATGATTGCCAATGAGACAACTCTCCACAACTAGGTCACAAAACGAGAAAACAAACGACCTAGTTTATGTACAAAAAAGAACGAAAAACAAATTATACGAATATAAACAGCCACTGAATTGCATGCTCCTACATGGGACAGTCACACACATAATAAGGCGGATTAAACATGTTAGCGGGATCCCAACCCTCCCCTAATCTGGGACAGTGGTGTTACAGTTCAACATAAGAACGAGATATAAAAATCAATTGAAAAGGTTTAACTCATCAGATGGATACCAATACAAGTGGACGTGGTCGGGTACTTGTACATCCCAACAACAAAAAGACACTAAGTACAGATCTGAGAGTACTCGCAGTTACTGACAGACTCAGAATTCAAACTCATTTGTCGATAATAACAGACAACGCCCTGACTAAAAACAAAAGACCAACAGACACGTAATAGTACACGAAATACAACATAGAAAACTAAAGCCTGAGCAACACAAACCCCACCCAAAAATGGTGGTTATCTCAAGTGCTCCGAAAGGGTAAGCAGATCATGTTCCACAAGTGGCACCCGAATGTTTGATTTGTAAAACTTTATGTTATGATAAGTGAGACCATGTTTTATATATATTTCATAAAAATATGTTCTTCCAATAATTTCCTTCCTTAAAATTTGATAAAATAAAAAATCCAGCGACACTGTTTCATGCCAAATAGAAATGAAAATTAAAAAAAAAAAACATACGTATCTTGATACCGGTATTTGCCATAATTCTCATGTATGACAAAATGATAATTTAAATTTTAGAAGAAACCATTTTCTGATACTTTGTTTGTGTAGTGAGGAAAAAGCTCTATTAAAATGGTTAAATTGTCTTTAAATAGATATACTAGGAAGATGTGGTATGAGTGCCAATAAAACAACTCTCCATCTAAGTAACAATTTATTAAAGTAAACCATTATAGGTCAAGGTACGGCCTTTAACACGGAGCTTTGGCTCATACCGAATAGCAAGCTATAAAGTGCCAAAAACTTACTAGTGTGAAACCATTCAAACGGAAAACCAACGGCCTAATCTATATAAAAACGAAACACTTAAGAACCACATAAACGGACGACAACTACTGAACATCCGATTCCTGACTTAGGACAGGTGCAAACAATTGCAGCGGGATTGTATTTCAGCGTCTTAAATTCACAAAATAAAATTTTGAGGTCTGTATTCTACTTAGTCATTACAAAGTTTGTAAATTCAGTATAAGGCGGAATTATGAAACGAGTACTGTTAAATATTCTCTTTTCTAACAGGGGTACTTGTAAAGTAGAGGACTTTTGATATAATTGCTGATGTCCATTTCTGTTTCAGTTCATCCTTTTATGTGTAGAGGAAATCCAGAAAAAAAAATAATAATTTATTGATAATTTTTTTTGCTATGTAGGGCTTCTGGGTTTCGCTGGTGGAGTACAATCTACATATTCTACAATGGAATTGAAACCTCATCTAAGAAAATACTATGCTAAGTCATTAGCTAAACTACAAATTGAATTTGTTAAGTCCATGCCTACGAAGGTTAAGGATTTAATATGTCTGCTGAAATATTGGAAATATACCGAAGAAGTGAGTTTACCAATTATACCATGTATACCAACAGTGGAGTACAAAATATTTAGCTTTGTCTGCTAACTTAATCTGGTATATTTTGTGCCAACAGAAATGTTTGTGTATACAAATTATATATAATAAGCTTGTTAGTTATGCTCTATTAAGAACGACAATTGTTATGTTTTGGCCTATTTAGCAGAATAGAGTATTTTGTTTTTTGTATTGGATAATAAATTTGATGTTAAACAGCAATTTTCGTTTGGTATACCTTTCAAAATAATGGCATTTTCATAATCAAGGATTATAACGTTGTTTTTGTAGGTTCAGTTAACATCTTATTGCATTGAACTACTTGTTATTCATATCTGGAGAGAAAATGGCAAACCAAATAACTTCACAATGAAGCAACTAATGATTAAAATCGTTGGTTTACTTGTAACTTTTGGAGAATCGACAATTTCCTTCAGCGATCATTATGCTCCTTCGGATTACATACAAGAACTTGGAAGGTGAGTGTTTTTGGTGTAAATATCAGTTTGGGGAGTAACATAAAAACAAAATGCGACTGATTCGTTTTGTATGAATCCTTTTATTTAAAAATTCAACATTTTAAAGAAATATGGACGAGGCAGTAATCAAAATCCGGAATGCATAATTGGCGTATTAATTCAAATATATACATATGGACGCAAGGTGCGGAATTAGTACTTCAAGGTATAAAATAAGATAGAAGGTTCCAAAGACTTTTAGAGTACCAAATGTCTGATTAATACAATATGATAAATCAAGTCCCAAGTTATTATTTTTAAAAGTGATATAAAGTCATATTATTTAATATAATGACATGATACATTAACTTACTTTTCAAGGAATAAGTCTCTATTTCACTTAACTGTTATTGCGAACGAGGAAACAGTGCACTCTAAAAGGTATGCAGACATAAGAATAGCAATATAGACATAATATGATTGTTAATGGCATTGTGTCTCTTTTAGAATTATATATAGTCTCCTTCTAGTATGATGGAGGGGTGAACTTCCACTGGCAACTTTTATATGGCCTATCTGGAAAATGTTGTTCTGCTTTGTTTCGATCTGATAAGTTCAGCCATTTTCAACAGATATTTACAGTGGAGTGTTGTCTCGTTGACAATTATACCTCATCTTCTTGTTTATATTCAATGTTAATGTGATCTGAATAAGAACCCTGCTTTGCAATAGACCTACACACTGACCCAGATTGTTTTTCTTAATTTGCGAGTATACAATATGCGTGCACATTAAGATGTAAACCGCAACCGAAATTACCAATTTTCAACGGCTACTATAGTATGCTTGCTACCTTGAGACCACAAATGGTGTCTTGTAACATGAAAAACCAAAACTATTTACATCATTTATGTTTTTCAAAAAGCTGTTCCTTCGTAAACATGATTGCAATACTGTTTAAGTTTTTTTTTCTTTTAATTTTTATCATTGAAGATAGTATCTCTGAATACTTTTATTTTAACTTTAGTTCATATTTATACTTATAAATTCACAGGACTCCCCCATATGTTTTGGACCCATCTAATCCATATCAAGACGTAGCATCTGATCCGAATATGTCTACAGATTGTTCCTACATAGAATCCAAAGGTAAACAATTGCAGCGAAAACTTGAAGGATTGTCTGAATTTTCAGAATTATCAGAAGAAAGTGGTTGTGTAGTATCATGAGAAACGTTTTGGAACTATTCCTTACCTAATGATGAGCACGCCTGTAACATTAAATAAAAATAATGTTAATCATAATTCTGTCATGTAATTTTAATGCCCCATTTGTGGGCATTATGTTTTCTGGTCTGTGCGTTCGTTCGTCCGTTCGTCCGTTCGTCTGTCCCACTCTAGGTTAAAGATTTTGCTCAAGGTAATTTTTGAATTTGAAGTCCAATCAACTTGAAACTTAGTACATATGTTCCTATGATATGATCTTTCTTATTTTAATGCGAAATTAGAGATTTTACCCCATATTCACGGTCCACTGAACATAGAAAGTGATAGTGCAGATGGGGCATCCGTGTACTATGGACACAGTCTTGTTTCAAATATAATTATATGTGCAATTCATTATCACTTATAACATGTATAAATTATTATAGAATAAGGAGATTGATCGATCGATTAGTGTTTAACTATTGGATTATCGGGACTGCCATCTTTTATTGGTTGGGGAAGCCGGACTGCCGGAGAGAACAATCGACCTTTGGTAAGAAAACTCACAATCCTATTTGGACGCACCTGCACGTGATGGACTAGAATTCACAATTCAAGTGTTGACAGGATAGTGATACAGCAGTTGAGTTACTTAGACCACTCTGTCACCAAGGACCATAAAAGAAGGAGAAGCGGCAAATGAGACAACAATCCACCAGAAACCAAATGGCGTAGATGGTATCAATCTAATTAAAAACCGATCTCTCATCGCTCCCGTTTTCGATATGTCGCGTGGGGGCGACATATCAGAAAACGGGAGCGATGAGACATCGGTTTTTAATTAGAATGAGATGGTATCAACTATAGGTCGTTGCACGGCCTTCAACTTTGAGAAAGACCACATACCGCATAGCAAGCTATAAAGGCCCTTGCATCACAAAATGTAAAACAATGCTTATAAAAAAACCAACGGCCTGATTTAATGCAGAAAACAATAAAAAAAAAAAAAAAACATAGTTGATTTACAGAAAATATTTAATGTAATACAATATGGGGATAATGCGATGTAATGAATCTCTTTTTAACCTAGAAAATATCGATTTTTATCTCCAGTAATAGTCTGTACAAACTCCTTCCCAATAATATTGACGACTTTATTTTCAATTGTACTAACATTTTGACATTGTTATGCGTTTACGATTTGATGAAGGTTGTATACATGCACATCCTGCAGAAATTGGTTCTAGAATAGATCTATTTTGATACGCGCCATCATTATTTATGACAGTTCGTAAAACATAAGTGTAAAATTTTATTTCTGTACATTTACATGTCTTTCTACGTCGAACTTTTACTGAATCTTTCAAACATTTTGCTTCAGTTATTTCTCTTGGAATTCTATTTTCGTCTATATTCCGTACAAAAGTCCAAGGACATAACGCCCTCTGTGAATATTCCTGATAATTGAGTTGCACTCCACATTTAGTTGGATATAAAGGTATGCGTTTAATATTGACAAATGATTGGTTAATTGATTCTAATTCGCCGTTTGCATAATTCATTACAGCACCTGGAAGCATATACCGTGTTTCTTGTGTCAGAGTTTGGAACGATCTGGTTTTATTACATTGCCCTCTGAAAGTACTGCATACTGCGTGTACAAAAGAAGTAAAACAAATACACCAATAACAAAGCTGAAATATAAAAAAAAACATATACATGTATTATCAATTAATTAAATATCTGTGAATTTTCTATACCAAGTTTTTTTTTTTGAAGTAATAAAATGAAATATTGACAATATGTACACGAAGAAATTGAATTAATATCATAAACAACACAAGTTTACAGTTTTAACAGTGTTATCATGATATGTGATATATCTGTCATTTTCCGGATATTTGATCGAAAGTGAACCGTTTCAGTAATTTTTTATTTTGTTTTTCGTGTGGTCGTCCGTCTGTTATTCAGTATTCGTACGAGAACACATATGAAACTTTGCGTTCGACAGTTTTGAATAAAACTCAACTATTTACATTTATTTAGGGGCTCAATTAAGCATAGAAAGTTACCTTTTTATTGTGAATCTTTTATGATATCGGAAATTCGTTACCAGCTGAATAGTATATATAGAAAGTCCCTGGTTGTAGTTATATACATGTCTGTTCAGCTTTCAAGGACTTTCAACAATATTGAAATTCAAGGTCCTCGATAAAAAAAAATATCTTGCGTTCTATGATCTTGCTTTATATGTTTTTTTAACTTACCAGTTTCATTTGTAACAAAAAATATCTTTATGTGTTTTTGGGGAAGATGGCTTCAAGCTGTCAATCCCCAATGGGGTTGACCAGAGTGACATTCCCTCACATCATTCATTTTGTTTTTATAGTGTGGAAAACCCCGGGGGCCCCCCACAAATCTTACTAAGAATGATGAGATGAGGAGACACAAATGAATAAATTGACTTTAAACACTTTTTTACACATTTCCCTTCTGTTTCTCTCGAAATATCGTATATCGAGCTCTCCTTTACACTATTTACGTTTCTTTTACAATCCGGAAAAATCAGTATGACGAGATATTCTAAATATATCCAACCTACATTTTTTATAGTGACGTCATGTTGGAATGCCACACTACGCATAAGCAGGGACATCCTTCACTGGTTATTTAAATCATTCTCAAAGATTGTGCACTTATTAAAAAATAGTATTTGTTGAATTTAAACATAATGATGTTTGCTGTAGATGATTGCAATGCTTTAATTTGTAGGTCAACAACTTTCAAAGTAAACAGGAAGTCCGAGGGGCTACATGAGAGCGGGGAGAGAAACGATCTTTTCCATTTTTTTCTGTAAAACTCTGTTTTGAGAATCTTCCTCCAATTCAGGAGCACCTCAATTTATGAGCTAATTATCCACTAAAATAAACACTTAAAATGTGACATTTAGTATATGATAAGTAGTCTTTCATTAAAACTAAATTTTGTGTACCAACATAATCATTGTAATAGTTACAAAAAAATTACAAATGTTGCATTTTGTAGTTTTAAATTAAACCTATTTATTCATGAAATTTTACAAATATTTCAAAATGTAGGATTTGGAAACAAGCTTCACACAGTTTACATCAATCATATTGTTATTTTTATTAGTACCTGTATCCCTGTGATGAGAGATATAACTGGGAACTTTACCAATGGAAATTTAAAACTGAATAGATTTTTCAGTCCTAACTTTCTTTTAAAAAAAAACATTTAAGAGTACTGTCACAAAAAATAGAAAATGGTCCTAGTCTACAGTTCAGTCTACACTATTAAGATTTAAAAAATAATTGTAGTTGTTGTTAAATGACAGAATTCAACTAGTTGAATTTTAGATAATTAACTATCAACTTTAATTGAATGTTTAGATTTAGAAGATGCAGATCTCTTCCATTGGTCTAAATTGAATCCTGAACTAAAGAAACGAAATTACATTAAACAACAATTGATTCCAATAGTGTCAACCTTCCACATGTTCTAGCTGTTCTTTTTTTCATTCTTTATATGAAGACTATCAAAAGATAACCCCCACCCCCAACCCCCACCCCCAAAAAATAAATAGAAACAAGGGCCGTCTTTCCCCTCAGAGCTATTTTATCGTAACTACATACAACAAATATGAAAAGATTAAGACTTTCAAGGGGTTGACAGTAAAACAAATTAAATAGAATCTACATTTCACAATATGATTATAAGAAATGTTTTATGATATAAAAATAAATGTATTTTACTATATAATTGTGTTTGTTCATGATTTCACTAAAACATACAAGTATTTAGGCGATTTAAAAAGCCAACACATACTAATACTCTTACTAAGTCTTGAACAAATTCTCTTATAACATGTAAAAACCATAGATGAGAATATAAATGTTGATAAAACATTCTCATACACAACACGTTGAGCCTGGATGTAATGAAATGACAATTCAAAGTTAGAATATTGAACTATCATCATGACATGTATTTCATTTTTCGGTTCCATATACTGAAGACGCATGCAGAATTTCATTAAAACCCGTCAAGTCGTCTTTTTCTACATTCTTTCCTTATAATTTGTTGTTTTTAGTTATCATTTTATAACCTTTAAAAGTTCTGTTACATTATTTTTAATATACAATATAAAAAAAGAAGATGTGGTATGATTGCAAATGAGACAACTCTCCATGCACAAGAGACCAAATGACACAGAAATTAACAATTATAGGTCACCGTACGGCCCTCAACAATGAATGAACTTTATTCTCACAAAACTACATGTCATAGTTACAGAGAAAATATATATTTACAATTACATATATGTATATATAAGCATGCACATGTGTGAACAAAACAAAACGTAACTTAACTTGGAGGACTGACTTTCACCTGTACTGTTTTTATAAACTTACATAATTTTTCTAAAATGATAATATTGTCTGAATTAAATAAACTATCAAATTTGTATGTATTTGGATTTTTACAGCAATATTCAGGTAAAAATTTCTTTCTCTCTAAATCTATAAAGATTTACAAGTCATTATATAATGATATTCGTCACCGATTTCACTTGATTTGCATAGATGACAAAGTCTGTCGTTTCGTGACAAGCCTCGCCATCTTCTAGTCTCAATTGGTAAACGGTGACTACCGCATCTAAATTGGCAGTATACAAATAATAAATTGTTAGGCAATATGTTGAGATAATTCTCAAATTTCAGATTATTTTTAAAAATTCTATAACATAGACATTTAGGTAAGGGGTCTATCTGTGACAAACATAATTGTGTGAACTGATCTTTAAGCTTTTGTTCCACACTTTTTGATACCCATTTGTCAGCAAAATGAAGGTTCCAAATATTAGACATTCCACAATTATTAAAAATATTTTTAATATAAATCAACCATTTACTTTCAAAACCATAGTTATTTAAATTTATAAGTAATAATTAGCATAGTCAGCTATAAAAGCTCCGAAATGACAATTGCAAATCAATTCAAACAAGAAAACTAACGGCCTCATTTATGTAATTGTTTTAATCAGATAACATTGTGTTGTATTGTCTACAGTATATAATTGTCGTTACGCGGTATAACTCTCTCTTTAAAAAGGGAAATATATATAGTGATAGTATTAGCTCTTCCGTGTACATTTCACAATACAAATAGAACATAGTTAAATTTTGTCCGTTGTCGCTTAATCTAAGATACACATTATTTTAAATGTTGGAAATTTGCATGAAGAAACCAATAAGAACTGCACTGCAGCACTGTAGAAATAACTGAGAACGTATATATGAAGATTTTTCACGGTTTACATGTGTCATTTCTTATTTTCAGTTGATAGAAATGTAACACAAAATCGATAAGTCTTTAACTGTTACAAACCTTGTAAGTATCCATGATTAAAACTGTATGTCAAATCTTCTAGATTCCATGTGCTTGAGATTCCGTCAGTACGGTTTATATATGACATTTTCACCAGTAAAAACATTTATAAAGGGTTATGTGATACGAATATCGTCGGAAGAAAAGACAAAAAGAGAAGAATGAACATCCTCATTGCTGATATGTATAGAAACAATGAACATTCACTCAACAATAAAATGTCATTTCCTTGAGCTTTGACCACTATAATTGCATGCTATTGTCACAGATTGATTTTAAAATGCTGGTCATCCGGGATTGTTTCAAATAACCAGAGACAAATGACGTTGCAAAGGGGAAAGTACACAAAAATAAATTTTGCTAAAAAGGAAAATACTTTTCGAGTCATATGAATGGCACATCATGCCAACTTAGAGCAAGCACGGTTAAAATTCAGTTATATAACCATAGAAATCCCAAAACTTTCTCTCAACTATTTTTCAATAAATTAAATGTTCCATGAAGTACTAATAAAAACGGTAGCGATTCAAAATGTACAACCACGTAATGGCATATTAACAATATTCACCAAAATCGCTAAACTTTAAACAATTCAGTGGGAGGACATCATCTATATAGCGACCAATAAAGTGATACTGCCATCTTTTTATCATTTTATAAGAAGCCAGAATATTTTAAATAAAGGAACAAGTTGATAAGAAGAGAGGCACCTTTGGTTCCCATTGCAATGTCGAAGTTTTGTTTGAAACACGAACTTGGAACGTACAAAGTATGGTGTCAATCAAGAAATCAGGCATCTTGATAATATCAGTTTCAGAGAATGTCTTGTTTGAATTAGAATGGGTTTTATTTCAAGTACGATGTGTACCTCCCTAAATCAAGATATTCTATTTGGTGTCTGTACGTTGGCCATTCTTTTTTTATGAAACGAAGCAGGACCTATAGTCCAATTTGTATTTTAGTTTGGAATGGTAAATAATAGTGTTTTTTGGGTTGAAAAGTAAAATGTGTTAGTTATAGACAAAAGAAAGGATAGAGACTTCCATTGTATATACCTAAACGGATCTTTGAAATATTGGATCCTACAAAAGTTGAGTATAGATGGCACCTTTGAATGTTTATATATAGGCATCGCATAGTTTTAAGAACCTGACAGTGTTCAATAAAACTTCGTTCAACACGGCATCTATGTGTATGTGTGTGTGTGTTGTTGATGATACACTGATAGAAAAGACAAATTAATAATGAGAAATAGAATATTTCAATTTAACATAGACTCTGGAGGGCCCATATTCGCCATGGACACATTTTCGCCGCTTTGCTATTTATTCTGTAAAATATGTGTGCCAGTACCCAGTACTTGACTAAAAAGATGGAAATTAATAATTGATTTTATAATATACCAGGATTATGACGATGGTCATATCATACATTGCGGCGAAAATGTGTCCCCATGGTACATGAACAACTTGATTTCCTCTTGAGTTTGCGTTCATTTTTAAAACAATTAACCAATTTTTTGAAGTAAATTTTTTTATCAAATCTTTTTTTTCAAATAGTTAAATTTCTGAAACCTAGTATAAAAAATTCCAAATATTCCTATGTCCGATGTAAGTGGCAATGAACTAATAATGCGGCGAATATGGGTCACTCACTCTATGTTATTGGAAAGGACCGTGACACTAAATACAGATAATAACTAAAAAACACAGGGCCCTTTATAGCTGACAATGCGGTATGGGTTTTGTTCATTAAATTATTTATGGAATGCCGTTATACCGGGTGACTTTACTGAATCGTAGTTTACTTCTATCGTTTCAGTGATATCTGGTGTAAATTGTCTCATTGGCAATTATATCACATCTTCCAATTTGTATGGTACATTTTTTTCCTCAACATGGTGAAATTTTCGTAAATAAGCCTGAATACCGAAAATGATTCATGATAAACATCATGAACATTCTAAAAATATTTTTAAGTTTCTAACGTTATAGCCAATTCCTTCATTTATGTCATTATTTGATGCGGGCGTCGACTATAAATTAAAATTTGATTTATAATATCAACAGAGACATATTGTATGCCCAGATACAAAATTCTTATAAGTTAATTTAGGTTAGAACTAATTGTAAAAAGTAGTGTCAATTCCGAAATAAATCGTATCATATCCGATACAAGCCAACATTTAGACATTCAATGTAAACTTCCGGGGCTCGTTCTGATTTTTGGATGATTATTTTGGACCCTATAACAAAAGCTAATAGTTGTGAAGGTACACATTTTGGAAAAAACTGTTGATATTCATATTTGTTTTAAGATTTTTTAAAGAAATAAATTTCATTTTTTTGGTGCAATGTAGAGACAGAAAGCAGTGTCTATTTATATTGCACCAGATTTTTTTTTTTTTTATTAGGAAATAGCAAAATCAATAAATTTTAAAAGCAAATGTAAATTAGGAATATTATATATGCATTATAGGGACAGTTCGACAGAAATATAATAGTCTCATTTCAGATCAATTTCAGATCATATCAAATCAAAAAAATATAATAAGGTATATTAAGCATGATGTCGATGAGAGTTGCAATCTGCGGCTAGTAAATAGGGATTTTTTTAACATAGGGTGTATGGGAAAAATGATGGGAGCAACATTCATATACAATCTGACTATAACCACGATAACAGCGCTAAATGAAAAAATGACATAAAAGTCTTTAGGGTAGGCTGTTATCAGGTTATTAAGACTTAAAAGTAGGATAGGACCATAGGTACATTTACATGTACATTGAGGAAGTCCAAATTATTATAAAGTCTTGGAAGTCTTTTATTTTTTTGCTTTAACGCCTTACTAACATGACTATGGAGTCACAACAACAAAGTAAAATACAATGTAGTCTTGAATTTTTTGGACTACATGTATTTACATTTAGGTATACAGGGTAACTGGAACCACACATATATTTTTATTTGGCTTAACTCTAATATACATGTATTATATATATATATATATATATTAAAATAAAATCAGATAAAATGTATTTAAACTTTTGAAGTTGGTAAAAAAAACATACAACATTCATGTATGTACAATACAGAATCTACAGAGCTTTTAAAATTGATCATTGTTGATGTTCTAAAAGTATAAACATAACAAATAACGCTAGACAAACCATGTTACAACTTACATGTACATGTACATGAAGAACATAGAATTTTTCCTGTACATTTTTGTACATTAACAAATGTATATGATTTATATTTTTGACAAAACATTATGCTACTTTTTTTTATCATATATACATGTATACATCATGTACATGTACATTTTTTGTACATGTATGTACATATTGTAGGCTAAGGCAATGCCAATGAACTGTGCGAATATGAAAGACTAAACTGCTAGTGGCAGTGTTTACATGTAGGTCAACCTTGAAATGAAAGAAAAGAAAAAACAAAAATGGACAGTTCTCTGTTTACCCCGAGTTGTTCAGCTTCTACCCAAAAATCAAGGAGCCAGATGATATATAGTACATTGTAGCATCAACTGGGTGAGTTAATACAGTACCTGTATATACATATACATGTATATATGAAGATGTGGTATGATTGGCAATGAGACAACTTCTCACCAGAGACCAAAAGAAGTAAACAATATTATTCTGCTACATTTAACCATTGGCATATTGAAATGGTTTTTAATACTTTTTATGCCCCACCTACGATAGTAGAGGGGCATTATGTTTTCTGGTCTGTTCGTTTCGTCCGTCTGTTCGTTCGTCCGTCTGTCCCGCTTCAGGTTAAAGTTTTTAGTCAAGGTAGTTTTTGATGAAGTTGAAGTCCAATCGACTTCAAACTTAGTATACATGTTCCCTATGATATGATCTTTTTAATTTTAATGCCAAATTAGAGGGTTTACCCCAATTTCACGGTCCACTGAACATGGAAAATGATAGTGCGAGTGGGGCATTCATGTACTTGGGACACATTCTTGTTTTTATTCTTGTTTATTATGCTCCAATAATGAATAAATGGATAAGTTGGTTAAATATAATATTAATTGAAATTTTAAAATGTAGTTTACCAAAAGAGCAAAGACTGGTTATCGTTAGTGAACAGCAAGTATAAAAAAAAATCGAGACAGTGTGATATTCTGACTGTTGCCTTGCAACTTGCAAATAAAATATTTAGCAAATGAAAATCAAAACGAAGAGTGAGGATTTAATACAAAGCAGGGTACAATGTATATTCAAATATAGTTAACATCTGACTGTCTCTAATTATATATATGATATATTTACCATTGTTTACCATGTTGACATGCAGACATTTGAGAAGCAATTGGTCAAACATTTTTTTTAGTTTTTATATGTACAGTGTACATATATTCTGAGATACAGTAGTATTCATTTGGTATAATCAGCTCTTTTTTTTTTTTTTTTTTTAATACTAAAATTAATAGTACAGTTATTTGAATTTTTAAATACATTTTATTTTACATCATGCATCACTTACAAATGTACAAGACATCAATTGTTGAAATGCACATCTAATGCTGCAAAACTGGTAATAATGTTGAATGTTATTTGTGTAGTAATTGACTTCAGATCAAATCTTTTGAAATCTAGCTAAATACGTGAAATAATTTCAATTTTCTTTAACAATGTTTAAAGTAAGTCATTTTTTGATGTGTTTATATTTCTTTACATGTTTGATCATTTTTATTTTATACTTTTCAGAGATGTAATGCACTGATGATCAAATATGACCTTTTCCAAGCATACTGCACTGTGGATGGTGTCATTCTCCACTGTTATTATTCTATTGCTGTGTCTCTTTTGGAATGATCCAGTATTGAAGACTAAACAGTATATCGTGCCACCACCAAGACCTTATTATTTGCCAAAAAAATCTGAAAACCTGAATACAAAATTAGAATCATCTGGTTCTTATAAACCCACAGAAGAGAAAGAAGACATAGCTAAAATACTAGATGTTGTTAAAAGTATGAAACACAAAAAGCCCCTGTTAGTTACACTGATCAACAATGCTTACCTCCCCTTTACCTACAGCTGGCTATGTAACACTAAAGACATGAATATTCATAAGCAGGTAGTCATTATTTACATAATATTATCACACTTTATTAAAAACACATGTTGAATGGAATAGTTATTACAACATCTATGATGACTTTGTAGACTTAGAAATCATAGAAATGATAACTTGCCAAAAATTCGCCATTTTGATTGAATTATTATGAAGCACAGCATGGAATTGGTTGTAGTAAAAGTGTGTCAACTGTTATATAATATCATGTCTATTTAGTTTGATACGACTGTAATCTTCGGCGGCGTCAGCGGCGTCCGAAGACGTGTGGTTTCCAGATAATAACTTTAGTATAAGTAAATAGAAATCTATAAAATTTTTACACAATGTTTATAACCACAAAGGGAAGCTTGGGATTGATTTTGGGGGTTATGGTCCCTAAGGTTTAGGAATAAGGGGCCCAAAGGTGCCCAAAACAAGCATTATCTAGTGTCAGGACAATAAGTTGTGTATAAGTATTTCAATTGTTCTGAAATTATAATGTTTAATACCATAAGTAGAAGGTTGGGATATATTTTAAGGGTCATGGGTCAAACAGTCTACATGTAGGAAAAAAGGGGCCAAAAACGCATTTTTGTAGTTTCAAGACAATAAATTGGAGTTATCTTTCTTTGTCCAGAATGGTTGTTGAATTACCTAAAACCAATGCTTTATGAAATCTACTTTGAAAATTGGAGTTATCTTTCCTTGTCCAGAAAAGTATTTGAATCAACTTAACTCAATGCTATATACAAAAAAATGTACAATATACAATGCAATATTCACTTTTATACTACCAACTGATAAATTAAAGCAATCTGTACCATTCAGTGATTACAAGCACTTTGATTGCCATTCTAGGGTTATGCCCCTTTACAAGTGGAAAAATTGAAGATTTTTTTAGTTTCTGTTCTCTTAACTATAGTTTGTCTTAACTAAATTTAATGAAATGTGTATGTGTTACAGGGAATTTGTGAAATCAGTGATTTTGTAAAATCACTGAAATTTCAGGGAATTTGTAAAACCACTGAACTGATTAGTGATTTTATAAAATCCCTGATTTTGACTAATGATTTTACAAAATCCCTGAATAATTAAGATCTTTTTCACAGATTCACTGATTAAATTCAGGGAATTTGTAAAATACATTCATTCATTTTTTTAAGAATTTCTGTGAAAAAAGACTACAACAGTAACACTTGAGTGTTCAACTTCAATATGAAATAAGTTTGAAGTTAATCTAGTCTTTATTTTAATATTAAGTGAGCGGTTTTCATGCACAAAACAAGTCAGATACATTTACTGTAGAACAATGGCTCAGGCACAAATGTCTTGAAATCAAGAGCATTTTGGAATATTTTGTCAATGAGCCACAGAAAGAAGACAAAACAAGCTCTTATCACTACCGTGTTTGAAAGAAAGTTACTGTTTATTATAGTTTTTCTGTATAATTACTGTAGAAAATAAAACCAATTATATCATTTTTTTTAAATCAAATATAAAAACTGAACAGTAGGTTGATTGCTGTCATTAGAGAAAAAAACCCACATATGTAAGGTATAAGAAATTGAGTGGGTTAGGGTATGTGGTCCAGTGGCAAATATTACATGCATATCAGATCAAGAGCATCCTATTGCTGCATGAAATTTGATATATAAAAAGCAAATAAATGTTGTTTTATTAATTTGCTGCCTACAAAATAACATTTATATTCACAAAATAATAATAAAAAAAAGACAACAGAAAATATTGGTAATAATACTTTGTTTTGTACTTGCATGTTTATGAATAGGTTAATCTAACCAAGCAAAAATAAACAAAGTTTTACCTACTTTGGTCATTTATCAGACACATGTATTCTATCACAAAGTGGTATAACTTTGAATAAGTTTCTAAAATTTCTCAACTCTTTTAATCCAAATAAAGTAAATATTTTGTTGATAAATGAAGGTATGATGTTCTTCAATGTGAAGATTTGAAAAAATTGTTAAAAAACGATATTCATCAGATGAAGATGTTTTAAAAATATTATGTATGTCTTGAAGACATGTACAGCATAGTTAAGAAAATTCACATATCAATAGCTTATAGTGGTAGGGATGTCACCCAAACTTGTCTTGCAAAAATAAGCAAATTCAGAGTGGTTTAAATACCCGTTTATATGCCTTTTAGTCATTATCATTATACACAAGTTCTAGCTCAGACATACATGACATAGTGTTTATTAAACAAATATATTTCTAAATCATTAGTGATCATTCATTTGGTTTATCTTTATATTAAGAAAAACACATTTCTAATAGCATGTTATACTTTATTGTAATCAGGGATTTTACAAAATCCCTAGCTCTATTTTCAGTGATTTTGTAAAATCCCTAACAATTTCAGGGATTTTACAAAACCACTGAAACTGTTAGTGATTTTACACAACCACTGATTAGTCCAGTGATTTTACAAAATCCCTGATTTTACAAATTCCCTGTAACATATACATGTATATTGCTTATTACCTCTAAACTCAGTTTAAGTTCAATTTTTGCCAGCTTCACTTTTACAGTTCTTGAGTTATGTCCCTTTATAACGTTATATGCTAGCGGGGGCATCATCTGTGTCCCTTTGAACACATTCTCCATTTATTTTTTTAGAAGTTACTATCAATATATATTAATTTTAACCATGACTGTATGATATTTTATATTTTATGATGTATTTAAATGATGTATTTAAATGAGTAGTTATTGTTGCAAAATCCATTAGAAACTTAAATTGAGATCATTTTTGGAATAAAGGAAAAGGGGGAGGTGAAAAAAAATGGGAGAAGGGGGGGGTTTCAATTTTTCTTATTTCAGATTTTAGAAATTAAAAGGAAATTTTCATCAAATATTTTTTTTTTGAGAGGATTAATATTCAACAGCATACTAGTGAATTGTTCAAAAGCAAAAACATAATTTTAAGTTCATTAGACCACATTCATTCTGTGTCAGAAATCTATGCTGTGTCAACTATTTAATCACAATCCAAATTCAGAGCTGTCTCCAGCTTGAATGTTGTGTCAATACTTGCCCCAACCTTCAGGGTTCAACCTCTGCAGTCGTATAAAGCTGCCCCTTCGCGGAGCATCTGGTTTTTCATAGTTTAAAAGAGCATATCTAGACTAAAGGGGCAATCTATGGAAATCTTTTTTTAATATTGCATATATTGTAATATAAACAGATTATAGATGAGCTGTATGTTACAAGCAAGCTGTGTATTTTATAATTGATTATTCAATGACATGTGCTTTACATTTTAAGGAATGCATTGGAAAACTCTTTGAAAAATCAGTTGTGAATTTTATGGAATATTTAGAATGGACTGGTGCAGTTGTTTGTAGATTCAAATTCAATATATATTCACAATTTTATTTCACCATAAAATACTGGTTGATGTCATATGACTGCCAATGATACACATATCAACCATAGTCCAACAGACTACAGGACTTGTCACTGCTTTAAATTAGAGCAAAACTATAAAAGGCCCTGACATGAACAAAAGGTGAAATAATCTTTCATTGGTTTGGTTTCATATTGATATTAAATGATTAAAGAAAGATTCATTACATGTATGTCTAAAATCATTATCATTTTTGTTTCTCATCACCTCTATTTGGTCTTTCTTATATTATAAATTCTATGTAGAGATTTACAACTATTTAATTATAAGCTCTAGGATGACTTATTGATAACAAAATTATATGATGTATTGTGAGTGAATTGTCTCTATGGACTTGTACATAGTACATTTTGTACTTGCAAATAAAACTACTCTGAAAAAAAAGATGTTTCCATTTGAAGCTTTTCCATCTGAGTAAGTACTTAGCACTAGTTTTATTGGGATTTAAATGTTTACCTAATTTTTCATTGTTTTAGTTGCATACAGTACATGTATGAACATTTATGTTTTTCTGCTTCAATGTTTTCATTAATACATTTCAAGATACACATTTTTGCTTTCATAGAACTTATATATACAGTGTAACCTGCCTCATCCAACACCTGAGTATTCTGACACCCTGCTTAATCTGACATTTTTGTCTGGTCCCCTAGTGTGTCAGATAACACAGGTTATATAAACACTGTATGTAGATTAAATCAAGGATTTGTGTTGTAAGACTCTCTTACCATACAAATCCTGGTTTAAATATACATGTATCAGCTTTACTTTTTATTAATGTACCTTCTAGTTATTTTAACTGCAAAGCAAGAACTTGAAGTCTTTAGTCTAAGGAGCAACTGATATGAATTATAGCAATGTATCAAAGGCTGACTGTGTAGTTTATGAACATTTGTTATTACTTGATATTCTTAATCTTATTATCTCATAATGCTTTGGCTTTTTACATGTTTCATTTAAAGTTTTATTTGTTTACACTTTGCAATGATGAACTTTGACTCAGTAGAATACATTTTAACAAATTAAATGTTTGTATCCATTTAGTTCCATGAGACTTGTTCTAGGTCTAGATTACTAGAATTTCTTTTGCAATACCCAATTTTGCAAGGGTGATATTTTTTTTTAATTTTGTAGTGTTCTTTTCAAGTATCAATCTTTATAACAATCATGCAATTTTCAAGATGAGTGATTCACATGAAGAAAGCTCAATGATTTTTTCATTTTGAAATTTGTCTACTTGCTGGGTGCATATGGTGAATTATATAATTGGTTTTTTTTTCAAACTATCAATGAAATTGATGCAAAGACATGAAAGAAATGCAAAATTACTTATTATGGAATAGACAACTTTCGAGTTTGATGCAATTCCGTCAAAAACTCTGGTTTTAGTGAACATTTGTGCAGTTGCGGGCATTGTCACTTCTGTTCCAATGTTGAGCGAGTGGTTTGAAAACTATATAGTGCTAAAATTATTACACGAATTAATTGGCAAATTAAATTCTCATGATTAACAATCAGCACTGCTGTCATAAGGGGGTTAAATGTGCTTAAGTACTTACAAAGCAAACATTATTTCTAGTTTATCCTGCACAATGACGATCAGTTAGACGCTTGATGAACGCTAATAGTGCAGGGATATAGGCGATCCCCTCTATCTGGTTAATGACGTCATAAAGGCGTGCATAATTGAGGAGTTTTTTCCAGTGACGGATGAACTCGAAAGTGGTCGATTGTCTCCCTTCTATGAAATTTCAAAATGCATTCCATATAATCTTTAGATCTCTTTTGCAAATGTCAATAATATGAATTTGTAGGTAATTTTGCATTCTGAACATGATATAGAAAATAATTTCCCTATTCACATGCATGATTTTTAGGTTGATTGATCCTTAATTTGTTTTATTTATGTGGTGGATTATTTTTGATTCTGACTATAAGTTTGACAGAAAATACAATATTTGAATTTAAAACTCTGGACATAAATATATACAGTATCCAGAATATTGAATATATGTATAAAGGTTTTATTTAGTTAGCACGTTTTCTATCTATGTTATTTTTTGATTGAGTTAAGTCTGCCAATTGATATTTTATCGTATGTTTTTCTTTGTTGTGATGTTATGCTATTGTTTCAGAAAAAGGGAGAAGGTTTGGATCCATTAAAACGTTTAATCCCGCTGCAAATGTTTGCACCTGTCCTAAGTCAGTAGTTGTTGTTTGTTTATGTAATATATACGTGTTTCTAGTTTCTCGTTTTGTTTATATAGATTAGACCGTTGGTTTTCCCGTTTGAATGGTTTTACACTAGTAATTTTGGGGCCCTTTATAGCTTGTTGTTCGGTGTGAGCCAAGGCTCAGTGTTGAAGGCCGTACTTTAACCTATAATGGTTTACTTTTTAAATTGTTATTTGTATGGAGAGTTGTCTCATTGGCACTCACACCACATCTTCCTATATCTATAGATTTATTTTTGAATCTTTATTGAACCGTTACATATATCTTTCATAATTTTATTGACACGTAATGCGAGGAAGAGTAAAGTTGTCTTGTTTATTCATAAACTAATGCATAAAAAATCAACTGTCAACTTTTTATTTTGGTGATCTTTTTTTAACTTCTTAAATGTATTTCAGGTTTTATTAATTACAACTGATAGTGAGTCCAAAGACCATCTGAATACATTATGGCCAGACGTCAAAGTGGTCGCTATTTCAGGGATGTCATCAAAAGGAGATCAAACCTATAGCCATGCTGGCTATGTAAGACTTATGATCAGACGAACACAAATATTGTTGAAAATGTTGCAGAATAATATAGAGATATTCTTGTTTGAAGTTGATTGTTTGTGGATAAAAAATCCAGTCCCAACATTAGCAAAGAACATAGGTTTTGACATTTTGGTAAACCCTGTTTCTAATAGACCTGGTATAGTGGCAGGCGGTTTTATATACATGTTTCCTACTCGTGCAACAAAATATCTGTGGAATGAACTGAATAATAAACTAACAAAATTAGAACAGAGGATAAGGAATTTACCACCTGGAAGAGGTATTTCTGAAGGTGAAAATGACCAAATATATCTATCAGATTTAGTCAAACGAAGAGTGGATGGTTTGAAATGTAAAACTTTGCCACTTACAGAATTTTCAGACGGTAAATGGTATTCATTTCCCAATAAAACAAGGACAGCATCAGATCCTTATGTAGTCAATAATAACTGGGTGAATGGTAACCAGAACAAAATTTCAAGAGCAAAAGCTTGGGGACATTGGTTTATCAGGAAAGATAACTCTTGTGATACAGAAAACGTGAAAGAAATTGTTAAGCTTTGATGCAACTTTGATTTAAGTAGAATTTATAGAAGGAAGTGTAATAATAGTTCAAATGACTTTTTTTAAAGAAAATTAAAAGAAATATATCATAGTTTTATACATATATATTTGTTTTGTAGGCAGAATTTTTCAAATACTTCAAAATTAAAGATGAAAAGAAGTATTTTTTACAATCAAGAAATTCATCTAGTCATTTACTTAATTATGTGTTCATCAAAATATGTTTATCATTTTTTTTTTTATATATTCTCTGTTTTTACTTTTTCAACAAGAAAATTTTTATCAGTATTATATTATATGAAAAGAATCTCAACAATCAATTTAATTGATTGTTGAGATTCGAGAAAATAACACTTTAAGTTTGATAAACACTTTAAAACACAATAGATGTACAATTACTACAATGTATTTAATTATGACTGTGATATTGAGAAATCTTAACAAAAAGCATTTTTAAAGCTACTTGTATGTTTTATACGACTGACCGCAAAAATTTTAATTTTTACAAATGTATATGCGATTTTGTGGTGGACTTTTAACAAGAGCATGCAAAAGTGTTGATATATATTATACAGGACATGTTTATTCAGTACAATTTACTTAATTATATCACATTCTTCTGTTTTTAAATGATTTTATTTTGTATAAAATAATTGAATGCTTCTTTTGGTAAATTTATTGGGGTGAAAAAGCCTTGACCGAAGCACATTTTGTATGAAGCGTGGATTGCTTCATTCTAAAAATGTGCACATTGTAACCACTTTTACAAGTTAAATTACAACCCAATAAAATTACTATTTATAAGAAGTTTTCAAAACTTTTTTTTTTTTTAACTATTTTATTTACGGTTCATGAAAACAGGATTTCTATCAAGTTTTTTCTTTCTTTACCTGTACACTTTATCAAGGGAGCTTGTGTCATAATAAATACATTTCATTTTGAAATGAAGGTTAGTTTCAGAATTACAAGAGATTGCTGTTGGCAAATCAAAATGACATATCATAATGAAACATACATGTACATGTAATGTAAATTATACTGTAATGTTGAAAAAAAGTAAGTGTAGATTCCAGTTTTGGTATTAAAACAGTTCTAGACGGTATATATCATATGCATGATTCATGAATATTGAAACATTCCTAAAGTGAATTGAAAATAATTATTTCTAGATAAAATTGTTTTTTTTAAACCAACTATTATAAAGAACTGAACATATCCTGCTCACTATTAAACATACATGTAGTTATTCCCATCCATGATCTTATGAGGCCATGTTCTGACAATATTTTATTTCTGGACAAATTGTTTATTTACTGAACTATTGAACTATTGAAGTGGCATATGTTACAGTTACAGGGGAGATAATGTCGCTGCTAGTGTCAATTTTTTTCTTTTTGCAACATCAAACTATAACATATTGGGAAAAATGCATTTTGACTGATTTTATTCATTAACTATAAAACAAGTACATAGACCTATCTTTTAAAAATCACATTTAACACTATGATGTATGAATTAAAAATAAGGAGACATGAAGATCATTTGTATAAATTTTTTTAAACTAACAAATCACTGATAGATTATTTTCAAAAATTGTATATATACAGGACATAAGGCCAATTAAAATTAATTGATAGATTTTCATCCCCACCCACCCCTCTGAAATCATCCCGCCCTTATTTTTTTTATTTTTAGAAATTTACAATTTCCGGATTTTGTTCATTTCCGTTTCCGGTAACTGTCAAAAAAATTTGTTTCCTTCAAAAACCTTTTGTTTCAAATTTCGATTTTCGTATTTCTTTGAGTAATTTTAAATGATTCTGCAGCTCTTCATAACAAAATCATTTACCGAGAATAGAGAATGATTACGAGAAGGGCATGAAATAATCGGGTTACAAGTAAAACGCTGTGTTAAGAGCTCATGTTCTTTGTTATTGTGTATATATGGAACCCGACTTTAAATAAAGATTACTTTACTTTACTTTACTTTCTAAAGAGGGCAAATCGCGGCATGACACAAATTTCTGTGATTAGAAAACCGGTGATTTTTTATTGATAAAATTGCTTTGTGGCATGAATCTTGGACTGTGAATTATATCCAAAGAACAAAAATTGTGAAAAACATTGGTACATAAACATAACTGGATTAAATAAATTGACACAAGCACGAACTTGTTTGATTTATGACAGTATATTGCATGAGTTAAAAAATTCGGCAAACATACACTTAGATTACTCATGGCTATTTTTTTTTTTTTTTTTTGACATACAGCAAACACCTTCTGTGCAATTTCTCTCAATAGAATCATTTAACAACTTCTTCTCTTTTTGTTAAGTTCATGTTTTACATATTAATTAAATAGTATTTGTATCTTTAAGAAGAATCGTAAAAGCACGTCCCAATCCTATTTTTTTTCAAAACTATTTGAGTTTTCATTATATTCTGTACTCGTAATTCTTTTGTTGCATACAAATGCATATTTGTTTCGTTTTATGGAGACAAAAAAGGTTGCCAATCAGAGATTTTTATTTAAGATTTGAAAAATTATGTACGATTTCATATACATGTATATACATGATATAAGCTTATTATTATACTTGCATATATATGAACAAAACTTCACAAGAGGGTTTCATGAGAAATAAAAATTTAAATATAAAATCCTCCCACCTGCCCCATTTTTTTCAAAAATTTGGATGAAAATCTACCAATTAATTTTAGTTTGCCTAATAGTGCAAAATGTACAATAACTTCTTGTTATATGGTTTGTTTGAGTGCAATTTGTTTGCATATTCATTTGGAATATTCGTTTATTTTAATTCTTTGATTAGTCATTCATTTTATTACATTGCCTTTAAAGCATATAAAATAGACACTGCAAGGAAAGATATCTTTTATCTTTGTATTTTTACTTTCATATTGATGCAACATTATTGCCTCGCAGAAGTGAAGTTACAGGATTATTTTTTAAAACATGTGAAATTGTCAGTTTTTATTTGATTGGAAAATCACAATATTCAATGCCAACCAATGTAAAAATTATTAATCATTATAAAATGAATAAATTCATATAATTATTATATGATTAATATAATACTAATCAGCATTAAATGTGTCACATGGGCAATTCAGGAAAATAATTTTTACATCTTTGTATGATTAAAAGTAATCAAAACTACTATTTACTGGCATGGCCATTGTGGTCACTATGTATTAATCTGTCATTCTGTTGACTTTGAACTTTTCTGATGACAGTTAAACCAGGAAGATCACAACATATCTGATATGATTTAAGGGGGTAGACCTTGGTTCAGGGAGATAACTCTTTAAATCAGTTTAACGTTTGTAAAAGTCAAGTTCATCAATGTATATTTTAAGCATTTACACGAAACAGATTGAAAATAATCTATGTAACCTAGAAGCTTAGAATATATTTTTGAAAATGGTTGACACAAACGTACTGATGATTTTAAGAGTTATTTCCCTTAACCTAGGTCAACCTCCTTAATATGATAAATAAAAACCACAACAATGTTTTATATGGTGAAAGTTTACAGTATTTTATTTGATTATTTTCCTGTTTTGTATTTCTCAGGGATCACTTTAAATGTAGTGTTAAAAATGAATTTTAGTAAAGTGTCTTTTTATATAAATGTATATGTTTATGTGTGTTTTTCTTTTCTTTTAAGGACATGATCACATTTACTATTTATATTGTATAGTAATCAATGTCTTCTCTGAAACCATTGAAATAACTGGACAAATTTCTTCCAAACTAGGTCTGAATGATCCTTATGATATCTGTTATAAAGTTTTTTTTCTGCCAATCAGACACTCAGCCAAGAATTTTAATAGTTTTGAAGATTTGAATCTCTTAGACAGTTTGCATATACTGTGTGTATTGAACTGTGTTGTATGGCAGAGTTCCATTATAAAGTCCCATTTTCATTTTTCCAGTCGTGCATCTCCTCCTTCCTGATAGTTATTGTTTTTACTAAGTTGAATATCATATTCAAAACATTTAATGCTGACAGTATTAGGAAACTGATGGTCCGACCTTCGATAAAAGTTGCACAATGTTAACCATGGGTATGCTTATCTGGTGACACTTAAACTATTTGCATTAAGCTGAAATATTTCAAAAGGTAGAAAATATACATAATTCATACCTTTTATATAGATGCCTTTTGTTAGGCAGTTCCCTTTGTGATATGTCGATTGTTCTTGACCTCATTCTCAGTGACTACTAAAAAAATGTATAGATTATATTTGTCATATAAATTCCCAATTTTAATGAGTGACGGATACTTATATTTGGTATATAGGATAGTTGCAAGGTCTACATGTTTGGACGTTTGTTATACAGAGTTGACCTTTACTTCATTTCATGGATGAGTGATCAAGGTTAAAAGTTACAAGATGTACATGTCTGCCTGGCAGGTATGATCTAAAAAAAGTGAAATCGCAAAAATACTGAACTCCGAGAAAAACTCAAAACAAAAAGTCTCTAATCAAATAACAAAATCAAAAGCACAAACACACCAAACAAATGGACAACAACTGTCATAATCCTGACTAGGTACAAGCATTTCATATGTAGAAAATGGTGGATTAAACCTATTGTATAGCTAGCTAAACCTCTCACTTGTATGATAGGTGCATCAAATTATATTAACAACGATGTGTGAACAAAACAAACAGACAAAATGGATAAACATGTCAAAAATAGGGATACAGTAGTCAACCGGCAGTGTGTTATAATCTCAATGACTTTAAAAACAAACAAATATGTAACAAAGAACACTTTTGACCTAATTTGCATGGTATATTGGTCATTATTATGTTTTTTGTGTTTGGTTTGCGCTCAGAATCTATAAGCAATAAGTCAACTGTGGTGTATGAATGTTTTTCTTGCAGTTAGGATCTGACCTTGACCTTATTTACATTGTTTACTGGTAATTGTTAACGTTTTGTAGTTTGGTCCTGACTGTTTTCAGGTTCCATATACAATAGATCAACTATATTTGTTGAATGAAATGATTGTAAGGTATACATATCATCCTGGCAGGGTGATCTGACCTTGACCTCATTTTCATGGCTCATTGGTCAATGTTTACTTTACATGATTAAGTCGGCCACTGTAGGCAATAGGTTAACTATGTGTTGTGAATGAAACGATTATAAGGTGTACATGTCTATATATGACCTTGATCTCATTTACATGAATAAAGTGCTTGTGATACTTGTAGTTAGAATCTTTATCATAAAGACTCAATATAAAGTTGACAATGAGGAGTAAAGCAGAATTTAAAGCAAAATTCTGATAAATATGATTTTCTAATATTCTTTTAGTAATGAAAGACGAGGATAAATCGTCAAAACACAGTCAATTGACATTTAAAACTTGGGATATTAAATACGTTACAGGCAAAGTGGGCACGAAGCTGTACAATCGAATACGCGTATCATCTGTACAATAGTATACAAATATAGCCTTTGTATGAGGTCGATACAAGGATATATTGACCTGAAAGAAGTATATTGACTGAGGACGAAGTCCGAGGTCGATATACTTCTTTGGGTCGATATATCCTGTATTGACCTCATACAAAGGCTATATTTGTTATATTATTAATTTCTGACCATATTTGTGTCAAAATCGTCATTTAGGTTTGTTGAAATTTTATAGATATTACATTATCTCCTTGACAATAACAACATATTAGTTGCTATTTCATTTACTTTTTTTTTTTTTTTTACATCTTATGTATTTGAAGATTTTTTTCGTCAAATAATCGATCATAGATATCATGTGTTTCAAAACGTTAAACAATATCCTGAAATTCATTACATGACGTCACAAAGTATATTGGTTTTTAGATATTCTAAAAATAACCGTGCAATATGCTTTTTGAAGGTCAATATGCGTTTTGCTATCCGCCGTTTTCTCTCTACCTTCGAAAATATAGTTTAACATGTGACTATCCCTAAACGAATGAAATTTGTTTAAATATACGAATTAATAATATTTTCAAACATCTCGAATAATTGAACAGTTAAACCTGCGTGTTGGCAGCAATGCACTCATAACTTGATCTTAAACATGTAATAATCTAAATAACATCAAAAAGATAGTATTCTTTTATTTAAACAGTCTGTCGACAAATCTGATTACAAATATATATTATGTAATAGGCATGGTTTTAATCGTGATATAAAATCTCCTCTTGTTATAAGTATTCATTTGTAATTCACTTTTACTGTAATACAGTTTTTTGCATCGCTTTCCTGCTAAAGGCACTTTTTAGAATTAATAAGGGAAAATGACGAGTCACTAAAATGTGTACCCCTTTATGAACCTAGCTAGGAGGTAAAGGAGGTTTTGGTGTTTCTGTATATTTTTTTTCTCTTGTCACAGTTTCTTTTGTTGATAGACCTTCGTGCGAGTGTTCTAATTTAGAATGCAGCTCGATATATTACAATTTATATACTAAGTAAACTTTGTTCGTGAGATGTTATATGTATCAAAAATCAAAATAAATTAATTAAAAAGATTTGTATCGTAAAATTCATTTTTTTTTTCGATTTGAAAATGAATTAAGAATTAGATGTCTAATTTTATGTAATAAAGTCAAATCTCAAATTAATCATACTTCAATATTGTATGGTTAAATCTATTACACAAGGTAAAGACATATATACCCTACGATTGGAAATAGTTATTTTCAAAGGACTTCCAATAAAATGTATGAAAAAGAATAGTTTAAAATTCTTTTTTGTTGTTTCAAATGTCAATAGAAAACTGAAACGCACGTTAAAGATTTAAATCAGTATAATTATTTTTGTAAGTTTTGTTATTTTTCTTAATTATCTTGCAAGTTTTTTAACCAATGTTTGACATGAAATTACAGTAACAGAAATTGTCTATAATATTGCTCCTTAACTGCAAGTATATTTTCGTGAGTATATGTTTTCTTCCTTTTTTGCTTAACTTTCTTCTCTTTTTGGTACATGAGTTCGTGTACACACGGCATGCTATTTAGTTTAGTCATTATGATATACAAATCTATATAAAATATACATCATGAGAGATTAGTAAGTGAAAAATCTTTTTAAACCAAATGTGTCGAGACTCAGATGGTCACTTGGACTTCTCTGATCCTGCATGACACCCATGCAAAAGAAAAGTGTCAGTTTGTCTGTGTTGGATCCATGAATAAGCAGCCATGACGTGTAAATAGGGACCTTATTTACTGTCCCAATTCATTATTTTCAAGTTTTCAAGTTTTCAAAATGACTTCGTAGTATTTTCCTATCATATTAATTATGAATTGAATTATTTTCATCCTGAGTATGCATAAAATAATAGCCACTGGGTGTTAACAAAACAACAATCAATCAATTTAATATTCTCGTCATTCTTTTATTTAGTGAATTATTTTAAAGAGCGAAGCTATATCATATTATATTTTACGTTCGAAGGGAAATTTATATATGGGTTTCACAACTGTTATTAATTTAGTATCTAATTGAAAATCAGCGAGACCCTGATTGGTATTAATTTCCGTTATTTCCTCCTCTTGAAAGATTAAACTTGTTTCAATCATCCGAAAATTATAACCATCGAGCTTGGTTTCGCGGGAGCCTAATGTACAGTTTTTAATCAGTTCCAGAGAACAGCCTCTTGTTTAGTCGTACTGTGAAAACGAGACGCACAGAGACTGATCTCTTTGTGTTTCTCTTATCAGATAATGAACTTTATAAGACAGTATAATGACTTATACTTAGTACCTTATACTTATAATAAAAATTATACAATTGGTTGTTTGTTTTATTGGGGTCTATGCGTATAATTGGTAGGCCTTGTTTTGCATTATATTTTTGGTGATTTACATACTATACTTGAGCAACACGACGGGTGCTACATGTGGAGTAAGATCTGCTTATACTACCGGCATATGAGATCTCCCCCAGTTTTTGGTGGGGTTGTGTTGCTCAGTCCTTGGTTTTCTATGTTGAGTTTTGTGTAACGTTGTCTGTTTATCTGTGTTTTTTTTTATTGCAATGGCGTTGCCAGTTTTCTTTCGACTTATGGGTTTGAATGTCTTTATGGTATCCTTCGCCTCTTTTTTACAGTCACTGATATCCCAGAGATTATCACCATCCTGATATTCAATAGTTTTGACACGAATGTAATTGATGCTGGAGTTTAATGGTTGTGAATGTAAAGTTCATGCCAAACACTAACGTTCTTTAACATTCTAGCAAAGACGACTTTAACCAAACTTGTAACAATTTTATTTGTTTCGATGCTCTTCACCTTTGTCATTAATTTGACCTTCCAACTATGTTGATGTGAGCCCCACTGGTTTGTCTTGTGGTCTTGTGTAGACGGAATACGAGTCTTGCGTACTAAAATAGAAGGGTGATATGTTTGATAAAATTACAGGCATCTTTGTATATTTACTTAGGATACAATACTCTTATTAGTTTTTACTGATATAGAATGAATTTTGGATAGTGGAAAACATTTAAGCATTGCATGCCTCTTAGTGTTATTTTTGAGGGGGGGATAAGCGTTGACCGAAGCCAATTTGAAATTGAAGCGCTTGTACTTAAGATTAAGGTACACACGATTATGGTTCACACGATTAAGGCTTCCGCACCTGTCTTAAAGTTACAATTCAATGAAATAACCATGTCACGTAAATTTGCCATCAAATTATGATGTTTAATTAATTAAATTCAGGCTTTCGATTTTGCGTCTGTCCCAAGTCAGGAGCCTCTGGCCTTTGTTAGTCTTGTATGATTTTTTAATTTTAGTTTCTTGTGTATAATTCGGAGTTTAGTATGACGACCATAATCACTGAACTAGTATACATATTTTTTAAGGGGCCAGCTGAAGGACGCCTTCGGGTGCGGGAGTTTCTCGCGACAACAACCCGACCATAGAGCAGACAACAGTCGAAGGCCACCAATGGGTCTTCAATGTCGCTTTGACACATTCCCCATTTCCTTTCTCAATTTTATTTCGAAAATTTAGTAATATCGTATCAAACATGGAATATTACATGTATAAACGAAGTATGTGAAACGAACCGATTAGCACCTTGGAGGTAGCAATAAAGTCCAGCTGACATGAAGTACGCATTTTAAACTATAATTTATTCGAAAATAGTCATATGGCCACTCTTTAGCTCTCAAGAACTACCTAGACAAGACATGCCTGAAATCTTTACTGGTTCACTATTGTAATCTGTAAGACAACAATCTGACAGTTCAAAGAATTTTAAATCACTTAGAACTTTGAGATATAACCGATTCGACAGTGGATTTTTGTAAAATTCTAACTAAGCGAATAAAATCTCTTAAAAGCACCCTGTTAACACCTAAAATGTTTACATTAGATAATAAATGTACTTCAAATAAAGTTAGATACTAATAAGTTATCTTTTGTAACTACTTCGTAGCTAAATGTTGTTATTGTGCAAAATGATGAATTTCAAAATGTCTCCTTCAAGGTAAGTCGGTTTGGGAAGTTTGTTACTTTTAACAATTTTGTTACCATAAATTACTTCTCACTTTTTGCCATTTTATTAGATTTTCCATGTTTTTAGACACTACATAGAACTGAAAGAAGAATTCTGAGGGAAAATACCAAAATTTACAATATCTCTTATTAAAGTAAAAAAACCACCAACATATTAAATAAAATATTGACTAATTTAGACTGGAAGTACTCATATATAGTAGTGCTCAAATTTCGGGGCAAACAGAACCATGCTATTGACTCTCACAAAAATAACTTTGAGCAAGAACTCCATGTTAGGGATTGTTATTGCAACAATTTTATTCAGTTATTTGCTATGAGAACAAAATCTTGCCCTAAATAACAACTTTGTTATATTAAAAACAAATATGTCAAAGTGATGTCAGTAGAACTATAGTTTACGAATTTTCAAATTGGGACTTTCTTTCAATCTCCAAAAATTGGTTGTCAAATTAAAAGTTGATTGACCGTGATCAGTACACAAGAAATTTCCTGGTATCTAAGTTATACTGTAGCGCTATGTTGATTTTCACGAAAAGCATTTTGATAGATATTTTTTTTATATAAAAAATGAAGACTGCCTCTTACACGGACAGACAGAAACCTTACACCAATCATTACATACCGCAGAATGAATATTTCTGTCATGTATCATGATTCAAACGGTGAATTGATATCTCAACATATTTTCGACATGGTCCATTGTAATATTAGTTCATTGGTTTCGTATTATCAGTCCAGTCGACTACTACGAAGTTAAAACTGACAATAATACTATTTCTCCTATCTGATTTAATTCATTTAGCGATATTAACCAATCTGAGAAGTTTTTACAGAAACGTAATGACCTGTTCATTTGGCCATGCTTTCTAGAGATATTCAATCGAAAAACTTTAGCTGCATTCAACCATCGCAGCAAAGGCACCTACCAATTCATGTAACATTTACTACCGCTGAGAGAATTTAGGGGGCACCCCCTTTTTATATAGGGATCAGTGGCGGATCCAGAGGGGGGGGGGGGGTTCCGGGGGTACGCACCCCCCCTTTATTTTGGCCGATCAATGCATTTGAATCGGGACAATCGGGACATATGTTTTGCACCCCCCCTTTGCCCTGGGCTAGCCCCCCCCCCCTTTCGAAAATTCCTGCATCCGCCACTGGGGATGACTATCGTGGTCGAGCAATATATAACAGAAGTATAAAAATCGGTCGAGAAATTTAATTTACAAGAAAAATGTGGATTATTCGCAAATGAGTGGATCATTTTCATCTCTTTTTGTTCGATACACATTTTTTTAAACAGAAATGATTGTCACTTTTCCTTAAATTGCTTATTATAAGATAACAAAGTAATTTAAAATATTCGATCAAGTGTGTTCATTTGTTTGCATTATTCCGTTGTTTTAATCAAGTAACCTTTTTATTTTATTTGTCATTTGAAAGGAAAATCTATTTGAAGTTGTTCAAATAATACCTAAGATTAAAAGGGTAAAGGAGGTCCTGAATAACTACCTATATTTAATCTACTGATCTGATCATCAGTTTAAATGATAATCTATGATCAATATTTTAATAAAGTGTCAATCCACGTCCCTTTCTCTGTAAATTCTGTCATGTTTTATTTACATTCAAAACTTACGTGGTATATCTGTTTGGTAGTGTCTTGATAATACAGCACAGTTTGTTTAATTCAGTCTTTCATACAATTGAAATAGTTTTGAAAAACATGATAATTCGTAATCAAACGAAAGATGGACCAGTCTTGCATGGTTAGGTTTCAACCAATTGCGAGTATTCAATGGAGAACAACCTCAAACAAACGTCTGAAAAATAGGGAGGAAAATCCGAAAACATTGCTATGAAACATGTGCAAAACTAAACATATATGCAATCTTCCTTTGAAGAAACAGGGATCTTAATTACTAAAAACCGAATGAGTTTCCTCTTTAAAAAGTTCCTAAATTTTGGAAAAACAGTAGGTGGAGTTTACTTCACAAATTAGTCACCTGCATATTTTCTAACCCACCAATAATACCAATTTATCTTCGAATAGAATGTTTCATTGTCTCTGACTTTTAACGTTCGTTCGGAATCAAGCTTTAACACGTATAAAATTTATCTTTCAAATACTTCCAACAAATAGTCATTTTAAAAGCCTTCTGAAATTTCAAAACAGAAAAATAAGAATACCATTTTCCTCAACTTTTGATGACATGTGTTTGCAAAATTATTGTTTTAGAATCAAGATGATTAACACCAATATTGATCTTTAAGGTGGATCGGGACTATTCGACTGCACATAATTTCATGCATGAATTACAATACACACGAACAGTATTTGTCGTAAATTTGATATTTTATTTTAAAATATTTTGATTGATTAGAAATGTTAAATCATGGTAGTCATGTCACTAAAAGAATATTTTCGTTATTATGTGTGTCTGTTAAAGGCTCAAAATGACATTTCACCCATTTTTACCATTTTCCCGCCAAAATTTGGGTTTTAATGTATAAAAAATATTTTTCCTTATCGGTGACCCATGATTTTTATTTGCTCATTCTTTGAAGCTATATTTCAGCTTTTTATATTACAGTTTTTTTTTTTTTTTTTATATTCCCATAAAAATATGTCAACACCTCTATTTTCCCTATTATTTCATTGAAAAATGGTCCGTTTTACATACCTTTTTAAAAGTACAATTTTGAGCTTAAATGGTCCGTGATCCCCAATTTTTGTCGACCAATTAGCTTCACTTTTTGTAAAGAATAAAATAACAAAATATACGGCACTTCTGATTGAAACTTCGAATAGGCTCGAGCGACCTTAAGACCTTTTTCCGTTTGTTTGTCGGGGATTTGTATAGCAGACTATACGCATGCTATAGGATTTTCTCATTGTTGAAGGCCGTACAGTTGCACATACATGCTTACATTTACTGCATTTGAACTCTGGTGGATAGTTGTCTCATTGGCAATGATACCACATCATCGGCTGATGAACAAGTTAAAATAATGGGTTTCGTATATTATCAATGCAAATTTTTGTATGCATTATACTGTGACACCTTTATATTTAGAGCAGTATTACAGTATAAAAATAAGAAAACGTAAATGATTGCCAATGAGACAACTATCCACTAAAGTTCAAATGCAATTATAAACATTATGTCCGTTTAACTATTCTTGCGTTTCTGTGTTTTTGCAATCTTGAAAAAAATCTACGATATTCTATTTTCTCTTCCCGATTTTTAACCTATGAGTAAAACTTATGCAAGGCTATACTTCTTTGCATGGTCATATCCCCTGATTTCCGTATACTCGGCGACCAATTTTTTATTGTACTCATAGGCTGTCAATATTCAGTGTCTAAATAACAAATTAAGATTTAATGTAATTGATGATAGTTTCAAAAATACGTTTGTTATTTATTTAAACAACCCTTTGTACCTGGGGTCGTCAAAATAAAACAAATACATTTAACTTTATTGTTAGTCTTAAGTTTAAAGTCGTCATTTTATCCATCAAAATATTGATACACCTGTTTAGAAATACTATAAGCATTTGTATCATATTATCCAAAAATACTTTTATAACTTAATTTATCCTTAATTCAATATTTCGTTCAAAATAGTTTGTAAGACGCCAATTTTAATGGTTTGCACGGTTATCAGCGGATGTAAATAAAGTTGATTTTTAGCTTCAAGTTGTAAGTTTTTATAATTATTATCATTTTCTGGAGGTTTAGGGTGGACTTTAAAAACCTACTTGACTCTTCTATGATGTCAGTACTCATCTTCATTTAAAATGTAAACTTTGTCAATAACTTAAAGCGTAAAATCTAGATATACAAAAATACTGAACTCCGAGGAAAATTAGACAGAAAGTCCTTAATCAACGGGCAAAAATGCCAAATAAAAAAAGCACAAACGATCGGAATGGACAACAACAATCATATTCCTGACTTGGTACAGGCATTTTCTTATGATGAAGTAAAAGCATTGACCTTACTTCTCTGTGTATATGATAATGATACCTGTTATATGTTTTCTTCTTGTGCAGTATTCTTCCGGATTTTTCTAAATGTATATATGCATTTTTTCGCACCATAAGGTTTATGGGACCACTGAGATATGTCTGCAGAAAACATATCATACCGTTCAATTTTTAATGAGAAATGTTCAAACGTCTCCTAGTGCTGCACAGTCAAACTGACATCTTTCTCTTTAATAATGAGCATTAGTTTTACCAAACCGGACGCGAGATAATCGAGATATGCAATAAAAGTTAATCTTACCAAACATTCTTAAGATTATTTAACAAAAAGGTATACTTTTTTTTAAATAAAATTAATCTTATAATTTCAGGGACCACGATGGAAAATGCAGCACAAAAATTTACCAGTCGCGAATATAGTGTACCAGTTCAAGCAGCCAATGAAATGGCAGAAAGACTAAGATTCGGGGTTATATGTCGTTATGACGACCAATCAAGCAAATATCTAATGGAATACAATCGTGAAAAAACAAAAACATTTGAATCATTAAAAAGGATTTCAGAGAAAACAATAGATTTTGACCTAGACAATTTTAGAAGAGAAAGAAAACGCTTGCTCAAACCCCCGCCTCCACCGGATATATTAGTTCCAAAGAAGATACTTCAAGCTGTTCCAGCTAATTGTGTTCTTGATTTTGGACCTGGGAATTCAATTCTATACTATGGTGGTGAACATTTTAAAAAAGGAGTTATTGCCAGAAACTCCGTTATAACAAATCCACGCAAAAGGAATTTAAACAGACCAAGACCTTTCACTGCCATCCCAACAACAATCAGACAACCAAAATCAGCTGTAAATAGATCTGGCCGGAATACGTCACTTGGGATTGTGGGTAATTCGGGCAGACATTCCTCCCTTGATATCGCCTCAGCTTCTGGTCGAAGTCAATCCCAAATATTTCCTGCAGGATTACAAAGAACGGAATCTTTAATCGACAAAACAAATGAAATTGACGAAGAATCCTCACACATTGAATACAATCATAAATCTAGTCATAAATGGCAAATGCCTAACAGATCTTTCAGACAACTTAAGAAACTATATACCTACACAGAAGAGCAAAAGCCAGATTTAACAGCTGAACGATTTAAAATTATGAAAAATAGGGAAATTAGGTTTTACTAATAGGTACAAGCACAGAATTGAAACTTTTAGGGATTCTAGACCAGTCAAAATGGGATTCTATAACCAGTCTCCTCATATGCACAAAGAAACAGAAAAGCATTTGGTAGAAATGAAGAAAAACAACATCATTAAAGAATCAACCAGTGAGTATCATTCACCTGTTATATTAGTGAAAAAGAAAACTGCACCGGGTCAGCCTCAGCAGTACAGATTTTGTGTGGACTTTAGAAAATTGAACCTTCAAACAAAAAATTCGTCCTTTCCAATTCCACGGCTAGAAAACGTATTTGACACGATTGGTGAGGTGCAGCCTCAAATTCTGAGTTGTCTCGACCTTCACAGTGGATTTTGGCAAGTCGAGATGGATGAGGAAACAAGACATAAATCTGCTTTCATAACTCGCAATGGTGTCTTTGAATTTCTCAGAATGCCTTTTGGTCTTAAAAACGCTCCTATAAGTTTTCAACAGCTCATGTCTAATGTTTTACGTGGTCTCAATTGGCAATTTGTCTTAGTTTATGTGGATGATATTTTGGTATTTAGTAGGAGTTTTGAAGAGCATCTTTCGCATCTAGAACAAGTTTTCACTCGTCTTCGTGATGCAAATCTCACATTGAAACCAAGCAAATGTGTGTTTGCAGCAAAAGAGGTGAAATACTTAGGGCACATCATTTCAAAAGAAGGTATTAAGGTGGATCCTGAAAAGACAAAAGCTATTAGTACTTTTCCTGTCCCTACAAGACAAAAACAGGTCCGCTCATTTTTGGGAATGTGCAATTATTATCGACGCTTTGTTGATTCATATTCTAAGATTGCCACTCCTTTAAATGGGTTGTTAAAGAAGGAAAGAGAAAGAAGTTTTAAATGGAATAGGGAATGTCAAGTAGCTTTTGACAATTTAAAACAAGCTTTATTAACACCTCCTGTCCTGGCTTACCCTGACATGAATAAACCCTTTATGCTGACTTGTGATGCTTCAAATTCAGCTATTGGTTTTGTTCTAGGTCAATTAGACAGTCAGAGAAAAGAGCGTGTCATTGCTTTTGGTGGTAAAAGTTTATCCAAAACTGAACAGGTTTGGAATACAACTGAAAAAGAGTGTTATGCAGTAGTTCAAGGTGTAAAAACATTTAACACTTATCTTGCTACTGGCAAATTCACTATATATACTGATCACAAAGCATTGACATATCTTATGAACCAGAAGGCAAATACAGGTAAACTTACAAGATGGGCAATGGACTTGCAGCATTACAATTTTGAGATTAAGTATAGAAAAGGTTGTAACAATCAAGTAGCTGATGCTCTCAGTAGACGCTCATATCCTGAACAGCCTGACGATGAAAATGAAGTCGCAGCTGTAAAGGTATCTGAAGTGAATACTAGAACAGAAGCTAGTGGCAATGATAAGACTTCTGAGAGTATCCAAGTGGAATTCTTTTATGATGATTACACTATGGTTGCTCCATTAGATCCAGTTATTGCCAGACCAGAATTGTCAAACCTTCCTGCTATTGCAAAATTGCAACAAAATTGTCATGATTTTGGAAATATGTACAAATTTCTTACTCAGGGTTTTCTTCCTGCAGACAATGATCAGAGTTCAAAAGTTCAAAAATCTGCTCAAGATTACTCCATCTGTAATAATGTTCTGTATAAGTGGTTTCAGAAGAGAGTCAGAGTTGATAATGGTGAAAAGTGGATCAAACAATTATGTCTCCCTCAAGCTCTAAGAGAGGATGCTCTTTTAAGTTATCATGATAGTTTCGTAGGTGGTGCACATCTTGGGATTGAACGTGTTTATCATGCTTTGAGTCTTAAGTACTTTTGGCCTAAAATGCACCAAAGTATTGAAAACTACATTCGATCATGTGATCGCTGTCAGAGAATTAAAAGAGATACAAAGGGTAAGAAACCACCTCTTAATCCTCTGCCAGTTGACACAACTTTTGAAAGATGGCATATGGATTTTCTGAAACTCAGTAAAACTAATGAAGGTTATTCTTATGTGTTGCTTTTAGTAGATTCTTTTTCAAAATGGAGTGAGGCCTTTCCTATGAAAACTCAAGAAGCTTCTGAGGTTGCAAAGGTTTTATTTCGTGAAATTATTAGTCGTTATGGTGCAATGAAGTGTCTAGTCACAGATCTTGGTAGAAATTTTGTATCGAATTTGGTGAATGCTTTGTGTGAAATGTTGAATATTACAAGGCATCATACAAGTTCCTACCATCCCCAGACAAATGGATTAGTGGAAAGGACCAATAGTACACTTATACAGGCAGTCAGAGCTTATAGTGATAAGGACCAGAACAATTGGCCAAATAAACTCCCCGGTATTTTAATGGCATTTAGAAATTCTCCATCTACTCAATCAACAGAGTATTCTCCCTTTTCAATGGTGTTCGGCAAGGAGATGAACTTACCTTTTGACGCATCTGTTTTGCCAAAAGACAATCTGTCAAAAGATGCAAAACACCATTTAGAAGAAATAATTTCAAACCTCAAAATTACCCAAGATTTGGCGGCTGAAAATATTAAGCTTAAACAAGCAAAAATGAAAGAACGATACGACAAAAATACCAAAATTCCTGAATTTAGGCTTAGAGATAAAGTTTTACTTAAAGAACATGTGGTCCCTGTCGGTCGTTCACCAAAATTAGTTGATAAATTTAATGGTCCTTATTACATAACTGACTGTGGGCCGAATTTCACATATAAATTAAGACGCTGCAGTGACCAGAAGGAAGTTAAAGCTATGGTCAATGCGAGCAATCTTAGACAATATGTTGATCCCACTGATTTCCGTGACCCTCCAGAACGTCCAGTTCCAGATAATCCACCCAATGCACAAAATAACCCACTTGCAGATAATGATCAAGATGATCAAATTGCAGACGATGAGAGTACAGATTCAGATACTAACAGTGATAATGGAGATGAACCAAACAATGTCATAGATGATACGTTTCATGAGGTTGAGACACTACTAAATACAAGGACAACAAGAGGAATACAGTATTTTCTTGTGAAATGGAAAGATGGTTCCAAACCGACATGGGAACCAAAACAGAATATTGGAGAGGGATTGATACATGAATACTTTACGAGGAAAACAAAAAAAGGAAGGAGGAGAAAACAGAAAAAATATTTTACAAGGCCATAGGTGAAAACAAATTACTGTACAAAATTTCACTGGAATAACACAGATAAAGCTTTGATGGCGAATAACTCACTTACATTCAAATAATCTGGATTGAACTCCAGTTTCGAATCTGCGCAGTGGACCTTTCTTTAATTATTTGACCCTTTGATTAACATTTTTTTTCTAATTTCAGAAATTTGATAGGCAAATTATGATGTGAAGTCAAACCTAACAGAATGCATATGTGTTTTGTTGTCAGTAGTGCTAGAGTACGGCCGTGCTCATTCGACTAATCATCTTCTTTTTTTTTATTTTTTGCAATTTAGTGTCCTGAGAAACTAGAATCCATTCCAATATTATAGTTATATATGATGAAGTTAAGTGTTCAGTGAAATGTTACCGAGAGCCAAAGTGGAGGAGTTAATTATTGGAGTGTATTAATATTTAGTTTATTTCTTTTTGTAGGATTTAGAACACAGTTATATTAAACATATTTTTAGATTACATTATGTCATAGAGATTGCAGATCGTGAGATTGCAGATCATGCGCTTACAAGGAGTGAGCATATAAGAAATCATTCATTTTCATGTTTTATATTTGAATTTTATATTGTTATATTGTCTATTAATATGAAAATGTATTGGTACTTTGACTTTTCTGTTGCACTAAAGCACCTGGTTTACTTGATTTTTCATTATTGGAAAACTGCATCAGTACTATTTTTAAAACACACATATTTTAGTGTGAAGTGTTAATCTTCCTCCTCATATGCAAATTGGTACCGTAATACTTATTAAATGCATATTTGCAAACAAGCAATACCTCAGTGCCTCCCCGTTACAAGTGTATTAACATACATACTTTGAAATTTTGGAAGTGTCTTATTGAATATCTGCAATTATGACCATACATATATGTATTTTTAATTTTTTAACTTAAGTATTTTATGGGCATTAGATCACAAAACTACATTCACATGATTGTGATATATAAACATTGACTCTATATGAACTTTTACATTATGTTTATCATACTTTTATTCTTTTTACATGTATATATATATAATTATTATTTTTATTTTATCAGTTCAGATGATGTTTCAAATTCAAGCTTTGGGACAAAGCTTAGTGAGGTTGAGGAAGAGTTGTTATAGAAAAATTATGAATTGCCAAAGACAAAATTTTAATATAACAGACCAAAACTTAAGTGAAAATTATTCAATTTTTACAATTTGAGTTAAAGTATTTTGAAGTTTAAATTTTATTTTATTTTCTAAAATTTCTCCTTACATAAGTTACATTATTTTTGGAATGTTAATTTTTGATAAAGAAGAATGACATACAACTTAATATTTAGATTACGTAATTAAGACGGATAACAAAGAGACATGTAAGTGCTAAATTATTTACTTTGGATTATGTACCTTACATGTAAATTAAGGCTTTTGTTAAACAACCTTTTCCTATTACTCACGTGTGAAATTGTTTATAACACCTGTCACCCATGACTGGATTATTGACCAACCAGTGAAAATAGGTTGTGGTCAAGGGAGCTAAATTACAAGGTAATTTTTGATTGGTGAAAACAGGAGAAAGTTAAGAAATCAGTGATCATGTGACCACGCCCGCATGGAAACAATCTATGTTTTCAACGGTCACTTTGATTACTGATTTCAAATAATAAACATCAATATTTACTAGAACTTTCTCTTGTTTTACACCAGGTAAGTTGAAATATATTTTTTGTATTTTTTGTTTTATTTAAATTAAAGAGTTTAAATTACCTTATATTTTTGGAAAAGCTAACTAAAGTTAAAATTCATTTAAGAAATTCACTTAAATTATTGTATATATTTTGTATAGATTTTATTTGTTTCCATTGAGATTAATTATTTTTTGTGTTGGTTACGCTTAGGACGCGATGCTTTATTTATGTAAACAATTGAGAAACGTTTCAAGAATTTATTTAATTCAAATCTATTCTATGTTTAGAAACATTTAGTTAATTTTATAATAGTTATTTTTAAAAGTTTATTTAAAGTCCGGAAATATTTCATATTGTATCCGTATTAACTTTTAAGTATTATAATGTCCAGGGGAGATAATTTGTAATTTTTATTTGCCGGGAGAAATGTCTTTTGTTGATAAAGCAATGATTATTGAGTTAAATCGAAAGCTAAATAACAAAGACATGAAACCTTATTTTCTTCTTTATTATTCTGTAAGTTGTGTTTTTATATTTTGTAATAGATTGCATATTAAGTTCGTAAACTAGGTTTTGGAAAGTGACACTTGTCCGCAAGATTTTAGTTTGTTTACAAAATTGTTTGAACGTTTGAATTGACTTTAGAACTTATATTTTAAATTGAATTTAGTTAATTTTAGTGTATTACACACATACACGGAACTCGTGACCGAAGTACATGTTTGTTGCTAAGCAACATTGGTATATTGTTATTTTAATATTTTGCAATAAGAGTAATTACTGTTTAAGAATTATGCAAAGTTATTTTACATACAAATTTATTCAGAATAAATTGTATTTGGTATTAGATTTTATTCGTTTAAATATTAAGATAGTATGGCAATGATTTTATTAATTTTTAAAGTTTATTGTTTCCATAACAACAAATTATTTTACAAAACATTTGAAATTAAGTATCCTTTTTAGTTGAAATGATTCGGTTTATTTAACACATTGTATTATGCATTAACCTGTACGTTAAGTTTTGTAAAGCTGTTTCACTTGATAAAATAGAGTTTGGGCAAGTTTGTTTAATTAGTTAAAATTTGCATAGAGTTATGTCCCTTAATTTAGTTCATTTGTGAAATTCTAAATTTATTATCAAGTGAGACTTGCTATTTTATTGTGTAAAATCTGTAGCACTTTGATTACTGATTTCAATAAATTAACATCTATATTTACTAGAACTTTCTCTTGTTTTACACCAGGTGCTAAAAGTCATCAGACACAGCACAGAAAGTCGGTACAACAGTTATATTATATTAAAACCGATAAACTGTATAGATCTACAAGCATCTATATATGGCCTACTGTGTTACAACCTTTGATTAACCAGACGAAGGAAGTCATTATCAAAAGAGTTGTTTCTTGTAAAAAATGGTAAGAATAGACCGCTTAAAATCTTTTTTTCAAATACCATCATAGACTATAAACTAGTATGCATGTGGTACGTGTAGGCAGACAGGAAATACAACAATACTTTAGGGTCTTAGTCTAACCAGAGGTATATTTATATATAACTGTCGACTTGACTTTCCAATAGAAAATATTCTATATATATATATAATTTTCTAAGTTGAAAAGTATTCTTATATTTTATTTTTTTAAATGAGGTATATATCAGAAATTTTAATAAGTTTCCGTTGTATCTGGCATGCTGATATGTATTCGCTGTCTTTTGATCAAAATAACTAATTTACTCTTTACTTCAAGGCTATGTTGAGACAAACATGTTTTGTATAATGTAAAATCAATACGATATACACAAGGTTTTTTGTTTGCACATTTTAATAAAAAGATTGACAAATTGAAATCTAGTAGAAAACAGTGGCAAATTAGGAGAATAATCGAGCACTTTATGCCTGGGTTATATGCAAAATAGACGAATTAAAATAACGAAGATAGAGGCATCCTTAGTAAAATCCAAGTTGCTCAATCTCTCTAGTTAAAAACATCACGAATACATATTTCTTTTTTTGTGATATGATTGCCAATTATAAAACAAGAGATGAAACGAACGTGGATGTAAGCAACTATTGGTCATCATAGGGCATTAAAAATAATTATTGATAACCAGGCAGTATTTTTAAATTTGCGTTATCAAAAGGAGTAGGTTCAGTAAGACCCCTTTTTGGCCCCAAAATATAGCAGTTTTACAAAATTGTGAAAATGTAATCTTTTAGCTATTTACTGGATAAGAACATTCTTCTGCTTCATAAATATGGGCTGTTTTTTACAATACAATGCACAAATATAGGGTACTAGCATCATAAAGTCGGGCTTAATTACAGAAATCTTCACAATTTTAGCATTTTAGCTAAATTTTAGACGGTTTCCGTCTTAAATGAAAGTGGCCGCATTCGTGTTCATTCATAGTATTGAAATCTAAGTTGTATTTGATGATAATACATAACATAGGTTGAGGATAAACACGGATGCGGCCACTTTCATTTTTGACAAAAACAATCTGAAAAGTGACGTTTTTTGGCATATTTGATAGATTTTAACATATTTAAGCTTGAATCGGAGCGTTTTTAATGACTAAACCAATCAAAATCTTTCACATAAACGAATTGAATCAATTTAAATAGACACTTAAGTGTTTAAAAAGTGTCCAAAATCTGTCGTTAGATGAACCTGAAATTTGAGGCCAAAATCGGCCCTTACCGGACCTACTCCTTTGTTTCTTTCCTCAGCGGATTTCAACCCCTTGCTTCTGTGACATCGTGGCAACACCGCCTACACTGTGCCTAGCGACATAGGTCACTCGTTCACCTAGGTTATTAAAAAATATAGCTTTTTCAGCTCTAGTATTGCCTTTCCTCGTCTGTTTGTCTAGGGTTGTAACACAGTGCATGATGTGTTGTCCAGGAGGGCAAAGGCTCACATCGGGGAAGATTTTAAATAAGAAAACATTGGCACCAAATAGGATCAATGAAAAGATGTGGTTCTATATTGGCGCAGTGCTTTTCATTTGGGTTGTATTACTACGCAGTCTCTATTCTAATTCCTTTACCTTTGTTAACTATAAAATTCTAGAACTATACCTGGTCCAGTTTAAATCGCACGATGCATGCTATATATTTTGGATGTATGAAAACGCAGTCACGGTGTTATAATTTTGAAATTAACGGTTCCCATTTTAAAGTGTTGTTTTTACTGTTTCATGCGTACAGATGATTGATAAAAGAAACACAAACTTCATACATGAAAACAGAAAAAACATATCTAACATTAAATATAGATAACTAGATCACTGTTAAGTCCTCAACTATAAAATTATGTTCGGCCTGAAAAAGAAACTAGTTTGAGGATGTCGAAAAGGAGGATGTATGGAAAAGGTCAAGTTGAATGGACCATGTATAATACCATAAATTAGAAGCTGCATGGATTAAATGTATAGGTTATATACTGGTCAGTCATTATATTCCAAAAAGTATTTACATACTAGCATGATTCTTTTGTTTCCAAAATAATGATGACGAGAAGGAGTTGAGGTGGAAGACGATGACGACGATGATGAGGAGGAGGAGGATCCACCATGTGTTGGTCTGTACGCTGAAGTACCAACTCTTTTAAAGATTTTTAAAAACTTGTGTGTGATTTTTCTTCTTGTGTGTCTTATTATGTTTGTCTTTGTGCATGCATGTTTTTTATCTTTTCTGGTACGTATATACGGTGTTATCCTTTCACTTTATTTCTGTTGATCTCTAGTGTCTGGATTAAATTAAGACAAACAATGTCACTGTTTGATTCATTGAAGCAGCAATGAATTTTATAACTTTTTTTTAATTTAAGTCAAAAACATAACAATATAATATTTTCAACAATATGACAATCACGCGCACCAACTAACAATACATGTACGATATACAGTTTGTTTATATATACTTATATAATAGTTCGATTTTGACGATACCGATGTATAAAGTCTTGATCAGAGATACAGTAACAAGAAATATAATAACAAATCAAATTGATATGACATTTTCTCCTCAAATAGCACAATTATAGAATTACACTCTTATATATATTACTGGAATACTATAGATAAAAATACTAACGAACCTCAAAACATTGTGCTTACATTCGAAAAATCCTTGGAAGCATTTTGATTAGTAAGCGATAAAGTTGTTTTTTTGATTAGTTAGGGATTAAGTTTTTTTCTTTGTTCATAAATAAAAATCTGTAAATTAAAAGCAAATAACATAACTACACACTTCGGAAAACTAATGTTACGTTTTATTTAAACACATTACAAGAATCATATAAAGAGATGATGAATACTTGAAGACAATATCCATCAAACCAAAGGCTTTTTATAGTCTTAGTCAAGCTTGGAAGAAAGAAAAAAAACTCATGCTTTCGATAAATTTCTATTCAAATAAGAAAAGAAAACAACACTCAAACATGTATGCATTCGAAGCGCTTTTCTGGTTTTATCTTCATCATGGGCGCTTAAAGCCAAAAAATTTGAAAGCCAAGAAAGGACAAGTACAGAAACATGTGAAGAGTTATTTGAATAAAATGAGCAGAAATCCTATTCTTATCTATAGAAGAACAACTTTGAAGTTGGGATCTTAGATTTTTAATAACTAGTATTATGAGTAACATACTTCATGGTATAACGGACAAACTGTTAGTGTGGTTCAAAACGAACTTGGTTTAAAGGGAGGTTACCCTGACACTTAATTTCATAATAATTATGTTGACATTTTCACTCGTTTTTGCTATGTAGTATGAAAAAAAGGCATCTGATTTCTGTAAATTTGATTACAATTTTCCTCCTCAAAAATTATTTTAAAATGTTGTAAGTTCATACCTATATATTTTTTTAAGAAGACAATGATTATGACATATACCTTAGGGAGCAACCATTTAACTTCAAAAGAGGGGAGGGTATCGTTTTTTTCTTAGTCAGAAAACTTTTTTTCGCGCATTCATAATTTTTTTGGTCAACTGTCAAGCGACCAGAATATTTTTTTTATCAAATTGGGGATCAGAATATTTAAAAAAACAAACAAAAACAAAAAACATACCCCCTCACCCTGAAAGTTAAATGGTCGTTCCCTTATATATCGATTCAAATAGTATAGATATAAATAGCATTCGGGTAACGCTTGAAAAAGCTCTATGGATTTTAGTTTAGAGCCAATAATTGCCATACGTAATCACGACACAAAGTTATCATAGTCCTCTCTTGTCGCTAATTACTACATATAAATCTTAACAACAACAAATTGAATACTAGATCGATTTCAGTTTAGAGCTCCCAACAATTTTATCTAGTCATGGTTTAAAGTAACCGACATGATTTACGTCTCTATTTTACGGAAGCGTATTAAGGACATAGAAAAAATAAAATTGGCAGTGAACTTTTTTTTCAAAGTCGAAATTTTGACTTTTCAAATCTCGAAATTTTGACTTTAACCTGAAATTTTGACTTTTCAAATCCCGACATTTTGACTTAAACTTGAAATTTTTACTTTCTAAAATCTTGAAATTTCGACTTTTTGAAAAGTCGAAATTTCGACTTTTTTGAAACTCGAAATTTCCACTTTTTTAAAACTCGAAATTTCGACTTATTTAAAATTCGAAATTTCAACTTATTTTTAACTCAAAATTTCGACTTTTTTAAAGCTCGAAATTTCGACTTATTTTAAACTCGAAATTTCTACTTATAAAATCAAAATTTCGACTTTTTGTAAACCCAAAATTTCGACTTTTTTAAAGCTCGAAATTTCGACTTATTTTAAACTCGAAATTTCAACTTATTGTAAACTCAAAATTTCGACTTTTTGTAAACTCAAAATTTCTACTTTTTTTTTAAATTGAAATTTCGACTGTTGAAATCTCGAAATTTTGACTTTTTCTAAGTACTTTTAAAACTTGGATGTTAGTATTCAAACACAGTTATTACAATTTTAGAAGGAGTAGACATGGACGCAAATAATTAAAGCGTCATCCACACATTTGGCAATTTATATTCAGAAATTGGTTTTGTTCTTAAATTAAGATACGGAGTAGCATTTAATATTGAATTCGGAAAGAACATGCATGTTGACAGAAAAAAAAATGTTTTCCCATATTCCATGTTTTAGTTCCCACGACACTGTCATAGGATCGTCAGATCTGAGAACATTTAGCATCGCAGTTTCAAAGGCCTGTTTGGTTTCCCAATAGCAAGTCACTGACTTTGCCTTGTTTAAACAATGGTAAATCAAGTAGCAAAAAATGCCATGCATATTCAGAACGAGTGTCGCGACCAATGCTTAGTTTTCTAGTTTGGGAATTTTTGGGGATATTTTTTTCTGGAACATTCTCTACAAGTTGGCATTCTTATGACACAACCCTTGTCTTTATATATTAGACTGTTGAATAAAAGTATGTCGTAATATAAGTGTATCGGAATAACGGGGTTGTCTTCATACACATATCTGAAGTCTAGACTTGAAATATGTATTTGAACGTGAAACATATTTTATTTATTCTTCGGCAGAAAAACAAGATTTTCTATCTAAAATAACCTCTTGAAAATGGTTTAGTTTATTAAAATATGCTTATCAAGTTTATGATGTATATGGCTCTACGCTTGCTGATATAAATGACTGTGAATGTGATAATCGCAAACGTATAAATACTGAGGAAAGTCGAAATTTTGACTTTAAAAAAAGTAGAAATTTTGAGTTTAAATAAAGTCGAAATTTTGAGTTTAAAACAAGTCAAAATTTCGAGTTTAGAATAAGTCGAAATTTCGACTTTTTAAATAAAGTCGAAATTTTGAGTTTAAAGTCGAAATTACGACTTTTTATAAAGTCAAAATTTCGACTTCTAAAAAAGTCAAAATTTCGACTTCTAAAAAAGTCAAAATTTCGATTTTTCAAAAAGTCGAAATTTGAAGATTTTAGGAAGTCAAAATTTCAAGATTAGAAAAGTTAAAATTTCGAATTAAAGTCGAAATTTGAAGATTTGAAATGTCAAAATTTCGACTTTGAAAAAAAGGTTCACTGCCAATTTAATGTTTTCTATGTCCCTAATACGCTTCCGTACTATTTATATATTTTTTTCATGAAAAAATGAGCAACTAACCACGTTACCAGACTTATTTAAAATGTTTCTATTTTAATGCTGTTTAAACTATACACCCTTTTATATATCGATCTCAATGGTTTCACATTTGGTATGATGTTTGTTTTCCTGCATGCTTCAATTTAGAAACCAAACGTCTAACGTCTACCAAATATACAAGGAAAACTACCCTCTAATAATTTGAACAAACATTTACGCACTCTTTTGCTGAAAAATAAATACCACGTAGATGAAACAAATGCATTTGCATAAAATAAAAACTTTAAAAATAAAAATATATAAACTCTTGTCGCTATAGATTCCGATCTGGCGGTAGCATAAGGCACACTACATATTATTAAAGGGAGTGAACTCAATAAATATCCTGTAAACATGATAAAGCTATTCTTTGTGGCACTGCGGACACTTATTCTGTCTCGTCTTAACGTTTGATTTCTAAGAGCTGAATTGTTTTTCATCATTTGAAATCTCTGTAGGTCAGCGTTTGGTGAGATATCAGTAAAATCGATTCTAGAAGTCCTCGATTGCGTTGAAGCATTGCTTAGCGTGGCTTGTAGTGGTCGTTTGGAGTTCGCCATCGAGTGAGCTAGGATTGGATTTTGTAAAGCGAATACCTCTTCAAATGTCACCATATTTTCATTTTTCTGGTAATGAACAACGGTTTCCTCACTGTCAGCACATTGTATAGTATATACCTGGAGGGAACCATTTTGACTTGGTATGTTTGGCTCTATCTGATAATGGTTTTGGGGATCACATGTGTCTTCTGAGGATAAACTCATCGCCCTTGATATGGGCAAAATTTTATTTGATGTCTTTGGTTTAATGATATTAAGTTCTTTTGATATCGTATAATAAGATGATAACGTTGAAATTAAAGCAACCACATAAAAGAAGCAGATGATGACAGCCATGCAAATTTTCCCTGGCTCTGGAAGATAATCCGATTCTTCACATATGACAAATGATTTCTGAAAAGGCGTCAGTGTGATACACAGCAATGAATCTTTATCCATGAAAGTAATAGTGAAGATTAAACTAAGTAAACACGTCAGAAACCAACTTATTGAAATAGATCTACGCACTATTCTTTTTCGTATGCGCAAAGATAAAGTTGGTTTGCTAAGTGTTATATTTCTGTAGATCCCAATAGAAGCAAAAGTTGCAAAGTATTGCGTTGTACAATGCTGAGTAATGAAAAGTTGAATCGCAACAAAAAAATTGTCATCATGATCTTGTACTCCAAATACTGAAAGTGTTGAAAATATCATACAGATACTCAGCAGTAGATTATTAAAGCTTATGTTTACCAGATGGTAATTGGGAGGAGTTCTTAATGTTGGTGAAAGGCAGATGACAAGAATAAGAAGAGTGTTGGTAATCAAACCGATGAACAGCCCCGCGGAGAGGTACACTGCGCTTATAATCTGTGCTTCATATGATATTTCCCATTCTAATAACTTTGTTGAGTTTGTTTCTTCCATTAATATATTTCCTTCAGTTATGTTTTCGGAATCCATTTTCTGATCAAATCCATCTTCAATCACACCGCCGTTTGAGGTGGATAATTCTGTAAAAGAAAGTTTATAAAAGTAAATTGAAAAAAAAAAAATAATTGACATATTTCATAGCGGTATGAACTATCCATTTTAGTCGTACCAAAATGAGTTGATTGCTTCTTGCTGGGAATATTTCCATAAATGACGATTATTGCATTGACTAATTTTATATTTATACATATCATCGTAAAAATATTAATCAAAGTACTGAGGTTCTGAACATAGGATGACCGCAAATTCTGGCGGATGCCCACAGGCACTTGTATCGGTCGTGTCTGTATACCTAAAAGTTTAGGTATATATTACAAGTATCTGAGACAAGTTCCTGTGTGGATAATGAATAAATGTCAGGGAATTTAACCTCACGGAAACAATTACTATTTTGTGGTGATATAATCATTTGTTATCAATATAATAAAGCTGGTTAGCTGTCATACATTATTTCAATATTTGTATAACGGTTATAACTTATAATAATACATATAGCAGATCATCTTAATAACTCTACAGGCATATTGTCATCCTTGTCGTCGTGAGCGTCCTCGAGATATTCTTCAGTATGTGGTGACACACTTTTTCACTATTCTTGATTTGATACTTCAATGACAAAACATTTTCACATCATTTAAAAAATGTTCATGAGTATTCATTGAAGGCATGAATTTATAACGAGCGATAACGCATGCAATTTTGCACTCGGTAAAATCCGCGTATTTATATGAAATACGTTCGAAATATCAGTCAAAAGCGCAAGATATTTCTGCGGCGACACAACACCAGTTAACATAGCAAGGTTACATCAGATGTAGATATTGTAAATGTGTATGATAGAAGTGTAGATAAATATAAAAAGTAATATAAAGCACAAGATTTACAAAAATGCTATTGGGTTAAAACATCAATGAGTTCTTGCCTTGAAATAACATTTTTTTCTTCTTATTATTTATCGTTTTTCTCGTATGTAATTTTAGATATCTTTGAGGAAATTTCTATAGATTGAAACTGCTGACATAAAATAATCAACAATGTATGATATGTTGAGAGATTTTTTAATAACTCAGCTCGTAAATTAACTCCGTAAAAGAGTTTTTGCCCTAAACTAGTGATTTGTTTTTTAATTTCACAGTTTTTTCCTTTTGTCTTTTAAACTACTAGTATATAATTGCCTATTCTTTTATATCACTCTTTATGCTATATAGCTCCTCATATACATCCTTGATTTTTACAATGTTTTGGTTTAGGCGTTTCTGATAATGGTTAATTTAGAAAAGTGATTCGGACGCACAGAATTAAATATTATATGAATACCTTACTACTATCAATATTTCATGCATAACTTCATTTACGTTAGTTAGATTTTCGCCACAAAATTCCGATATTTCATGCCTGGACAATAAACACTTAACTGTTCTAAGCGGTCGTTTGATTTTAGATAGGATTATTTTGTTAGTGATTTCCGTTATTTTACGTATAGCAAGATATTAGTAGCTGTGTAATACGTTAACATTTTCTTAGAAAATTTTGTTTCTTCTAGAAATACAGACAGTATCATTATTACAGTTTTCTTCAAAAATAAAACGTCAATAATTATGGTATCCATGGTATCATACTTTGTTTGTATGAAGTCTGCTTGTTATGATTGCGTGAGTTAAATCTTATGTTTATAGATTCTATATAATCAATTACGGACACTTCATTACAGAGATATATCAGTTAAAACGTGTTGCTTCATTACGGAGATATATCAGTTAAAACGTGTTGCTTCATTACGGAGATATATCAGTTAAACACTTTGCTTTATTACGGAAATATATCAGTTAAAACATGTTGCTTCATTACGAAGATATATCAGTTCAAAACATGTTGCTTCATTACGGAGATATATCAGTTAAAACAGGTTGCTTCATTACGGAGATATATCAGTTAAACCAGGTTGCTTCATTACGGAGATATATCAGTTAAAACAGGTTGCTTCCTTGCGGAGATATATCAGTTAAAACAGGTTGTTTCCTTACGGAGATATATCAGTTAAAACATGTTGCTTCATTTCGGAGATATATCAGTTAAAACAGGTTGCTTCATTACGGAGATATATCAGTTAAAACATGATGCTTCATTACGGAGATATATCAGTTAAAACATGTTGCTTCATTACGGAGATATATCAGTTAAAACATGTTGCTTCATTTCGATCTAATACAGGATGCAACCATCTACAGAATCCTAATGAGATTCTGTCTTTTTCTATTTTCGTCCATTTTTTCTCTTTTCTTCTGTGCTTATGCATACCGCCTACTTTACCAGATGCATTCCGTATTTGTCAGTCTGTGCGTCATTTCGTCCCTCCTTCCGTCCGCCCCGTATCAGGTATTTGTTTAATGTAGTTTATCATGAATTATAGTCAGATAAAATTGAAAGTGAGTACAGATGTGCATTATGATGTGTATTTTTAAAATTTTGTCACATTAGGATTTAGATTAACGATCAAGCTATAAAAATAAGAAGATGTGTCATGTTTGCCAATGAGACAACTCTCAACCGAAGATTGATTGATTGATTGTTGGTTGCTTAACGTCCTCTCAACCAAAGACCAAGTGACGTACGGCCTAAAGAATTCTGCATAAAAAGTAAGAAAAGGATCCAAAATGACTAATCTATTCAATTGAGAAAACTAACAGCCAAATTCATGTAAACAACAGTTTAATAGTTATCAAAAGTACCAGGATTATAATTTAGTACGCCAGACGCGCGTTTCGTCTACATAAGACTCATCAGTGACGCGCATATCAAAACATTATAATACAGCAACAAATCACTGAATGGCAACATCTCTGTATTCTTTGATGTTTTTACTACGGGCCACATTTCTTTTTTTCTTTAATTATTTTGCCATTTATTTCTTTATGAGATTCTTTTGTATTTAACTTTATATATCAGGAACGATCTACAAAGTCGAATATTTGAAATCCAAGGATGTATAGCAACCGAGACAGTTGAAGAGCTATATATTATGACAAAAAAAAAGAATATAAAAAACAGCCAAATCCATGCATCTACGGGCAACATTTGTTATGGATTATGCCAGTACCGAATTGCTGGCTACTGGGCGGGTACTGATAGTCCATCGACAGCGATATCGATGCAGTGCTATTAAAATGAAAACAACACTATATAAACATGATAAATGGCGTCTGTATCGCTATTCTAAATTTACCGTCATCAGGAACATCAAAGCCGAATATTTGAGTCCAAGGATTTATAAGAACTATTTGTTTATTCTTCAATAATTTTGCTCAATATTTTGTAGTCAACCCTATTGGCCGAGCCTCTTTAAAAAAAACCATTGTTTTTATCATATAATACATGTTACAAAATGTATTCATAAACGATAAAACTTTTACTGTAAAATGAACACCGAAATCTGAAGACAAATTACAACTACAATTGGTTTCCACAAACAAGAGTATGTTGATGATTTCTTGAGATCTAGAATTGCTATACCTATCTTTATAAACAATAAATGTTACCAGAAGTCCATTACTGCTACCGGAATTCAGTTATGGACTTCTAGTGTTACTTAATAAAATTTCACGTTGTGACATAATACATGTATGACACATTTGAATAGATAAACCTGTAAGGTGAGGCAACTATAATAGCTTCGTCCATTACAGATGTTTACATCTATACTTCATCCAATCGAATTTCGAAAGGTTAATGACCATTCCATGTCAAAATAAAAGTTAGCAGTATTTTTGGTCTAGAGAAAAGAGAGAAAATCATCAATTGTTTTGTAAAATTTAATTTCATGTTAATGCCACAAAACACCGAACATTTTTATTAGAATTTCAAAACTCATGTGTCTTGCTTTGACATAGTTTTACTACCTCTCATGAGGCAACACTATTATTTGACTATATACGGAAAATTCGAAATTTTAAAAGGATTCATCTATTAACACATTATACAGGAATATATAGCAGTTAATCTGGTCTCATAGATATATGTGTACAATTATTCTGATTGATTCAGTGGTATTGGCATACAGGGCGTATAAGTGAACCGAAGCATAGCAAACAACCGATTCCTAGCAAAATCTCACACTCTGTAGTGGCCTTTCATGGAGGCTTGAAATAGATAATTATTTAAAACTGCAACAGAGCTTAACATTGGCTTATTATATGATAAAGTTCATGAACTCATTATAATACATATTAAATCGAGAGAATCCCTCGTAAAAGATGTATTTAAGGCGAATATATCTTTACAGTTACTATTTATGATTCCTTCAACGTATCTTTAGGGACTAACTTAATTTAATTTTTACATTGAAATCTCACAATAACACAGATTAAATGTGCACCGGGGGCGTTAAACTAAGAGATCATTCAGTTTGGACTGTTCACTATTAGACTTGACTCGTCGAACGTTAGCTCGTGGACTATTTTTATTTGACCAGGTGGTGGTAAATGTTTACAGTGCTTGTGTTAACGCTTTTTATATGAAAAAATACATATGTTTAACCATAGACCTATTACTAAACATATTGATATGAACAAATGGAGTTCTGATTTGGAGACAGCAACCCAACGACATAAAACAGCAAGGATATTTTGAAGTTGAAATATGTTTTCAAACAATAAACTGTGTCTGGGTCGAGATCTCTATTGAATTAAATTGAATTGCAAGGAATATTTTCCAAGTCGTATTTCGTTTACCTCTCTTAAAATTTAGCTTTAAATTGGGATTCACAACAGCAAAGAAAATATCTACAAACTGAATAGGTTTCTTGAAATTTTGAAAATCGGAGATATGGCCTTACGACAGCAACCCATCAAAAATATATTTCTCAGTTGAGCATGATGTAAGTCATGTTTGCAGTAATGTATCAATTTTACTTTTGATTGTAAAAAATAGGTTATATATGATATAACAGTTCACCACGTACAGCCTTCAACAATGTAAGAAACGCATACGTAAACTCAGCTATAAACGCCCCGCCATGACAAAAAGTGAAACATTTGAGACAAAAAACCCATCGGTTTTTATCACTTTGGGAACGACAACTCAAATGCCAACACTAGCCCGCGAAAAACAAGCAGGTTTGACTGAAGGTATAAAACGATTTATTTTAAATTATTAATAAGTTCTGTCCTTAATTATTAAAAGGGTGAAGTGAATAAAGTTTCATCTGGTCTTCATAGGTATCGCTATCCCATACCAATGTAGAATAGACCTACATTTAAGTGCGTGTGGATTGTTATGATCAAATGTATTATGGTGATTCTTAATGCACTATGTTTAGCAGTTTTATACATTCCAGTTTAAGTATTTAATTTACAAGATTGTTATAAATTATGATGAACTGATTTCTCTATTTACATCTTGTGACAATGTTGTTATCGATTCTCTTTACTTGGCATCTTATCTCAATCAGAAATCTATAAAAATAAAAATTTACCTGAGTAGTTAACTTCTTGCGTTTGTCACCAATTGTTAGACATTTTTGAATTTTTTTTCAATCATCCCATTTTTCAGTCTTCGCTTCTATAAATTTAATCCTACATCTACATTGCCGTATAAATATATTTCTACAATGTCTGTGGAAGCGACACAGAGAGTTTTACCTGGAATGAATTAATCAACAGGTGACATAGACGAAGTGTAATAGATGCCATGCGCTGATAATTAAACGTCACAGTGGTCGCCTTACATATGTACAGATAAACAACCATTGGTTTTAGTAATAATTAGATAAGTAAAATATGCTTGATTATTGATTATAGTTAATCAATCAATGAAAAGATAATAGAAGTGTTATTGGTTGTAAATCCAAAATTACAGGATTGTTGACAAATTTGACAATAATCATAAGCTAAACATAAACATACAGACACATATCTCTCCAACATATATATACAACTCGTCTAAACATCAACCCAACAATGTTAGATCTGTAAATTTGCTTTCGCAAATTTTTGAATCTTCCCTCGCCGGGATTCGAATCCATGCTACTGAGATATCGTGACACCAAATCGCCTGCACTGTAACCGGTGCGCTAGACCACACACACATATATATATATAACTCCTTCAAAGGAAACTATTATTATCAAAAATTATTATTATTATAATAATAATATATTGTCACATTGATATACATGTATATGTTATTGTATATATAGTGTGTTTATGTGTATTTATATATCATCTGATCTCCGCTGAGTATCAATAGAAAACTGTGATTGGTTTCACATTTCTGTTACCCGTTGTTTATATTTGGATGAACACTGGCGTAAAATCTGTAGGTTGACAATGCTAGCTAGAAATTGACAAAAGAATAAGATTCTTATAACAATAATTTCTCTATTTGGTCTGATTATTTTGTTTATATGGAAACAATGTAAAGGCTTTATATAACAGAATGAAATTCAAATTCAAAATGCATCAATTTAAGTATAATGTTGCCTGACATAACTTTAAGTAAAATTCAATACTTTTTTATACATACCTTTGTATTCTTTATTGCAAAAAGTAAAACCATAACGGGTTAAAATACAAACATAATTAATATACACAAGAAACATACAATACATAAAAACAGTCCCAAACAAGTCATGTTATTATTAAGATATGACAGTATATATATATATAAAATAAAATCCACATGGATCATTAATCTATATATATGGCAGTCAGCAGGGTTAAAGAACATCAGTTGTTCGACCTGTTAGTCAAATGCGTTTTGTTTAAATATACTTCTTCACTTTTTTGGTCTTTTCGAAAATGTTGTTTGTGCTGTATTTAGATCCTTCTACAACGAAATTTGTTTTACACTCTCTAAGTGTCTGATTTGAGTGTGTCTGGTTGTGTACTTGCCTTATTTAGGGGTTTAGTTACATCTTATTGTATTTAAATTAGTTAATCCAAATCCGTTTTCTGTTGATATCCTTTAGTAATGCGTTTTGTGTTTCTGTGAATAATTAGCACAACATAATTATGTTAGAAGGACAAAAAGTCGAAATCAGGCAATATAACTTTTGCTTCTAACGTAGTACATTTGCGAAAAAAACAAATCTTAAGACTGCTATTCCTAATTTAAATGTGTACATCTTTACATGGAGTGCAAAACAATATTTAAGGAACGACTGTAATACTTGTTCTGTCTTTGAAGAAATAAAATCATAAAATTGATATATACCAAAATCAGGCGTAGCACAACATTTTTATGTTATTTCGAATGGACAGAAAAAATGTTATAGTCATTACCTATAATTAAATTCGAAATTCCATTTGAAGCTTGAAGAAATCACAAAAAACGTTGATGACGTGTTACGGTCACATGACAAAGTTATAGCTATGAGATGATAGACACAACACAGAAGACGCGTAACATTCAAAATTAATTTATTCAATTATAATAAGTCCTAATATAGTGCAAAATAATCAAACGTTAACGTAAGATTTACACACCCGAAGCCTGGAATAATTCATTTCCGTTATATAAGTTTTCTTTGTGCTATCAATAAAACCATTTCTTTTACACCAGTAATCGGTATAGCATTATTACAACATTGATTTCTCTTTTAGTCAGAAATGAAATGCTTACCGAATGGTTTTATTAGTTTGATGGTGTAAAACGTAAATACATGAAGTCCGGGTTGAACTGGCCATAAAAGAGGGAGGTTTGGCATGCCACAAAACCAGGTTCAACCCACCATTTTTTCCTTTAAACATGTTCTGTACCAAGTCAGGAATATGGCCATTGTTATATTATAGTTCGTTTCTGTGTGTGTTACATTTTAACGTTGTGTTTCGGTTGTGTCGTTTGTTCTCTCTTATTTTTGAGTGTGAATTCACATTACTATAAGACGTGTCACGGTACTTATCTATCCCAAATTCATGTATTTGATTTTGATGTTGTATTTGTTATTCTCATAGGATTTTGTCTAATGCTTAGTCCGTTTCTCTCTCTCTCTCTCTCTCTCTCTCTCTCTCTCTCTCTCTCTCTCTCTGTGTGTGTGTGTGTGTGTGTGTGTGTGTGTGTTACATTTTAATGTTGTGTCGTTGTTCTCCTCTTATATTTAATGCGTTTCCCTCAGTTTTAGTTTGTTACCCCGATTTTGTTTTTTGTTCAAGGATTTATGTGTTTTGAACAGCGGTTTACTACTGTTGCCTTTATTTGAATGGAGAGGTTCATTCATACTTTTAATGGTTTACACTTTAGATGTCTATTGAGCTTGCGTTGTTTGAATACTATCTTTTAATTACACTAAGACTGTATTTGTGTTTTCAATTCAAAAGTGTTATTGTCACCATGATGACCAACTTGATAATTTCTCAGAGGATTTAGATTCTTGTTTATATGTTAGATGTGAGTCAACTCTTAAACAATGATTAAATTAAATTCTATAGGTATAGCATTTTTTGTCTTAACCCAACTACTGTCAGACTTTCATGAAATAATTCATAATCATTCATTTACATTAAATGTTTGTTTTCTTACATATGCAAAACAGTTAACTATGAAAAGATCCAAAACCTATGTGTTTTTGAATGCTTTACTAATCAGGGTGGATATAATGTCATTCAATGTTTTCCCCAGTAATTCTGTGTGAAAAGATATATAGATTAACTCGCGATGGCTGACATGTAGTCACATCTATGACATCAGTGACATCACAACTTAGTTGTTTGGGAGACAATTCAGAGCAATTTTGCGATGTTTAGAAGTTTTCTAACAACAGTCTCGATGTCACACTTTTGACCGGAAGTGGTTGTATATATTGACATGTTCATCAAACACAACAAAATACATGACAGACAAGCAAATACTTCTAATTTGAATGCATATACCTTATATAGTTTAGCCGTTGTATATTGTAGCTAAGACAACAAAATTTTTTTTACCAATGGCATATTATAGCTAAGACACCAGATAATAATTTAGCTATGGTAATTTGATACTAACACTTTAAAAAAAATAGTTTTTCATTGCATATTGTTGCTAAGACGCCACATAATATATAAGATTCCTTTGTTTTTCTCTTATATTTGATGTGTTTACCTCGGTTTTAGTTTGTAACCCGGATTTGTTATCTGTCAATAGATTTATGACTTTTGAACAACTGTATACTACTGTTGCCTTTATTTATTCATGAAATGATAAGGTTTCAGACAGGCATTAACCGCTGATTGTACACACATATATTAGTTTAACTTTAGAACAGAAGTTATATGCATACAGGATAAGAATTCAGGTGATTATAACAGTTGAAAACAGAGTCTTAATAAGAGTTCACAATAACACAACAATAAAAATCGAAAAGAAAATCCTTAAAGAAAGCTGAAAGTTACATAAGCTGCTTTACACTATTGAATTAGTTTCTTTATTTTTGAAAATAATTAATGAGTAAAAACTAAAACCAAAAGTCATCAAACAAATGTAGCATGTTTTATACCTAGGGCAAACAGATGACATGAGTTTATTGCATCTGAAGAATTCCTTCGCGTTCTCAATTCTCTCGTTATCACTTCATTCGTTTTCTCTTTTGCGATTTCATTTAAATTCCGAAACATGTTAAGACAACACTGTTTATATCATGAAAAAAAATGTTCTATCATATATGTCATCGATATCTTAAATAACATGAGCCATTGGCCACGATAAACAGTCATCCTTCTTTATCTTGCATCAATAACTTTAAAAACCATTTACTCCCAACCCAAGTATATTGTGACTTTTGTTTTACCAAATAATTGTGACTGGTATATACGCAAGCTATGCCAGGTAAGCTGCCATAGTTATGTATTGTTTGTTGCCTAGAACTTTGTCGACGCATACACAGTTCACTGTTGAAATGATGGATTCCGTGGTGAAATCCAATACAGTAAACACGATGTCAACCTAGTGTTTGAACTGAATTATATAATTTTGTAATTTTCATGAAAGTATCTCAGAGCTTAAATTAGTATTGTGCTTCAATTACCAGCCATTATATAAAAGTAAGGAGATTTGGTATGATTGCCAATGGTGCAGTTTTCAAGCAGAAATCAAATGACATGGATATAAGCAATTAATGATCACCGTACGGTCTTTTACATTGTCCACCATCTTAGTTACAGATGTAAGGAACATTAAACTGACTTGACAGAACAGATGAATATAAATGAAAAAGCATAACAATAAACTCATCATAGATACCAGGAATAAAATTTAGTATCTACGCCAGACGCACGTTTCGTCTACAAACGACTCATCAGTGACGCTCGAATCAAAAATGTTATAAAAGGCCAAATAAAAATACGAAGTTGAAGAGATTTGAGGACCAATATTCCTAAAAGTTTTGCCAAATACAGCTAAGGTAATCTATTCCTAAGGTAGAAAAGCATTAGTTTTTCCAAAATGCAAAGTTTTGTTAACAGTTAATTTATAATTATAAACATATCAATGATAACTCAAGTCAACACAGAAGTGCTGACTAGTGGGCTGGTGATACAATAAAGTGCCTTACATTTATGTCATTCACAAATAAGGGAAACATAGACAAAAGAATAAAGAACGATCTAGGAATGTCCTCAAACTTTTTAATAAGTTAATCAGCAAAACTCTATCCCGAATATCTGGTTTAAGTCTGCAATATAACTGTCCAAACTTTTCCGATATCCAAACGTGTACTGCCCTTCTTTGTTAGTACTTTCAGGTCCTTTGTTATACCTTTTCTGTAAAAGATAAAATACGTGTTAAAAAAAAGAATATCTGCAGTTCGTGTATTACTCGCAAGTTATAGGTCATTGTATGAAAAAAAAAAGAAAATAACAAAAAAATCGAATTCCAAGTTTCATAACGGAAAGACCGTAATCAAACGAATGGAAATCAACTGACACATTCTTGACTGTTATTTCAGTCCTCTGTAATGTTTTAATGATATCTGCCGTGTTTATTTGATACCAAACGTTTTTAACCTAGAAAAAATGAACATGTTCCTTTTTATAACATAGACATATCAACATTACTGTTCGCCTTTGATGTAAATTATATGGAACATATTTGTTTTCTTATCAACACCAATAACAATGAACCTATAAACCTTGTGTGAAAACACTAGTTTCTTACCTGCTGCGGAACTAGTTGGACTATTGTAATACACTAGAGGAACCAATGCGCTACATTAAATTCTTTGGCAACAACAGAAGCCATCTTTAACACAGGAAGTAGGATTGTGACTTAGTTTTATCAAGATCAAATCGGTGAACCTTCTAATGAAAATGTTCTCGATGCTTAAGGATAATAAATCACAAGCATTAGCCTCTCAAAAATGGCTAGTCGACTCTAAGCTGATGAAAATGGAAAGTGCTCTCGCTTTGTAGATTAATTCATTTAAAAGAATAGCCACGTGCATCAATCAACAAATTTTACCACACACGTGAGGTCACACGTTATGTAGTATAGTATATATCTTTAACGTTGTTGTTTACGAAACTCCAGAAGATTCGACTATTTATAGATAAAAGTTACCTCAGTCCTGTGTACCAATATCATGAATATGCATGATTAATGACCAGGCAAAATCTAATTGCTAAAATAGAGAGGACAAATCCGATACTCTACGGGATTGGAGGACATTTGCTAGGTTTGGATTGTCCTAACCAATCAATAAACTTTGATTATTCACGTCTCGTAATATCTTCCAATCAGGTAGCAAGAAAAATTCACGCACTGACTGTCCATCGTTCAATTCTTAATATCGACTCCTAGGAGTCGATAATAATTGAAGATTTTTATTACTGTATCATTTAGTAAATGTTGTATTGCTCACCATTTTGGCTGTGTACATTATCTCTTTCTATCTGTTATATAATTTTCGAATGACATTGATTACAAAAAGAACCCGTTTAAAATTGATAAATAATTATTTTAAGGACAATAACGTCTATAGGAAGTCGAGCTACTAATTCAAGTTTGGTCTCCTAATTGTATACTTATTATACTCATTGCTGTTTGTTTTTGTTGTTCACAGTTCCTTTTTTTAAATTATAGTTTTCAGGATGATAGTCAACTTCGCAAAACTTGGGCAGTGTTCGCACCAAACGCCATGTACAGTAAACATGTTTACAATTAGTTTAATGTAATGTACACTGATTTCACATTAAATTTGTTCACATCTATACACCTTCTTTAATTACCTGTACATAAGATTTGTTCACACTTTTAAACTTTATGTCATTTAAATGTTCATACGTAGAACTGATGCAATTTTTTCAGACAACTTTTCTAGCAGTTAAGGAACGACCATTTGACTTTAAAAAAAAGAGGGGGAATGTATGTTTTCTTAAAAAATATTCTAACCCCCAATTTGATTACAAAAATATTCTCGTCCTACAGATGGGAAAAAAATATTCTGAATCCAGAGTTTCTCCATTCATTATAGTGAAAAACTAGAGGCTCTCAAGAGCCTGTGTCGCTCACCTTGGTCTATGTGCATATTAACAATAAACACAGATAAATTCATGACAAAATTGAGTTTTGGTGATGGTGATGTGCTTGTAGATCTTTCTTTACTGAATATTCTTGTTGCTACGGTTATCTCTATCTATAATGAACTTGGCCCAGTAATTACAGTGGAAAATATTTCCTAAAAATTTACAAAAATTAACAAAAATTTATGAGAATTGTTAACAATTGACTATAAAGAGCAATAACTCCTTAAGGGGTCAATTGACAATTTTGGTCTTGTTGACTTACTTGTAGATCTTATTTTGCTGAACATTATTTCTGTTTACAGTTTATCTCTATCTATAATAACATTCAAGATAATAACCAAAATCTGCAAAATTTCCATAAAATTACTAATTCGGGGGCAGCAACCCAACAACAGGTTGTCCGATTTGTCTGAAAATTTCAGGGCAGATAGATCTTGACCTGATAATTAATTTTATCCCTTGTCAGATTTGCTCTAAATGCTTTTGTTTTTTAGTTATAAGCCAAAAACTGCATTTTACCCCTATGTTCTATTTTTAGCCATGGCAGCCATCTTGGTTATTTGGCGGGGTTACGCCACACATTTTTAAAACTAAATACCCCAATGATGATTGTGGCCAAGTTTGGTTAACTTTGGCCCAGTAGTTTCAGAGGAGAAGATTTTTGTAAACGACGGACGACGACGACGGACGCCGGACGCCAAGTGATGGGAAAAGATCACTTGGCCCTTTGGGCCAGGTGAGCTAAAAATGATTGCTAGCATAAAATCAAAGAGCTGATAGCTCTGAGGTGGAAAAAGGTGAATAAAAGGTAACTTGAATTACCATAAAAGCAGCCCCACTAACTCAGCCTGCTTTGTTCCATTATTGTTATGACGTATTTTTTTTCTTCTTCAAACAAGAATGTGTCATGGATTTCCCATCCGTACAATCATTTTCTATGTTCAATGGACTGTGGAAATTAAGTAAAATCTTTAATTTGGCAGAAAAATTAGAAAGATAATATCATAAGGAACACATGTGTACTTAGTTTCAAGTTGATTGGATTTCAACTTCATCAAAAACTACCTCGACCATAAACTTTAACCTGAAGCAGGATGGACGGACAGACCAGAAAACATAATGCCCATAAATGGGGCATAAAAATAGTAAGACTTGTTACATAGCCCCAACTTTTGAAAGTTCCCATGGTTTGTTTTTATTTTTTGGTATGCGACAACAATTTTAAAGGGTACACTTTTAAGCGAAGTATTTAGTACGATCTGGATTGTCTAGAAAAAGTGTTATATATTATATATGTTGGCATGACGCGGGTTATGTTCTTCTCATATATGTTATGATGGTATGATAGTAAACCCCTAACGGGAAGGATTGTGCCTGATGTTCATAAGATGAAATCATAATCTTTCAGTCAGTTTAATTGAAGTCTTGAGCTGGCATGTCAGTTAACTGCTAGTAGTCTGTTGTTATTTATGTATTATTGTCATTTTGTTTATTTTCTTTGGTTACATCTTCTGACATCAGACTCGGACTTCTCTTGAACTGAATTTTAATGTGCGTATTGTTATGCGTTTACTTTTCTACATTGGCTAGAGGTATAGGGGGAGGGTTGAGATATCACAAACATGTTTAACCCCGCCGCATGTTTGCGCCTGTCCCAAGTCAGGAGCCTCTGGCCTTTGTTAGTCTTGTATTATTTTAATTTTAGTTTCTTGTGTACAATTTGGAAATTAGTATGGCGTTCATTATCACTGAACTAGTATATATTTGTTTAGGGGCCAGTTGAAGGAAGCCTCCGGGTGCGGGAATTTCTCGCTACATTGAAGACCTGTTGGTGACCTTCTGCTGTTGCTTTTTTCTATGGTCGGTTGTTGTCTCTTTGGCACATTCCCCATTTCCATTCTCAATTTTATGATGAACTTACATGCCTTTCTCTTAAGTCTGTTTGCATGATTCTAGTTATTAAATCGGTAGAAAAGATGAACATGTAGCGAGCAGACGAGGGTTTATTTTCTTGTGTAAGAATATTAGATGCTTGTTGAAATTTCCAATTTTGAATTATGCACAAAGATTAACCTTTAACAGGTTTTGGAACAACACTCCAAATGAGGGGTAACCCTCATTGGAAGAACAATATAACCCACTGTAAAAAATGAGCACCTTTCTATTCATATTATTTGATGAAACTTTTCCCCAAGAACTATACATCTATCAAGTTTTAAATGGTCAAAACATGTCAAAAGAATGTTGTGATGTTTCTACACTTATATCTTCTTTATTAATTTGACCCCTCATTTACAAAATTTGTACCAAATATAATGAATTTTATCACTTTTGAGTTAAAAATCTTAAAAATTTTCTATCTTTTTTTATCAACAGTAAAATGACACCTTGTTTTAGGGACAGTCCCTCATTTAAGGGACAGCATTCATAATGGGGGAAGGGGGGTGTCCCAACCTGTTTGTTGGTCTTTTTGAAAAAAAAGTAGTACATTGTCCTTTAAATGATTTAATTGAATACAAAAATAAAATATGTTACAACAAGTATTATATCAATAAATTAGTGAAAAAAAACCTTTTTATTTTCATTATCATTGAATTTTGTCAATCAGCCATGTTTTTATCCTTAAGCTGTGTAAGAACCTGCTTGCAGATGAAAATTCACATGCCATGTTCACCATTTTCACTGACTAGATGAAAATAACACAAGTTCAAAATCTAGCATGTAAGAATAATCTTCAGAGAAAACGTTTTTGATTGGCTTATTAATTGATCATGAGAACACAGAATTTAATTGGCTGAACACCTTGGGAACAAAATAAGAAAAAGATGACTTTCACTACATAGGATTTAAGAGGTTTTTTTAACGATACCCTTAATATTATTATTTTTTAATAAATGCAAGGACGTATTATAAAACGTCCTTATTTAGAGCAAAGAGAATGAACACAGGGCGAACGTACTGTACGGGCGAAAAAACTCAGGACAAAAAGACCAAGGGTGAACATTTAAACAGAGCGAGTTGTCCCGATACCAAATTAACGCATGCGTACTACAAATATCTACATTAAAACATCCTGTTACAAGTAAACAAATAACGATTATGAAGATGAGATGAAATCTAATAATTTACATAAATAAAAGGGTACATATTAAGAATAGTGATTGTTTTGCAACCCTAATTAACAAATTAAATGATGCAGATGCTTAATATATAACATTCTTACACCGATTTTCAATCATGTGTACAAATCGGACACAGCATTCAATCATGTGTACAAATCGGTGTCAGGAATCAGAAGTTGTTATGAAATTGTAATACACAGAAACGAATGCGGCATACGGAGGCTCAATGATTTTAAAGTCGGCACCATAGGCCTTCAGAAGACTTGAAGTCTTCTGCCACCAAAAACTGAATAAAACGGCGTTAGCGAAAAAAATTCTGACTCGGAAAAAAATATATACACCGCACCTTTTTTTAACTTTAGTGGTTGCTCCTTTATGGAAGCAATTGTGATGATTTGCAGTAGTTTAAAGATACCAAAGATGTCTCGATTTTGCATTAGAAAAAGTAGGCTGAAGCAGCGTGCTTACAGACGAAGATAAAGGATTGAGATGTTAAGGATCACTACATCTCTATCTTTTCTGTTTGGTTCGAATGGTATTGCTTCTCTAAGTAGTATTTAGCAAAGGGAGGGGGTAATGTTTTATTTTATTATTTCTATTGTATTTAATGGATATGAGATACAAGACAAACACTACAATTTACTTCACACTTTTTTAAGTATTACATTTATGAGTAAATCGATGTTTGAGTAAAGACCGGTGGCAAATATTTCCATGTACATCCAGTTGATTCGGAAAGACCTTTTCATATGAATTATGTGTTCGGCAATGATGATGTTCTGAGTCTTGATAAGGAGTTAATAAAGCTACCTGAAGTTTTTTTTATAACAAATTAATATGTCAAGTTTAGACAAATATTTCTGTAAAGAACTTTATTAATAATTGTTGTTAACATCAATTTTATTCAGAAATTGTTTCTTGCTTTAATATCAATGGTAAAATTAATGTTCTAAATGCCTTTAGTGTACACTTAACTTACACAAGGACTACATTGACTATCGACTGCATGTAGACAAAACTACATGTAAACATTGAGTTTTATCAATGGGAACGTAATTGTGTTCAGTTTACGTGTGAGTTACACTAACACAACACCGAGTTTAGGTCAATGGGGACACGGCCATAGGCACTGTAAAAATGATCATAAAAGGACAATAACGGCTTCGATAAGTTATTAATCAAGTATATTTATTTATAGATCTTGCTTTACTAATATTTCTCTATTTCTATATAGTTTTAAAATAATTGTGATAAAATACAAAAAATCGGTGAAAATTATTGCTTTTAAAGAAAATTACTCTTTGCGCAGTCATTCCTAAATTTCGGTCACGTTTGCTTGTTTGCAAATCTTATTTTGATAAACATATTTCCTGCTTATATTTTCTCTTTATCTTCCATAGTTTTCTATCTGCACACCAGACATGGGGCGAATTACATTACAATGCATTATATCACAATTACCTTTGCAAAGTAATGCATTGAATTACTCATTAAATTTGTAAATTCAAAAAATTCAAACATTTTGAAAAACAACATGAAGTCATAAAAGATTCTAGCCTATGCAATAACTGTTCTGTATTCATATCAAATATAAATATCAAGTGAAACCTTATTCAATACACCTTTTACATTTAAACATAATTAGGGTTTCAATGTTCTGTGTTTTCACTTAAAAGTAAGTACAGAGATGAAGTTTAATATTTATTTTAACTGATGTTAACTTCACTTTCATAAATATGGCGTATACAAATACATTTGTTTTATCAATTTCATTCAAAAATATTTACTGAGTACTCCTTTCCTGATTGAATATTAAACAAAGAGCTTAATTTATGGACAAGTGTAAAAATGGTGAAAAGATTGACTGTAAAACAAAATAGTTAGTGTGTTATGACACTGGTCAGTTTTCTGTTATTAAATCATGACAAGGTATTCATTGATGTTTTGACAACAATAAAACACTTTTACAGTAATGTTTTTCAAATCAAAATATCAAATATCTAAATGATTATGTTCTTAATTAATCCAGAAACCTTAAATTCTACTTGCGCTAAATCTCCAACAATCTGTGAAGGATATATAGTATGTCAATGAGTAATACCATGTAATTCAATGTAATGCATGCAATTACACAATTTTTTTCTCAGGTAATGCATTAAATTACAAATTCATGTAATGCAAAAATTGATGCAATACACATTACATGCAATTGATTGGGAAAATGTAATGCATTACCATGCATTACAATTACAAATTTGCAGTACCCCACACACATTTTTTTTAAATGAAAGAAATAAAAACGTTATATTAAGCATCCCAATAAGTTGAACATGTCCAATTTGCAAGGACCGCGCACCTGACGTACACAAATTTAATCCTCGTATCTATGATGAGTTGAATTATAATGACACATTTACATCTTTTGTTTCAATATTATCTAACATAACAAATTAAGACGGCAAATCAATAAGACCAGATAACTTACGAATAAACTAAAATACTAGTAGGCCAGTGTTTTACAATATGTCAAACTCGTAAAATCATCGTTTGTATTCTTGTAGACATTGAAAGCGCTAAAGCTTACACTAAGTTCCCGTTGATAGCATCAGCTCAGTAGTCAGTACTTCTGTACCGACCTAAATTGTCACAATTAACTCTCTAAATTTTATTAATTTTGAAATGATCAAGAAGCTAGTTTCAATCCCTTTAGTTAAAGTTGACGTTAGATGGATTTTACTATTTTTAAGGTCCTGTTTTGTGACATCGCTCCTCAACTGCTTGTGTTCTTAAACATGTAGATCCTTGGTTTTTAAATAATCGGCTTTAAGCGTTGCTGATGAAGGTAAATCCAGATAAACTTTTCAGAAGCATGCATTTAAAAAGTGATGTTTCCATTTTTTACACCAATGAAATAATAAGGATATTATCCAGCACCGCTCGAGTATAGCTATCTTATGGTATAAATCAAGAACAATCAACCTTTTATTTAAACATTTTTATCAATTTAAGACTAAATTTTGTCAATATGAAAAACAATGCTTAATATAGAGACATAGAACACGATAAAATATGCTGTTATGGATTTACTTTACCTTAGAAAATTTTACAATCTGTTTAACATCTACAGCATTCATTTGTAGAACACTCCTCCATGCAACGACAGCAATTGGCTAAAGAAATGGAAAAATAACAAAATAAGGCTAAGAGGTGCCATTGGTTTATAATTTTATAATTTTGAGCAATACATTTCATATGTGTGAAACTTGAATCAAATTAACTGTTATCATGTAGCGATTGGGATCATCAATTTTAAACTTGCAAATGTGAGTTTATTTAGCACAGTTTGCTATACAAATTGAAAATTACGAGTTTAACTTCTGATCAAATTTTATTGGAATATGTTTTCAAAATATGTAAAACTTTACACTTACCATGTCTCTAGGTAAGGAATAAGGCGTCATTACATACTTCTTGACTTTGGCTTTCTTCACTGCTTTTCTCAGTAGTTTAATTTGACTACTCTCTAGGCATGGATTATACAAGAAAATTATACCTCCGTGCTGAAATAAATCAAACATATATAACATATTATTTAAACATTGAGGTCAAATATAAGCGTAAGAAAATCAGTTACATATATTACATACATTGATATACAAATAGCAGAATGAACTAATATTAAGTTCCATATATATATATATTTTTAAAGGAAAAACAAATCCATGAATACCAAAGGAACAAAGCCGTTAGCGCTACATTTCATCTAGATAGCGTCTGAAACTACAGACTAGTGTATCGTATTCAACAATAAAAATAAACCGCATTGTAAGTTATACAAGTATTGGAAAAACACAATGAAACAAACACGACATAATTTAATGTTATAATACTGACTAGTGACTAGGAGTAGCATTATCACACATCAATGTCTTTATGCATCTTCAACAATGGATAATCTCCAACAGTATAAAAAGGAGAAGACTTCATGACAAAATCTCTTTTGTCTATTTTATTTTGCTGAATATTTTTACAGGTTAAGATTTTTCTCTTCATTCTGAAGTTTTCCACAAATACCGAACTTCAAGGAAACATTTAGTTTTCTAGTTTTTCTCGTTTTCTAGACAAAAATCGTATTTTCACCCCTATGTTCTATATGTCATGTCTACAGTGTAAGTTAGTAATCGGGGTAATGAGACACATTTATTAATTTAGATACTCCAATAATGATGATGATTAAGTTTGGTTAATTTTGTCTCTGTAGTTTCAGATGAGAAGATTTTTGAAAAATGGAACAGACGTTGACAGATGACAACGGACCCACTGATGAACCATAACCACTTGAGCACTTGACCGACAGTGTTTTCGAATTATACTTAAACATGTTTGTTCCTGCTTAATCATATTCAATGGTGTGACAAAATAACATTAATATGGAATATGAAAATCATTAATACCGGACTTAACTCTTACCGATCGAAAAAAAAGAGAGACAAAAACCCTATACAGATCTTCGATTCCTGAGTTACTGAAAGATAGTCCAAGTCCTATTTTTAAAGAGTAGTTATGAATGTTTTTCAATTTATGTATCAATCGGTAGAACTCCCATAAATTAATTAGAAAGAAATCATACAGAATCGAGGAAAGAATGACCTTGCGCTTACGCTATCATGAAAAAAATATCAAGTATACATGTCATAGATATTCTTTGGAACGTATGACCTTGTGTATTGGTAAAATATGTATTTCAAATTTAGATCGATTTAGAAAAAATAAATCCGGGTTATAAGCTTAGACCGAGGGAAACGCATCACGTATATGAGGAAAACGAAGGAACACTGAAGTGCAACTACAAACCAACATACATAAAAACGAACTACTTGATAACAATTGCCATATTTATGACTGGGTACAGGACAGTATAATCGACAAAAAAAAATTAAATCGTGGATAGTTGGTCGAAAACCTTAACCGTTAATTAACGTTCGGGTTTTCATGGAGCAAAGTTCTTTTGAGGCTAATTCTATAGTTTCCATGCGTTCTCACTTATTATTTCAACATTTTATTCGCAGTTGTTAAATGATTTGGTGTGTAAAAATTTCTTTTACAGTCGGTTTTTATTATCTTCAGTTATCATTTTACTTTTTCCATCACGGTTTTCTTTTAGGTGGACAAGACTAATAAGAAAGCAATATGAGTACGAGAAGACACGAGAAGTTCATTTGTTTTTTTTGAACGATCGTATGACTTTCAGTAAGTAAAGTTGATTAAAAAGGTAGATCCAATTTTCAGATATCTTTTATCTCAGATGTTCCTTTTCTATAAATAGTTTACTGTGGTCTAGAATTCCCCATATCACTTATCCGCGTGTCTATTTTCAAGTAACAACAATTTTAAGTAATATATAGCATCACGTATTAGATTGATAACAGACAATATCCAAAATAAATTGCAAATTTGATACTAAAAAAATCTATTAAAAGTAAATCCTTTTTATATGTGATATTATTAAATGATATGAGCAAATAAGCCTTAAGGATAAATCAGCATGTGCAATACTGAAAACGTTCCACTGTCGATATAAATCAAGATCTATTATTAACCAACTAAGTACAATATTGCCAAAAATAACTGTTTATTAAAAATTATATATTTTCTGTAATGGCCCTGTTTTTTTGTAATGGCCCTGTTTTTTCTGTTATGGCCCTGTTTTTCTGTAATGGCACGGTTTGTCTGTATAAAGCACAGTTAGGGTTTTTAATAAAGTTAATAAAATAAAGTTGTAAAGAGTATAATACTTTTTTGTATTTTATTTAATTTAGTAACCAGCAACCAACATTAAAGAACCATATATAGGGATCACTGTTCATCCTGTTTTTCAACACATAACGTCTGTCCACTTAATACCTTGGATATTTGGTATATTAACACATACACTTTTATTCAGTTGGTTAATAAATGTATTAAGAAATGGGTGAGTTAATATTATTAACTGGCTGTTTCTGTATTGGCACTGGAATATATTCAAGGTTTGCTTTCTCGTTTGCGTTGCCTCGGGCCATTACAGACTTCCTCAACCATTATTACAGACCTTGGACATATAACAGGGCCATTATAAAAACACCCATTCATTAATACTATAATATTGCTCTTCGGACAGGGCCAATACGGAAAACAACCAGGGCCAATACAGAGAAATGCGGGGGGAAAGCCGTAATGGCCCTAGGGCTAATACAGGACGTTCACCTCCGGTTTTCAATTTTCTTGCGCCATTACTCAATTTTGGAATTATCGATATGCATAAAATATTTGAATAATATTTTTTAAATGAAAATCATAAAATAAACAGATTAAATGATGTGTTTTGTAACGTCTTAAAAGTTTTGAAACGGAAAAAAAAACAGGGTCAATACAGAAAAAAGCGGGGAAAAGCCGTATTTGGCCCATGGTGGAGATGATTATACGCAGATATTTTTCTCAAGTCGTTTTGAAAAGAGGTACAAATCATCGAGGTTCGAAAATTAAAACAACATATATTCAACTTAAGGCTCTCCTGAGGTAGGTTGCAAACTCGATCTCTTATGTCTTGAATTGTTCAGAGAAGAAAGTCGGAAGATACCAAACGGATGTTCAAACTCATAAGTCGAAACACAGTGACAATACCATGGCGAAAAACAACTATTTACAAAACGCAACATAGATATCAAAAGACTAAGCAACACGAATCATAAGAAATAAAAAAACGGTCATGATATAAGAAACTCCGATAGGATACGCAGATATGGATCAATTGTATCGTAAATTCGGGGATAAATTCAAAATGCTGATGTCAAACTTAGTATTCAATGTAATGATAATTCGGACATGTATTTTATTATTTTAAAAAAGATATTCCATAACGGCCAACCAACGAATTTATAAGGGATTTCTTCAACAGAGATGCTATATGCACATTTTGTTTGTTCATGTTTTTTTAAATGAGCGTCCATATGTTATACTTTTGATTATTTATCCAACCATTGTATGATTCTGTAGATTTACACTCACCTCAGCGTTATGTAGCCATCTTTGAGGCGGACAATATGCATATTCACCATACTTTGCCCAAAGTGGACGGTGATCGCCACTGAAACAACGAAAGGCACAAAAATCGAATGAAAACAAGTATTACGAATTGTGTATATTTTTATCAACACGATTGCCCTTCATTAGTTATATATAAAGTTGATTTCTTTAATTTGTCGTTTTTACGTCATGCCGGTTTATTCATTTCACCTCGTTCTTTACGTAGTATAAGTAATATAGAAATCTTTTGAAATAAAGGAATGTACCCCTATTGTAAATAACTGTGTATTGTCGGTTTGAACCTTGATATTGGTATGATTGCCAATGAGACAACTGTTCACAAGAGACCAAAATGACACAGACATTAACAACTGTAGGTCACCGTACGGCCTTCAACAATGAGCAAAGCCCATACCGCATAGTCAGCTATTAAAGGCCCCGATAAGACAATGTAAAACAATTCAAACGAGAACACTGACGGCCTTATTTATATAAAACAAAATGAACGAAAAACAAATATGTAACACATAAACAAACGACAACCACTGAATTACAGGCTCATGACTTGGGACAGGCACATACTTAGATAAAATCGTTTTCTATGATATAATTATCGAGTTTTCAACATTTTTCTAAAATTTGTGTCCTGGTATCTATGTGGAGTTATATATTTACAACTTCTGGGTCGATGCCACTGCGGGTAGAGGTTTTCATGCCATCCCACATCCACCTCCAGGGTATCACCAGCAAAGTAGTCATCACTTTTATGTTAACATGAATTATTATTGATATTGATAATTATAATCAATTGTTTACAAAATTTTGATTTTTTACCCTAGGAGTATTTGGCAAAACGTTTCGGAATTTCGGGTCAGAAATGCACTTCCACTTCCTACTTTATTTGACCTTATTAATTTTTTTTATTCAAGTGTCGCCCATTAATCATTTATAGACGAAGCTCACGTTAGACGTATACAGTTTTAGTTATATGCTCATTTCTATAAATTCCCTGTTTAAAAGCGTATCAGTTATTTGAAATAATTAGGATTTTCTTATTCCGGGTATAGATTACCGTAGCCATACTTGGAACACCTTTTTGGAATTTTGGGTCCTCAATACTCTTCCACTTCATACATGTTTTGCTTTCTAACTATTTTGATCTGAGCGTCACTGACGAAATGCGCGTCTGGCGTATCAAATTATAAGCCTGGATTTTTAGAAGCGAGTAAAGTCGTATGTTAGTAATTTGTGAGTTGCCAACTGTGTCCTTTTATCGATTACTTAGAAGTACATATTGTATGAGTGTAGATTTAGAACACAGGTGATGCGTGCATAGCAAGCGTGCTCAAACTGTCAACGTTCTCCCTGAACTTTTGAGAGTTCTTGTGATTTCTACATTTTTCGTTGTTTTTTTTAAATCGGTTTTGATATTGAACATTGGTAAACTCACTAAAGAGATGATTTTTCATTTCCTATCGTTAATTATCCCTTTTAATACTAAACCCCTAACGGGAGGGATTGTGCCTGATATTCATATGATGACGATATAATCTTTCAATCAATCTAATTGAGGTCTGGAGCTGGCATGTCAGTAACTGATAGTAGTCTGTTGTTATTTATGTATTATTGTCAGTTTGTATATTTTCGTTTGTTACATCTTCTGACATCGGACTCGAAATTTTCTTTAACTGAGTTGTACTGTGCATAATGGTGTGCATTTGTTTTTTCCACATTGGCTATAGGTATAGAGGGAGAGTTGAAATCTCAAAAAACATGTTTAACCCCGCCGCATTTTTGCGCCTGTCCAAAGTCAGGAGCGTCTGGCCTTTGTTAGGATGATTTTTAAATTTAGTTTCTTTCTTGTGTATAAATCGGAGTTTAGAATGACGTCCATTATCACTGAACTAGTATACTTATTTGTTTGGGTGCAAGCTGAAGGACGCCTCTGGTTGCGGGAGTTTCTCGCTGCATTGAAGACCCATTTGTGGCCTTCTGCTGTTGTCTGCTCTATGTTCGGGATCTTGTCTCTTTGACATATTCCTCATTTCCATTTTCAATTTTATCTACTTATGATTAATTTTAAAGTGTATATATTACGCCTTTTTCTATTTAAAAAATTGTATCAACCCTTAACCAATATAAATCCTGGAGGAGAGCTGTTTGGATTAAATTGGTGTCTCGGATATAGAAAAAAATCATATGATATTATCTATCGTGTTGTATCTTGTTCAGATGTAAACTTCATTGAGTGTAAATAAAGTTTTATATTATGACAATAACACGATACTGATTCACAAAAAAAATAATTAAAAGTTTCTTAATTAATGATGGAATGAATTATAAAAAAGAAAATTTCTTTGTCGTAGAAGTCGTAATAAAACAGAAAACCATGTTCTTATAACGATAAAAGTGAATACGTAAAATAATTAAAACCAATAAATAATGTATTAAGATTACATTCAATGAAATTGCAAAAGATTCTATTACTCAGTCATGTAAATCAATGCAAAATAGACGATTAACCAACCTATGAAACCATACATCACAATATGAAACAACGTACCTGGATGGTATAGTTCGGTTGTAAACAATTTTTTTGTTCATGCACATATGCATCGCCTGCAAGATAAAACTGTTCCAATGATTACAGGAGAAGCCATATACTTTACTCAAGACGTTAAAACTTTGTAATAACGTTAAGTCAATTTGATTAAGCAATCCTATGATTTATTTCCATTTCATTTCATACAATTTTTTTATTTGTCCGTACACTTGCGTGCCGTTTTTAATTTTACTTGTCAGCTTCAATACTTACTAATTATTTTGCGTTTAACACCAATCTATATTAGGTCCTGTATTAATGAGCAAAATTTGGAAAAAATATGGGCAACATTGGATATCAAAATAAGTGGGTTTTTTCTTTATCTTTTTGCAACAATGTTCTTCACCCTTGTGGTTTTTGTTATGTCTTTCAACTTTAAATAAAGTATGTTAGGCATTCTACACCTAGTATATTTGAAGAGTTTTCTACACATTAAAGGAGTAGGTCCGGTACGGGCCGATTTTGGCCTCAAATTTCAGGTTCATCTATCTCACTTAAGTGTCTATTTCAATTGATCCAATTAGTTTATGTGAAAGATTTTAACTGATTTAGTCATTAAAAACGCTCAGATTTAAGCTAATATATGAAAAATCTATCAAATATGCCAAAAAACGTAATTTTTCAGATGTTTTTTGTCAAAATTGAAAGTGGCCGCATCCGTGTTCATCCTCAACCTTTATATACGTTATGTAATATCATCAAATACAACTTAGATTTCAATATTATGAATGAACACGAATGCGGCCACTTTCATTTATAACGGAAACCGTCTAAAATTTAACTCAAATGCTAAAATTGTGATGATTTCAGAAATTTAGCATGACTTAATGATGCTAGTCCCCGATATATATGCATTGTATTGTTAAAAACAGCAAATATTTATGTAGCAGAAGCATTCTACTTTCCAGTAAATAGCTAAAAGATTACATTTTCTTAATTTTGTAAAACTGCTATATTTTGGGGCCAAAAGGGGGTCTTACTGAACCTACTCCTTTCATTAAATTCAAAATTTCTAAATGTTTTAGATACCGGTATTGAACTCATACAACTTATTCAAAGTCAATCAGTCTACCCAAATGATATAATTTGTCCTATCCTAAGATGTATTAATTCAGCATGTTACATTTAAAATAACAATTCTATGAATTTTAAACCGCTAAACTTATCTCTTAAAGACTAAAAATGAATAATATATAAATTTACTTAGAAATTACTATTAAGAAAATAGTCAACTTATAGTAAAAACAAGAATTTCTTGTGAAGGGTTGTCTAATTGGCAATCCCACATAATCTTCTTTTTTTATATTAACTCATAAATAAGATCAAGTTTCTTTAAATAAACCATTCGCTAAAATTAAAATATGGAGCAGATACTTAAACTTTGACAGTCTATATAAGTTTTTATCAATGTTACACGTGCTTTATTGTTCATTTACTTTTTTTACTATTCATCAAACACATGTTAATCTTTTATTGAATTGTGGAACTAGGTGCACATAAAACTGTTAACTTACTCCATAGTCAGGTTGAGATAAATCCAATTTAACTGTATGCTTCTAAAATAAATAGAATGCTTTTATTTTCAAAATGATAAATAAAATATACTAGAAATAGTAGTAACATGTAACACATGATGCCACTGCTGGTGGACGTTTCGTCCCCAAGGGTATCACCAGCCCAGTAGTCAACATTTCGGTGTTGACATGAATATCAATCATGTGGTCATTTTTATAAATTTCCTGTTTACAAAACTTTGAATTTTTCGAAAAACTAAGGATTTTCTTATTCCAGGCATAGATTACCTTAGCCGTATTTGGCACAACTTTTTGGAATTTTGAATCCTCAATGCTCTTTAACTTTGTAATTGTTTGGCTTTATAAATATTTCGATTTGAGCGTCACTGATGAGTCTTATGTAGACAAAACGCGCGTATGGCGTACTTAATTATGAACCTGATACTTTTGATAACTATTTAAACCACTGGGTCGATGCCACTTCTGGTGGACGTTTCGTCCCCGAGGGTATCACCAGCCCAGTAGTCAACATTTCGGTGTTGACATGAATATCAATCATGTGGTCATTTTTATAAATTTTTTAATTTTGATTTTTTTTTTTTTTTTTTTTTTTTTATTAAACTAGTTTTACTGCATTTTTACTGTTAACAATTTACTCAATCTACAGCTTCAATTAAATATCCCTTAAATTAGTTATTGGATATCTAGGGGAAAATATTCAATAAAGTATTTTTTTAAAGTTAGTTTTATGTAAATTCTGAGTAGAATTTGAACTATTACTTTTTGTTAAACATCAGAATTTGATGAGGTCCCTTCCTAGCATTAAATGTCATTTACCAAATCTAAAAAACAACTGTAAGATTTCGTCTTACAATTAAATTCATGATATTTTTATGAGAAGTACGGTCGGATTATTTTCTGAAATTAGATAAGTTTAAATGGAAGAAATGCCGTAATCTTTAATCCATATCTAGTTATTTTTTACTACTGTTTCATATCAAACTTAGAAAAAAACGTATATACGAGCTACTCAAATCAGCAGTTGTTTGTCAGAAGTCCAAGATATTTTTGTCAAATATAAAACCCTGCATCATATAAGTAGTGAGATCTTTTGAAGTGTCAATTATAAAAAATTAACATTTTGACAGGTCTAAATAAAATTAACATATGGTAATAACATGTATATTGTTGAGGACTATATAGGTTGACTAAAATATATGTTGTGTTGTATTATGCGTTGTTTGACCCTCGTCTCATATCCATTTCCCCATTGTACGCACATAAATCTACCTACTCTAGCTCCTTTTACTGTTGGTCCAGAACAAATGAAATCATTACAGCCGATGTCTATGTAATTATTAGGCCACTGAAAAATACAAGCAAAATCAATGTATTTTCATTATCAAGACGTCTCCAGTGCATTAAAATACAAGAACAAGCAACGATTTATGATTATTTATTAACATTGTCAAAAGACAAAGAATAATGTTGATACACTTCCTGTTATTTTAATTTGATTATTCCATATGTCCTATTTTATATTGACTTCATAATATAAACGAATGATTAAAGTGTTTTTTCAGACTTTCGGTCGTTTTATTTCTTCCTTTTTTTTGTTAATATACATGTATACAAGTATGTGTATGTATCATAATTTTGTACTTCATGACTCCATACATTTGCGTCAATTATCAAATATATGTAACACACTGTTATGACATTTGTATTTTCAGTGCTTGACATGATATACTGAAACTTGTCTATTATTTATGACTATATTGTTTAATTTCGAGCTTACTATATCATTGATGTATACCACCGTTTCATGTTGGATCATTATATTGAATGCGTGCTAAAGTAAAACACATTAATCTTCATTTAGTCAAACATTTTCCGTTTGTAAATCAACTGTTCTATTCTCTCTTGAGAGTTAATTGTCTTTGATTTTATATAACAATGATTCGTGTCTATTAATTGCATTCTATATCTCTTCAGAACTAACACCTGATGTTCATTCTTTAATGTCATACGCTGATCATTGGGTGTGTCACTTGAAAGAAATATTATATTTCAATAAAGTTTGACTTTAGTACAAGATATGGTCACCTATTCTTCTCCTATCTGAACAAAAATGTATGTTGAAAATGAGTTTTTATTGATTAGGAGTGTGGGATGTGAAATCACGCAGTCGCATTTAATAAAAATAAGGATGTTAAATTCGATGCATCGTGTAGGGATCTACATGGTGTACTCTTTGGTAGTTTATTAAGTGGCCTGTTGCATGAAAGCTTTTGTCCTATACAACATTTTTTTTTTAAACAATTGAAATTCTTCATTGCCCGCCTTACGTCCTGAATGACTGATTGTGCATATCCTACTAACATGATTTATTTTCCAATTATCAACGTGTTATCATGTATATAATGAGTATATATAGCATCACACATTTGTGTTAGTAGTCTTGTATAATATATACCTCAGCGTCATCACAATTATGGTTGGGTTCGCCCATCTTTATCCTTCCTTTCCTGTCATGGTTTATACCCATACTTAAAGATGACGTTAATGTCATCCATACCAAAAACTTGAACATTGCAACCAAGAAGAAGGTTAACAAATCTGAAAATACTAGAAATTTCAGATGTAAAATAAGCGGATGTTTATATGATATACTGGAGGGTACAACAGGATCATCGAAATAAATAGTCTGACCTGGTAATGACTGCAAGAAACGTTCACAAATCAGGATGAAAAATCAGGACTGTGGAGGAAACAGCTGTACAGACATGTAAAAATGTTAGTCTGAAATAATAACAGGTGAATATAAATGTCCCGTCAGAACGAAAATAGTCTGTCCCTCTCCGACTGTAAATTAAACAATCCTCACAAAAATCTCTTCACTACTTCAGTTGTGACCAGTCTTATTTATGCCAGTGAAGATGTCAGAGTGTTTTTTGCTATATTAAAGTTTATTTGTAAAAATTATCTCTATCAAAACATTGAAAACAACACGTTTAATAATTTCTTGTGTCCTTAGCGCTTTATGGATTTACCTTCATCACGTACGCTCAAAGTCAAACATTTGAAATCCGAAGATGTATAAGTACCGAAACCGTTGAAGAGCTATATGTCAAAAATACCTAAAATAAATAGCCAAATTCATCTAAAGCCAACTTTGCCTGAGGGAGTTGAAACCTTAGTTTCTTGATAATTTCAAAATTTATAAACGGACAATTTTAGTAAAGTTTGTTAAATCATGTCAGTACCGAAGTACTGACTACTGAGCTGATGATACCCTCGGGGACTGATAGTTCACCAGCAGAGTATCGAACCAGTGATGTACAAAATTGAAAACAACACGTTTAATAATTTCTTGCGTCCGAAGCGCTTTTCTGGATTTACCTTCATCAGGAACGCTCAAAGCCAAACATTTGAAATCCGAAGATGTATAAGTACCGAAACCGTTGAAGACCTATTTGTCAAAAATACCTACAATAAATAGCCAAATTCATCTTAAGCCAACTTTGCCTGAGGGAGTTGAAGCCTTAGTTTCTTAATAATTTCAAAATTTATAAACGGACAATTTTAGTAAAGTTTGTTAAATCATGTCAGTACTCACACTGCAAACAGTTGAAACATGATGATTCAATAGGATTGATTCCTTACTAATATTTTATCTATAGTATCAGGTAAAATAACTATTAGACAATAATCTTGTATTTTTTGTTTTGAAATAACAAAACTTTTTGTGTATTTTATTTATATTGGGAATTATACTGTATAATACCGATCATACAAAAAAAGGCATGACAAATAAACAGCAATGATGTTATCCACAAAAACAAATAAAATCACTTTATTTCATTTTATCCTGCAATTGGGTGTCATGCTGTATCTGTATACTATACAGATATCGCTTTAAAGCTCCGCCCACTGAGTATTGTTTGAACCTGTGTGACCTCAGAATGTGTATTCCAGTTGCATTCCAATGACGATGACAATTGTCGATTTCAAAACTGATTGTGTTACAAAATCAACCATGTCGATTTCAGCATGCATGTTTAGTGAATGTCAAGTCTGAAGCGGAGGACAACTCGTACACTTCTGTTTCAAATTTGACAATCACGGTTTTGTTTTTTTGTTTTTACTGTTGAAATTGTTATGTTTAAATAGATAATTATTCACCTTGAGCGATGTATTATTGTTGACCATTCGAAATTTTTTTTTTGCGACCCCGTCTTCAGCGTAATGTGTTATTTTGATATTACTACGCGGGCCTCAAGGGATTACAAATCGAAAATAAATGCTAAATATGTTTGTTTTTGTGTCTTTCAAAACACAAACAATATACAGAATTAATTGCAAGATAACGACAATAACTGTTTAGTGTCTTTAAATATCAGCTGTATTTGTACTCGGCTCGAAACAGGTGTAGTAGCTCGCTAAAAGCTCACATACACCTTGTTTCCTAGCCTCGTACAAATACAGCTGATATTTAAAGACACTAAACAGTTATTGTCTATGTATTCCTATACAGAAATGATACTTGTTGACATTTACAGAACACAAATACAACTACCAAAATAATCAATAGAAAAAATACAGACATATGTTCTCCATTATAAGTGACATATAGTTTTACTTGTGCTGGTATTAATACTATTTTAACAAGATAGTACAGTAAGCTTCAACAATACAAAACAACAAGCTTTTGCTCCAACTCAATGTTTTACATCATACATACGTTAGACGGGTTAAACTTTTCAATAAATACTTTCTTAACCATAATTCCACTAGTCAAAGTAAAAATGTGAAGCCAAAAATGATATAGTTTTACATCGAAAGATCATGTTGGACATAATATTTTCGCCAAGATATGTATCTTTAGATAGATTTCCTCCAAGAATTTTTATTGACAGATTTGTTTTTAAATAATTTATAAGAATGGCATAACAAATACCATCTGGAAACCGATCGAATGCAACCACTGGGCTTACACGACAGAGTATTAAATTAAAAATTAGTAGCATGAATTGGAAGAAAAATGACAAGACGTAATGAATTTATATCAATTGCGCAACTAAAATGGCCCATGTAAAAACTTTTAGAGTGCAATAGAATGAAGGTCAATATTATATACAATATATATTTGGAAACATATAGGTTCAAAAAAAGGGCCAGGTACACAATTGATATGAAATAGACTAGACAGAATTCATCGCATATTAGGAACGGAATAAGCCAAGATGTTTAATCTGACATAACAAAAGAAACGTTTGCATAAACTGTTAACTTAGGGATACAACAGAATGAAACATACATTAACATGGTAAACAGAGGTAAGGATATATAAAGGCAACAGTAGTATACAGCTGTTCAAAGGTCATAAATTGATTGAGAGAAGAAAACAAATCCGTGTTATATAACAGCCTATAGTCAATACCCGGTGGTGATACGAATTAAAATTAATGGTCTAAGCATATGTCCACACAGTAAAAAATGTAAAACATAGTAAAAGACTTGTGAAAAGCGGAAGCAATCTAATTCAGGTAAAGAACTCGGATTTCGTTATATAACATACGAGTAAAAGATATATATTGTCATGAGATTGTGTGGCGGTAGACATAATTATCAACTAGTAAAGAAAAGAATGCACAAAGCAACTATTTCAATGGAATGCTGTAAATTCAGAAATTATTGTGATACTTTCATCAATTCATCGGGCAGAACACCTAAATTAAGACACAACTGTACAACTAGTGGCATCCGTCATATACATGGATAAAAAGCAAAGTACCGTTTACTTTAGTTAAACTACAAAATAAAGTTACATGATAAGAAAAAGTAATCGGGACAATAACAACGAAAGCCAATACAAAATATAAAGTCATAATCAAATAAATGGATTAGACAAAGATGATGTTAATAGACTTTCAAGAAATGACGTCCAATTACCAAAATAAAGATATTTATCAAGGAAACCAAGTCACAGCACACTGGAACTGGACACATATTTAACTGTTGTATTCTCAAGATGCAAACAAACCCAGAGAATAGTTATCAAAGGGAATATTAGGGTTGCAATATTATGACAGCAACCCAACAGCACCACAATTGCAAAAATTCAATCGGCTTACTAATCTACATAAAAATGTGTTTATTATTTACGACTAAAACAAATATAAATCTGTAAATTAATATTGAAAATGAAGAAGTACTAATGTCATCCAATTCTCAAGATGCAGATAAGACAAATCAATTGAAAAAGACACAAACAAAGTTGAAATTTGACCAGAGCAGTTTAAATTTTGTATTTAAGTGCCAGTCTGTCTAAGAATCAGGCAGTGGTGAAAACATGACCAAAAAAACCCACCCCATTTGACATTGATTTCAGTTCATAAAATGTAGTTATGCACAAAAATAACATTCATTTCCATTTTCTGTTCTGGTAATAGAAGATACAATTTGGTTGAAATGCACTAGAAATTAACGAATAAGGGGAGATAACTTTGTAATTTGCTATCATTCTAACCAATTTTCTAACCAAGTTATTTGATATTACCAGACACACACAAACGAAAGACCAGACACAAGTTGGTTCCTTTTTCCTTTTTCCTTTTTCGATATTCAAATTTTGAAAAATATTACAAGTCCAAACTGAATTTTTTTTTCCTTCAAAATTTTTTTTCCTTCAAAATTTTTTTTCCTAAAAAATGTTTTTTCCCTCAAAATTCTTTTTCCTCAAATTTTTTTTTCCCTCAAAATTTTGTTTCCTCAAAAAAATTTTGTCCTCAAATTTTTTTTCCTCAATTTTTTTTTCTCAAATTTTTTTTTTCCCTCAAAATGTTTTTCCTCGAAAAGTTTTTCTTCAAATTTTTTTTTCGTTTCCTTATCCGTTTTTTTTTTTCCTTTTTCGATTATCATCCTTATTCGATTTCCATTTCCTTATTCGATTTTCATTTCCTTATTCGGTTTCTTTTTCCTTTTCCAATATTCATTTCCTTATTCGGTTTCTATTTCCTTATTCAGTTTCTATTTCCTTATTGGATTTTCATTTCCTTATTCGATTTCCATTTCCTTATTCGATTTTCATTTCCTTATTCGGTTTCTTTTTCCTTTTTCAATATTCATTTCCTTATTCGATTTTCATTTCCTAATTCGGTTTCTTTTTCCTTTTTCAATATTCATTTCCTTTTTCGGTTTCTAGTTCCTTATTCGGTTTCTATTTTCTTATTGGATTTTCATTTCCTTATTCAATTTCCATTTCCTTATTCGGTTTCTTTTTCCTTATTCGGTTTCTTTTTCCTTATTTGGTTTCTTTTTCCTTTTTCAATATTCATTTCCTTTTTCGGTTTCTATTTCCTTATTCGGTTTCTATTTCCTTTTTCGATTTTCATTTCCTTATTCGGTTTCCATTTCCTTTTTCGATATTCAAATTTTGAAAAATATTACAAGTCCAAACTGAATTTTTTTTTGCTGCAAATTTTTTTTTCCTCAAAATTTTTTTTTCCTCAAATTTTTTTTCCACAAATTTTTTTTTTTCCTCAAAATTTTTTTTTCCTCAAAATTTTTTTTCCTCAATTTTTTTTTCCTCAAAATTTTTTTTCCTCAAATTTTTTTTTTTATTAAAAAAATATTTTTCCTCAAAAAGTTTTTCTTCTAATTTTTTTGTCATTTCCTTATTCGTTTTCTTTTTCCTTTTTCGATTATCATCCTTATTCGATTTCCATTTCCTTATTCGATTTTCATTTCCTTATTCGATTTTCTTTTCCTTATTCGGTTTCTTCTTCCTTTTTCAATATTCATTTCCTTTTTCGGTTTCTATTTCCTTATTCGGTTTCTATTTCCTTATTGGATTTTCTTTTCCTTATTCGATTTTCATTTCCTTATTCAATTTTCATTTCCTTATTCGGTTTCTTTTTCCTTTTTCAATATTCATTTTCTATTCGGTTTCTATTTCCTTATTCAGTTTCTATTTCCTTATTGGATTTTCATTTCCTTACTCGATTTCCATTTCCTTATTCGATTTTCATTTCCTTATTTGGTTTCTTTTTCCTTTTTCAATATTCATTTCCTTTTTCGGTTTCTATTTCCTTATTCGGTTTCTATTTCCTAATTGGATTTTCGTTTCCTTATTCGATTTCCATTTCCTTATTGGATTTTCATTTCCTTATTCAATTTCCATTTCCTTATTCGGTTTCTTTTTCCTTATTCGGTTCCTTTTTCCTTATTCGGTTTCTTTTTCCTTTTTCAATATTCATTACCATTTCGGTTTCTATTTCCTTATTCGGTTTCTATTTCCTTTTTCGATTTTCATTTCCTTTTCCTTTTTCGATATTCAAATTTTGAAAAATATTAGTATATAAAATATAAGTCCAAACTGAATTTTTTTTTTCCTTCAAAATTTTTTTTCCTCAAATTTTTTTTTCCTCAAAATTTTTTTTTCCTCAAAATTTTTTTTCCTCAAATTTTTTTTTCCTCAAATTTTTTTTTCCTCAAAATTTTTTTCCTCGAAAAGCTTTTCTTCAAAAATTTTTTTCGTTTCCTTATTCGTTTTCTTTTTCCATTTTAGATTTTCATTTCCTTATTCGGTTTCTATTTCTTTATTCAGTTTCCATTTCCTTTTTCGATATTCAAATTTTAAAAAAATATTACAATTCCAAACTGAATATTTTTTTCTTTCAAAATTTTTTTTTTCTCAAAATTTTTTTCAGAAGACTTTTTTTCGTTTCCTTATTCGTTTTCTTTTTCCTTTTTCGATTTTCATTTCCTTATTCGGTTTCGATTTCCTTTTTCGATATTCAAATTTTGAAAAACTGAAGTGGCTGCTATTTTGATCGGCTGCTAATAGGCTTTAATTTGGTGTATAATATGAGCAGATGGGTTAAGGCAGTCCGTTCAATTATTCAAAATAAGCCATTTCTCAAAGTTCATGCGTATTTTGATATTTAAGTCCGTCGGTACTCTTCTACTAGAGGTTTCCCGATTTGCTACGTATCTGGTACGGTTGGTGCTGTTTTGGAGAAATCATTTAATGAATTAGGTCATTTCATTCATCATGATAACATCAAAAGAATTGAAATGCATATCAGCAAAAAAACTAGCTTCACGTTTTATTTGATAACGATTTCTAGAACACTTTGTTTATGATTCCCTATGAAATTATTTAGTGGTACATAAGAGAATGAATCAAACAGACCTTAAACGAACTGAGTTGACATGACTTTAATATTCTAAATATAGATTTGCGTTTGTGATTGGTATTGGTATTATTCTTTTGTTTCTTATCTATATTCGTTAACGTGTCAAATTTGTGTTAATTTCATTGTATAATTATTTCTTGCATGAATTTGAAATTAGACATTAAATATTAAACAATAAATTTCGGTCGTTTCATCAAAAGATTTTGTTTTGATGATTGGAAACCTGAGATTTTGCATTGACTCAGTGAGAAAGGGACACTCTTCTCATGTTTTTATTTTATCAACAACTTGAGACTTTTTTCTTGAAATGCATTCCAAATAAAAGTAACTGACAATTTATTGATAAATAAGACTTATTTGCCTATTCTGTCGTCGATGAAAAACACCAATATAAAAAGGAAGATATGACATAATTGCCAATGAGACAACTCTCCACCACAGGCACTTGTCTGAGGCAAGTGCATGTGTTCTCAACATGAGACCAAATGACACAGAAATAAACAACTATAATAGACCACCGTACGGCCTTCAACATTGAACAAAGCCCATCCCGCATAGTCCGCTTTAAAAGTCTCCGAAATGTCAAGTGCTAACAAATTTCAAACAAGAAAACTGACGGCCTAATTTATGTACAAAATATGAACGAAAAACAAATATGTAACACAGCAACAAACGAGAACCACTGAATTAATTTACAGTTTCCTGACTTGGGATAGGCACATATACATACATAATGTGGCGGCGTTAAACATGTAACTTTGACAGTGGTGCAACAGTACAACATAAGAGCGAACTATAAAAATCAGTTGAAAAAGACTTAAGCCTGACTTAACTCAGATCATGAGATACAAATAGAAATACATCTTGCTAAAACACAGAGTGTACGTGGCCTGGTACATATCTGAGAGTTTTTCCAGTTATTAACAGCTAGTTCAAAGCCAAAAACAAATAATAAAAGAAATCATGCATCCTAGACTAAATAATTAATCATCATAGAATAAAAAAGACTAGAATAATTATTAATTAAATTGTACTGACATTGTATTCTTTAAATATCTTATAAACGATCTTTTAATTGAAGCTTTCCTTCCACCTTTATTGGTTAAATATCGCATACGTGTGTATTACGATTTATTTTGAAAATGCTGAAAATATATTGATTGATTGATTGATTGTTGGTTTCTCAACGTTCAGTGGCAAATATTTCATGAATATTCAGGACGAGAACAATTTAACAATAGATACAAAAGGTAGGTCTCGTAATAATTGAGGCCATCCGGGATGATGATCAGGGAAATTTTGACTGCCACAGGAAGATGAGGGTATATTGGATAGGGACATGAATTTTGCCTTGCATCAGGTAACCTACGAACCCCTCAAAGAGTTGTTGTAAGGGTTCTTAACGTACAAAGAGCATGACTTTCTCTTAACACGAGGCATCGGACTTAATCTATCTTAAATATGTATATGTTTCTAATAAAATGCATAGTTTCAGCTTTCGCGTATGCAGTACGCATATGTTGTACTATGTTTAAGTGGAAACTCACAATTGGTTAATTTAATAGACCTTCACAGTCCTTGTTTCACAGTTGTAATACAACAACTAGAAGTTTTTAACGACCTTGACTGGCTATTAAAATATCCAATTGTTGTATTCGAATTGTGAATTTAAAAGACCTTCACAGTCCTTGTTACACATTTATATTAAAAAAGGTTTTGTATTTATGTTTATCATAATATACATTTTCAATAAGGCCGATTTTATATGTTAAAATAGCTCTTATTCTATCATGGTTTTGAAAGCCTACTTCAAAAAATTGCCAACTTATTCAATTTAAACTGTTGTATCTGTATAACAGGCGATTATTTGAAAAAAATATGAAAATATTTTATTTTTAGCTTGTTTATGTCTGTGCAATTTCAAGGGAAATAAATCTTAATCACAAACCGTTCGTTGCAACGGTTACTTCTTGCAACGGTTGTTTGAAAGCATAATCGAGTACACACAATGTCGTTTGTTATGAACGTTGCGAAATATATTGATTATATGCCTTTTGTTCCTCTCTTAATACGCTTTCGAATGAGGTATAAAGTTTATCTGTAAATACGGGCTGAAGTGTCACAGCAGTCCATTCAATTATTCAAAATATCCATTTCATTATTCAAAATTGGCTATTTCCTAATTTTCACGCGTGTTTTGGCATTTAGGTCCTCCGTAACCCCTCTAATGGTCATTGCCGCACATATTGTTTATTATCAGTGTATTTCTCTATCAATAAGCTTTTTATTGGTGTATAATTTTTATCGTAATTAGGAGCTGACGGGTTGCAGCAGTCCGTTCCATTATACAAAATAAGCTATTTCTCAATGTTCACGCGTATTTCGATATTAAGTCCGTCGGTACTCCTCTTATATGCGTTGCGGAACATATTGACTATATACCTTTTGCTCCTCTCTTAATAAGCTTACGAATGAGTTATAAGGTTTATCTATTATTCGGGGCTGAAGGGTAACAGCAGTCCATTCAATTATTCAAAATATCCATTTCATTATTCAAAATTGGCTATTCCTTAATTTTCACGCGTGTTTTGTCATTTAGGTCCTCCGTGACCCCTCTAATGGTCATTGCTGCACAATCAACTTGTTATATCTTTAATCAGAGGATGAAGAATAGCAAAGGTCCAGAGAAAATAAAAAAAGACAACGTAGAGTATTTTAATTTTGATATATATATATATATATATGTTTTGGTATTCAGGTTGTTCATACATGGAATTTCTTTTAAAAATAGTTAAGAAAAAGCCATAAGTTTATATCCTCCGAAACTAAATAAATAAATGAAATTAAAGATTTACAGAGTGTTTTTTTAAAATAATTTGAATGATCGTTTGATAACACTAAAATGACGAATTTAAAAATACGGAATTTAGCTACAGTGTCAGTTATTTTTATTTCACTATTCACCGCTCCAACTTGAATAATGAAACCTAAACTATTTCATCATTCATTACTTAACATTGAATAGTGAATAGTGAACTAGTTCATTATTCATTATTGAATTTTGAATAATGAATAATGAATAATGGACGTACTTCAGCGCGGTAAAAATGACAAGTATGATGGATTTTTTTCTGTGCCCGGTAAAAAGACCACCTACATAATGGAGTGTTCTAGTACTTCCCAGATCTATGGACAAACCGACAGGCAGGACGGAACACTCTTAGTTAATCATATGTACATACCACCTAAAACTTCATTTTTGAGGGATTATATATATACATACAACCTCTAGTAACTTACCCTGTATTTCACTTTAAATGTGTCTCGTTTTATACTAATGTATAAGTGAAATAGTCGGGCAATCCATGACAGATTTTGCCAAGTAGCCTTTGCCAGCTGTTCATATTAAATTGTTCATATTGCCTCGCATATGTGTGTCTTCTATGCCACATACAACTGTGACGATATTGACTTTAGCAAACAATTCTGCTCAAACCGGTGCTAGGGACTGTCTTTCAACTTTCATTGAAACGAGCATGATTTCTCTGTGTAAAAGATCTCAATGTATTTGTCAAGAGAACAGCAATAAAGACGCTGTTTCTTTACTGCAAATGTATTGTGTATATGTCTTGATTTTGATGTCGGGCAAACTTATGAAAGAAAACGGAAACACAAAAATCAGTATTTTTTTTTTAATTTGTTAAGGCGCATAACCCTAGAATGGTATAAATGACGCCACCAAAATTCAAATGTGATCTGTATTTTGTTGTAATACGGATTGTGTATAAGTTTCTTAACATTTTGTTGAGGCAAACTCAAGATAAAAGAACAAAAACTAATTTCTTGACGTACGGACATACACACAGACAAAGCTGGAAAAACTTAATGCCCCCTCCACTATAAGTCATATTTCATTGAATAACCCGATGTTTTCATCACTTAGTCACGATAATTGCTATCTATATCCTATTCTTTTTTTATTTATACAAAGTTCCGGAAAAAATTTCCCTAACCGATATTAATCAGAGTCTTTTAAATAACTAGAAGGAATTCCGATCTATATATAGAAAATTATTGACCTGGCTACTGATGTTGTCATTTGTCGCTTCTGTAAAAGGAGTAAAAAACGGGGCATGTAATATCAAAATCGGGAATACGCTGGCATTTCATAATCTATCATGTATTGTTACGTAGGGACATTTGTTCTTACGAAACAGCTTATAAATGCACATCTTATACAGGGGCAGATCCAGCCATTTTAAAAAGGGAGCGGGTTCCAACTATATGTCCCTATTCAAATGCATTGATCGGCCGAAAAAGGGAGGTTCCAGCCCCCGAAACCCCCTTCTGGATCCGCCACTGTTACATCATTTTGATGTCTCATATAGACTTTCCAGTTCGTTTTTCATTGTATACTAGAAAGATCTCATTTTTGTCTGAATTGGTGAACCCTTTTTTTAACGATAAAGAGTAATAAGGAAATGAAAATTGAATAAGGAAATAGAAACTGAATAAAGAAATAGAAACCCAATAAGGAAATGGAAATCTAATATTATAACAATGAAATAAAAACCCAATAAGGAAATAGAAACCGAACAAGGAATGAAAATCGAATAAGGAAAAAGTTACCGAATAAGAAAATGAAAATTGAATTAGGAAACAGAAACCGAATAAGGAAATGAAAATTGAATAAGGAAATAGACACCAAATAAGAAAATAGAAACCGAATAAGTAAAAAGTTACCGAATAAGGAAATGAAAATCGAATAAGGAAAAAGAAACCGAATAAGGAATGTTATTACATTGGTTGCAATGAATTACATTGATTTCCCAGTTAAATAAAAACCGATAATTTCTCATGTGAAATAAACGTGGCCTTATTTCACTCTCTGACGTCATACAATAAGTACCGATTATCAGGTTATCTGCATGTTGATATCGTAAAATATCAGCTGCGAGACATAATATGAAGCTTTTTGTCGAGTGAGCGTAGCGAACGAGATCAACTAGCCTTCATATAATGTCAAGCAGCTGATATTTTACAATATCAATATGCAGATAATCTGATAATCGATTTATCGGGCTATATTTGCGTGTTTCGGAAGTGTTTTCTTTGTTTCACCAGCACACAAAAGATGACTTGATAAGTTCGGGTCTAAGTTATTAACGTCGGTTCAAACATTATGACGTCGCTGATATGTCAGGGTCAAAGTTATTAAGGCCGGGTCAACGTATTTGACGTCACAAAGACATGATACGGAATAATATTATTAATTTGTATATTTTAACAAATTTGATTCGTTTAGGGATAGTCACATGTTAAACTATATTTTCGAAGGTAGAGAGAAAACGGCGGATAGCAAAAAGCATATTGTACGGCAAAAAGCATATTGCACGGTTATTTTTAGAAAATATAAAAACCGATAAACTTTGTGACGTCATGTATTGAATTTCAGGATATTGTTAAAAGATCTTAACGTTTTGAAACAGATGATATCTGTGATCGATTATTTGACGGAAAAAATCTTCAAATACTTAAGATGACAAACAAACAAAAAAAAAGCAATTGAAATAACAACTTATATTTTGTATTGTTAAGGAGACAATATGATATCTATAAAATTCCAACAAAATCAAATGACGATTTTGATACAAATATGGTCGGAAATTAATAATATAACAAATATAGCCTTTGTATGAGGTCAATACAGGATATATCGACCCAAAGAAGTATATCGACCTCGGACTACGTTCTCAGTCAATATACTTCTTTCAGGTCAATATATCCTTTTATCATATGTTTAGTAGTAAATACAGTAGTTTTGCATGTTTGATAAATAGCCTGCTGTTTAATCCGTATCGCGCAACTTTGGTGCGCACCCTTTATCGCATACCCTTTATCAAACCCTTACCCTTTATCACACCCTACACTTTATCACACCCATACTTTTTTTTTTTTTTTTTTTTACATAGTCAGTTTTGGATTTTTTTTTTTGCTTATGAAAAATTTTCCTCAAAATTTTGTTTAATGACGTCATTGTTTGGTATGTGACGTCACGAACGTCGTTTTCATATTGTATGTGACGTCACGAACGTCAAGTTTTCATATTTTTGGCACACTAAATGCAACTATAAAAAATACAAAAATAAACGAAGTATTTTTAAAACAACAGCACGCAAATTGTAAGGTAACCAAGGTGCTTCGGATTAGTAATTGAGCAGTTCTTTTAAGGCCTTTGAAACAAGACAGAAGTAGAACTGAAGGTAACCCAGTGCTATGGAACAGAAAACAGTTCATATAATACTCTTCTGTTGAAACATATGATAAAGCGTATAATACATGGCAAAATCTGTATCATATTTCGTATCATCCCGAGACATCAATATCAGCTCGTTTAATCCATGCGTCGTTCGGTCACGCGTTGTCTTATTTTTGATATACAAATACGGCGATTAGTTATACTATGAATAATCGAAAAAGGAAAAAGAAAACGAATAAGGAAACGAAAAAAACTTTTTGAGGAAAAATATTTTGAGGAAAAAAATATTTTGAGGAAAAAAAATTTTGAGGAAAAAAAAATTGAGGAAAAAAAATTTTGAGGAAAAAAAAATTTGAGGAAAACAAAAATTTGAGGAAAAAAAATTTTGAGGAAAAAAAATTTTGAAGGAGAAAAAAAAAATCAGTTTGGACTTGTAAAATTTTTCAAAATTTGAATATCGAAAAAGGAAATGGAAACTGAATAAGGAAATGAAAATCGAAAAAGGAAATAGAAACCGAAAAAAGGAAATGAATATTGGAAAAGGAAAAAGAAACCGAATAAGGAAATGAAAATCGTATAAGGAAATGAAAATTGAATAAGGAAACGAAAATCCAATAATGAAATAGAAACCAAATAAGGAAATAGAAACGGAATAAGGAAATAGAAACCGAATAAGGAAACAGAAACCGAAAAAGGAAATGAATATTGAAAAAGGAAAAAGAAACCGAATAAGGAAAAAGAAACCGAATAAGGAACTAGAAACCGAAAAAGGAAATGAATATTGAAAAAGGAAAAAGAAACCGCATAAGGAAAAAGAAACCGAATAAGGAAAAAGAAACCGAATAAGGAAAAAGAAACCGAATAAGGAAATTGAAATTGAATAAGGAAATGAAAATCCAATAAGGAAATAGAAACTGAATAAGGAACAAGAAACCGAAAAAGGAAATGAATATTGAAAAAGGAAAAAGAAACCGAATTAGGAAATGAAAATCGAATAAGGAAATGGAAATCAAATAAGGAAACGAAAATCCAATTAGGAAATAGAAACCGAATAAGGAAATAGAAACCGAAAAAGGAAATGAATATTGAAAAAGGAAATGAATATTGAAAAAGGAAAAAGAATCCGAATAAGGAAATGAAAATCGAATAAGGAAATGGAAATCGAATAAGGATGATAATCGAAAAAGGAAAAAGAAAACGAATAGGGAAAAGAAAATCAAATAAGGAAGTGAAAATCGACTAAGGAAATGGAAATCGAATAAGGATGATAATCGAAAAAGGAAAAAGAAAACGAATTAGGAAATGAAAAAAAAATTAGAAGAAAAACTTTTTGAGGAAAAATATTATGAGGAAAAAAAAATTTGAGGAAAAAAAAATGAGGAAAAAAAATTTTGAGCCAAAAAAATTTTGAGGAAAAAAAAATTTGAGGAAAAAAATGAGGAAAAAAAAATTTTGAGGAAAAAAAAATTTGAAGGAAAAAAAAATTCAGTTTGGACTTGTAATATTTTTCAAAATTTGAATATCGAAAAAGGAAATGGAAACCGAATAAGGAAATGAAAATCGAAAAAGGTTATAGAAACCGAATAAGGAAATAGAAACCGAAAAAGGAAATGAAAATTGAAAAAAGAAAAAGAAACCGAATAAGGAAAAAGAAACCGAATAAGGAAAAAGAAACCGAATAAGGAAAAAGAAACCGAACAAGGAAATGGAAATTGAATAAGGAAATGAAAATCCAATAAGGAAATAGAAACCGAATAAGGAACTAGAAACCGAAAAAGGAAATGAATATTGAAAAAGGAAAAAGAAACCGAATAAGGAAATGAAAATCGAATAAGGAAATGGAAATCGAATAAGGAAATGAAAATCCAATAAGGAAATAGAAACTGAATAAGGAAATAGAAACCGAATAAGGAAATGAATATTGAAAAAGGAAAAAGAAACCGAATAAGGAAATGAAAATTGAATAAGGAAATGGAAATCGAATAAGGAAATGAAAATCCAATAAGGAAATAGAAACCGAATAAAGAATTAGGAACCGAAAAAGGAAATGAATATTGAAAAAGGAAAAAGAAACCGAATTAGGAAATGAAAATCGAATAAGGAAATGGAAATCAAATAAGGAAACGAAAATCCAATTAGGAAATAGAAACCGAATAAGGAAATAGAAACCGAAAAAAGAAATGAATATTGAAAAAGGAAAAAGAAACCGAATAAGGAATGAAAATCCAATAAGGAAATGGAAATTGAATAAGGAAATGAAAATCCTATAAGGAAATAGAAACTGAATAAGGAAATAGAAACCGAATAAGGAAATGAATATTGAAAAAGGAAAAAGAAACCGAATAAGGAAATGAAAATTGAATAAGGAAATGGAAATCGAATAAGGAAATGAAAATCCAATAAAGAAATAGAAACCGAAAAAGGAAATGAATATTGAAAAAGGAAGAAGAAACCGAATAGGGAAAAGAAAATCAAATAAGGAAGTGAAAATCGACTAAGGAAATGGAAATCGAATAAGGATGATAATCGAAAAAGGAAAAAGAAAACGAATAAGGAAATGAAAAAAAAATTAGAAGAAAAACTTTTTGAGGAAAAAAAAATGAGGAAAAAAAATTTTGAGCCAAAAAAATTTTGAGGAAAAAAAAATTTTGAGGAAAAAAAAATTTGAGGAAAAAAAAATTTTGAGGAAAAAAAATTTTGAGGAAAAAAAAATTTGAAGGAAAAAAAAATTTGAAGGAAAAAAAAATTCAGTTTGGACTTGTAATATTTTTCAAAATTTGAATATCGAAAAAGGAAATGGAAACCGAATAAGGAAATGAAAATCGAAAAAGGTTATAGAAACCGAATAAGGAAATAGAAACTGAAAAAGGAAATGAAAATTGAAAAAAGAAAAAGAAACCGAATAAGGAAAAAGAAACCGAATAAGGAAAAAGAAACCGAATAAGGAAATGGAAATTGAATAAGGAAATGAAAATCCAATAAGGAAATAGAAACCGAATAAGGAACTAGAAACCGAAAAAGGAAATGAATATTGAAAAAGGAAAAAGAAACCGAATAAGAAATGAAAATCGAATAAGGAAATGGAAATCGAATAAGGAAACGAAAATCCAATTAGGAAATAGAACCCGAATAAGGAAATAGAAACGGAAAAAGGAAATGAATATTGAAAAAGGAAAAAGAAACCGAATAAGGAAATGAAAATTGAATAAGGAAATGGAAATCGAATAAGGAAATGAAAATCCAATAAGGAAATAGAAACTGAATAAGGAAATAGAAACCGAATAAGGAAATGAATATTGAAAAAGGAAAAAGAAACCGAATAAGGAAATGAAAATTGAATAAGGAAATGGAAATCGAATAAGGAAATCAAAATCCAATAAGGAAATAGAAACCGAATAAGGAAATAGGAACCGAAAAAGGAAATGAATATTGAAAAAGGAAGAAGAAACCGAATAAGGAAAAGAAAATCGAATAAGGAAATGAAAATCGAATAAGGAAATGGAAATCAAATAAGGATGATAATCGAAAAAGGAAAAAGAAAACGAATAAGGAAATGACAAAAAAATTTGAAGAAAAACTTTTTGAGGAAAAATATTTTGAGGAAAAAAAAAAATTTGAGGAAAAAAAATTTTGAGGAAATAAAAATTGATGAAAAAAAAAATTGAGGAAAAAAAATTTTGAGGAAAAAAAAAATTTGAGGAAAAAAAATTTTGGGGAAAAAAAATTTTGAGGAAAAAAAAATTTTGAAGGAAAAAAAAAATTCAGTTTGGACTTGTAATATTTTCAAAATTTGAATATCGAAAAAGGAAAAAGGAAAAAGGAACCAACTTGTGTCTGGTAAACGAAAGACTAATACTTTTTAACTCAGGATGATGGTTAGTATTAAATAGCATGATAAGCTTGGTGGGTTTTTTCTAATCATGTTTTAAGTTTTACCTAAATTGCCTGATTCTTACAAAGACTGGCACTTAAATAATACAAAACTGTGAACGGTGTGACAAGAAAACTCGAGCAATGCACCTACCAAAAATAGAAAAAATAGACATAACAACCTAGCAATTACTATCGAAACTTCAAAAGACCAAAAAAAAAAACCCAAAATGAACAAGAACTTCAAAAGACAAAAATGTTTGTAAACAGAGCAGTTGTGAAGTCGAAATTCAAGCGAGTAATGGAATTAAGGCATTCCTTGGCATTGCATTTTCAAAAGTTAAAATTGGGGTCGGTTTGTTCCACACACGACGGGAGAAATTAATATGTCATGCCTTTATTCGACGCCCACCTCGGATTGCTAAAAATAAAGCAAGATATATGTGCATGCTATAAAACTTACATTATTATCATACAGAATTTCCATTCAACCTGTCATGTATATATATAATGTGATACAAAGGATTATATACTTTTTTGCAATTATTTCGCTATGCGAACCATAAAATGATATTAACCTTACACACTTTACAATTGAAATCAATAACTGTACAGACATATGTTAAAAAATAACAGGTGGTTTGTTCCCTTCATTAATCATAATTAATGCTCTAAAGCTATTTGTTAGTAAAAATTATTTACAACAATTTTTCTTCGTTATGTTTGTGTAATCCCTTTTCCGGTTATAAGCAAATAACACAAAACTGTATTGATTATACATAATGTTCATGTTAATGTACAAATGTAACAGTTTTACATGATTTTATTTACAAATCAGGACAAATGAGCTTACACTGTTTAACTTTACATGTAAATATGAACTATATCATGCATACATCTAAAACAGTAATCAGTAATAGTATTCACACATGTATGACTGCAGGAAGTTATAATGCACACAATGAATCAAATGTTTGATTTAATATTCAAGCACTTAATATAGGAATTCTTAGAATATTTGACGTCTTTTTTATATTAATAAAACCTCAAAACTATGCACCTTATTTATCTCTATTCTTTAAATTAACCCCAACCCACTCATCATTGCTCATAGATATTTGAACTGTGAAATATGTGCAACAGTTAATAAAAGGCCGTAGATGATATACTTAAACATGTTAAAAGGAGATAAGATAAATCGAAATTCTTATTATAGAACACCGCCTCTGCAGAAGAGACTGCATCTCGAGACGCGAACAATCTGTAGTATGAGCTTACTATAAATATGTATTGAGGATGTGTTGTTTTCACTAAGAGCAACGTTCGCAATTTGGAAACTATATAAACCTAACAATTATCATAAACTTGTCTTGTCTAGTGTCCTTTGTTGTCTACTAGGGATGACATTCCAACAATGAAGAAGTTATGTACGTTTTAACTTTTGTTATTCCTAAAAAGGAACGATAATTAATTGAATTGTAAATGTATTCAAATGACACAAAACTGCATTTTTTACAGACTTTGTCATATTCTTAGTAAGTAACGGATATAAATATATTTTGGTTCATGTGTTTTCAATAGAATTTGTCATTATTGATGTCACAATTATTTCAAATGCACTATATTAAATAAAATTTAAAATATTTTACCTGCATGTATCTATCAAAATATCCTTGTATGTATATCGTCAGACGTTTCTACTTGGACTACATGTCACATTCGAATAAATTATAATAAATATGTTGTCCTGTCATTAATTATATTGTATTATTCAACAAGTTTAAATAAAGATACTAATTATAAAAACAAATTTTAATCTGGTTTGACTACATAATAATGAACAAATGCATCACTAAAATAAGAGGCTGCATGGAGATTACAGATTTTAGATAATACTAGACAAAAAAGCGCAGAATAAAATGCAAAGCAATGGAGATAAGAAAAAAAGGCAAAAAGATACAGAATAGAGAAAATTGGGTATTAAAAAATAATGAGAAAAAAATGTAACGAATTGAGATAAATGATCTAAAAATGAAAGAATGCAGAAATCAAGATCCGAATCGAAATACTCAAATAGAGACAACAAGAATTAGGAGCCAATATCGTAACAGTTCAATCTAGTAAATCCTAATCTTAATTTGGACATGTTTACTGATACAGCTAACTTTCATAGATATCAGACTAAAACATTTGTACGCACGATAAATGGGCAGATACATGAACTGTTTCATTTAGATAGAGAGTAAAGAATACTCCGAAAGTAAGGAACAGCATTCCCAAAATAAGAAAAAAAAGACATATTCAAAATAAAGATCTACATATTATGTAAATGAAGGTTTGTGAGATACATATTACGATCCAACAGACCCTAATTATTAAATTATGTATGAATCTAGGTAAAACCTTCCTGAACAGACACATTTAGTTGAATTGAATACAAGCATAACTAAATAAAGGCAACAGTAGTATACCTCTATTCGAAATTCATAAATCGATTGAGAAAAAAAACCAATTCCGGGTAACAAACTAAACTGAGGGAAACACATCAAATATAAGAGGAGAACTACGACACAACAGAAACACAACATAAAAATGTAACACATACAGAATCGAACTATAATATAACAATGGCCATTTTCCTGACTTGGTAAAAGGTACACTGTATATTGTGGTATGACCAAAGCATTTTCCTGATTATACTTCTTCATAAATACTAAAACCAAAAAATATTGAGAGCAGACGATGTTTAACTCTGTGATTATTGAAAAGATAGTGACAAAATTAACCGTAAAGCAATAAATAAATTTAAATTTGCCTCAGGGAGTCAGAACGAGTTAAAAAAAAGAAATGTAAGAATTTATCAACGGGGAATTTTAGATTCTTTTCTTAAAAATCATAAAAAAAATATCGACGCACTGGTTATTGAGCTGATGATAACCTCGGAGACAAGCAGTACAACGGTGATAGGATCGACATACAACTTACGAGTGTAGATAACTAAAACAGTAAAGACGTTAACCATGTTAACGTCGTTCGGACAGTAAAGCGAATTTGACGCGCATTGCAAATCGAATTAGAATACGAATTACGTGTGAACGCAGCATTATTTAACATAAATAATGACATCGTCTTTAACTATGTCCTAATCATCAATTACACCGAAAAAACGGTGACCAGCTTTCAAATATAAATTCATTGCCAAACAATCGACTGATTCAACTGCTTTTCGCTGATAGTCACCCAGTGGTACATATTACCCTTCCGGAGCCACTGATATATCACCCCTAGTTTTTGATGGGGTCGTGTTGCTTATTCTTTAGTTTTCTATGTTGTGTCATGTGTACAATTCTTTGTCTGTTTGTATTTTTCATTTTTAGCCATGGCGTTGTCAGTTTTTTTTTCGATTTGTGAGTTTGGATGTCCCTCTGGTTTCTTTCGTCCCTCTTTTACATGTTTATCGCTATCTATTTTTACGAATTTACAGTTTAAGAAGGTTATGATATTTCTACAGTTATATATTTTTCGAAACCTCTTTGAATTTTCCATTTGATCTCTTTATCATTGAAAACGGCATTAAAAATCATCCCTGTATCCTTTGTTGCTATCAGACGCTTTACCTGTACAGTGTTGCTAGGGTGCTCTCTTCGAGGTCCGCGTTAGAAATATAAACAGTGGGTAGCTTTTCAGTTCAAATCGTCATTTGTACCGAAGACAGCAGACAGTGAACATCGGAAAGGTTGGAAAGGAAGTAGTTTATAGCAGGCAATCGGTTAAGTTTAAGTGAAGTGTAGTGCTTGGAACCTGCGGACAGAATATAGAAAGGCTGATACTGTTGGTTCGGTACATATTGTCCAAACAGGGCTGGTGCTAAGGTTTTGCGTCTCACATCTCTCACTATTGCAGTGAGTGTTTGCTGACATACCATGCCTTAGTGCTGCCCTGTTGTTCAGACAGTTATAGACATGTTTATTTTATTAGTTTCATATGAAAGTTTTACAACAGTTTGAATAGTTTCCATACATTCGTTTTATTCAGGTTTCAGCCCGTTTTAGTCCGAGCTAGATTACTCTGACGTCCAACGGCTGTTTTGTCAGGCAAGCTGGGGCCGTGGGACGTCAGAGCTGGTCCCATATCAAAAAGTGGATATTTGCCCACCCAAAATAGATGCGCTGCTTTGTCGCTTCTAGTGCCGATTGAGGGCCTTGGAATTATATAAATTGGGCATCAATCTGTTCATTTTTTCATTTATCTCTTCATTTATGTAAGTTTCACCTACCTGCCAACCTTTATTTTTCCATATTTTAACAGTTTTCACAGAGACCCATCGATTTCTGCATTTTGACTTTCACTTACAAATGGACGTCAAGTCACGAGAGAGTTCGTAGCCTCGAGACTCAAATATGCAAATATTTATTTGTTTTCACCTCCTTTATAGGAGATCGATGTTTAACGTTTAGAAGCCAACCACGATTTTTCACCTCCTTTACAGGAGATCGGTATTAAACATTTAGTTCTGACCACGATAACAATCGGAAGCTCTCGGACATTTAGATAACTTGCATCGTAAATGAACGAGGTGTTACATTATGGTCATTTGCACTGTTTTCTTGTGGTCACGTGATAATCTTTGAAAATGAAAGTCAAAATGCAGAAATCGATGGGTCTCTGTGAAAACTGTTAAAATATGGAAAAATAAAGGTTGGTAGGTAGGTGAAACTTACATAAATGAAGAGATAAATGAAAAATGAACAGATTGATGCCCAATTTATATAATTCCAAGGCCCTCAATCGGCACTAGAAGCGACGAAGTAGCGCATCTATTTTGGGTGGGCAAATATCAACTTTTTGATATGGGACGAGCTCTGACGTCCCACGGCCCCAGCTTGTCTGGCAAAACAGCCGTTGGACGTCAGAGTAATCTCGGACTAAGCCCGTTTGAGACATTTCGGTTCAGCCCGTTTTATACATTCAGGTTTCAGCCCATTTGATACATTTCGGTTCAGCCCATTTTTAAACATTAAAGTTTCAGACCAGTTCCAAACATTTAGGTTTCAGACAATAGTTCCAAACCGTCTGACACGTTTCAAACATTTAGGTTTCAGACCATTTCCAAACATTAAGGTTTCAGACAAGTTCCAAACATTTAGGTTTCAGACCAGTTCCAAACATTTAGGTTTCAGACAACAGTTCTAAACCGTCTGACCCGTTCCAAACATTTAGGTTTCAGACCATAGTTCCAAACCGTCTGACCAGTTTCATACATTTAGGTTTCAGACCTGTTCCATACATTTAGGTTTCAAACCAGTTCCATACATTTAGGTTTCAGACTATAGTTTCAAACAGTTGGTTTAAACAGTATCGGACTGAAAGGGTTTTAAACAGTTTTAATTCAACAGGTTCGGGTTAGGTTGATAGGTGTTGAAATTCGTTCTATGTAGTATTTGTTTAATATTTGTTAATGGTAGTGTAAACTTTTTATTGACTTCAGAACTTTTGAATTGCTTTTCAAATCCCAGGAAACTGGTACGAACCCGAAGATAAATATCTAAACGTCCCCGCACGGTTACACGTTACACTATTTTATGAAATTTTCCATTGATCTTACTAACTGATGATTTCCTTTCTCAGCACAGTAGAGTGATATGAAAACTTATCGTTATAGAAACAAAGGAAGCACGTACCTTTGTCAATGAAATTAACAACGGTGTTATAGCTAGGTAAAATAGCAATAAAAAGATTATTTTTGGTCATCTCAACGATAATATATACGTATAGTATGAATATTCAGGACGATATCAGATTAAACAGTTCAGTGAGCAAAAGGGGCAATAGGCAATCATAATGTAGCGGGCAGGGGCTTGAAATGCTTCGACCCAAGAGTTTTTACTCAAAGTATATGAGTAGTTTGTAAATAACAAAGTCAGTACGACAAGATATGAGCTGGTCAGTATAATATAGGCATTTGCTAAAAGTCACGTAAATAAGTTTCTATCCTTTATTCATTTCTAGAATCATATATTTTCATTTATATTCAAGATAAACAACAATTTAAACTAGTAATATACTTAAACTATAGACTTAAATGATATGACAAGAATCTATTCCGTATGATACATGTACAAAGTTATCTCTACACTCAAGAGATATTCATTAACTTATCTCTAAACTCAAGAGATATTTATTAACTTATCTCTACACTCAAGAGATAATATGTTGGTGTGTCAGAAAAATACATAAAAAGGCTGAGTCCTGCTATCCTAATAAGAAAATAAATTACCTAAGAGAAAATCCTAACTTCAAGTGAATTTAATCAGAATACCTCTTTCTGACATTTGTACATATAGTTGTAACTGATAACTCACCAGTTACATAAAACATGTTTATTATTATTAGTTATATTCAGAACCTTTCCTGAATAACTAACAACTGTTTTGTTTATCATAATTTCCAGACCTTTAGGAAATTATCCCTTACTTGCCTAATGTTTTCTTATTTAATCCTATTTATTACAAAATGACAAACGTTAACAGTAACTATAAACTTCAATGAACAATTTCAATAATTCTAACTTTAAAAGATAAACTAGAAATAAAACTTCAAAAAGTCCGTTAAAATGAAATATATATTCCTTTTAAACTTTGAAAACGCTAACTTTACTATTTTCCTTTACATTAAAAAAATGAAGTTTCTAAGAAAAATAAACCATTTTGACTAAAATGAATAACGAGCAAATAAAAATACCAACTGTAAGAACCAAAAGTTTAAGCAGAACTGACGACCAAGCGTCGAAATTACGTCAATATTAATGTTGGATTGTTGGATTGTTGGATGGTTGGATTGTTGGATTGTTGGATCGCGCGCTTGCCGTCCAACCAAATATTTGAATTCTTAATAAATTACAAAAATCACAATAATATACAATTTTAGTAACCTTTATATAATAAACAAAGTTTGCATGGTACTAAACAAGTTTCTATAGTAACTAAAAATACAACAATATATACAGCGCCACCGGAAGTCACAATACGTAACCAACATTGCGAAAGTTATGTGTGTCACCGGCGGACCAAAATGACAAATATCTAGGATAGTGAGCATTAACATCTGCAAAACATTGAAGACGTTGACTACAAATACTAAAAGGAATTACAAGAAGTATGTGAAAACAGTTGCCAACACGTAAAAATAGTGTTTTTATTGAACAATCGTCCCAAGTGACACATGGATTCTACTGCGCATGTCAATACATTTCATTCATAAAATTCAAGCACAGGTGCGTGGAATTTACTACGATTTACTACAGTTTCTACAATTGGATCTTCACAAAAATACAAGACATACAGTTGGATTATTCAGTGGATTATTACTATGAACTGGTAAATTATTACTATGAACTGGTAAATTATTACATGAACTTCAACTGGTTTATCAAATATATGCAAATGACAGTAATTCAATATTTCTACAAGAATCATAATATTGTAATTGTTCTTACTATACTTATTAAATGTTAATTAAAACTTATTTGCTTCAGTTATCAAATGTTCCAGACTACAAGCATTACAAGTAGTATAATACAAGTTATTTCACACAGTTACTGTTTCCTACATCATAACTTACATAAAAATTACAGAATATTAGACAGTATGCTTTATTAATACCAATTTAAAACATACATGTACATCAAAAATATCTTACATGCCTATCACACGTCATAATAAAATACATGAAAATACATGTACCATAGTCGTCGTACTCTACATTTTACCCCCTTTCCATTATTTGCGTCCCCGCAAATACTTTAAACTTTTGCAAAAGATTCCATTTAATATTTTTCTATGTCTAAAATACATTTGTAAATATATACATATTCTTCTTAAAAAGAAATTATTTCTAAAACTGAATGAAATTAGCTTTCTTATTAATACAATCTATGATTATAACACAAATACATCATAATATGATACCAAATATGTAAAAATTATACATAATTATCATGATTATATTCTTTATATATTTTACAGATACACCAGAAGATTCAACATTGTGACCATCAGCATGAGGGCGGTAGATACCAGATAAACATACATATATACCAAATGTGGAAAATTACTGAAGTACGTTAAGAACAAACTGGAACATGGCTAAGAACCAGAGGTTTCTGAAGGAAAATTTTAGTTACCATGCAAATAGTACCAAAATATTTAAATATAAGTTCAAAAATACACCCAAAATTTAACTTTTAACACTTAAAAGCTTTGACTGTATCTAATATAAATAACTTCTTAACTTTTCAACTTTCCAAATAAATTTTCAGTCTAAATTAATTTCTTATAACTTTTAATCTTAAACATGTTATAATAACCTTAAATTACTTTTGATATTAACAATTCAAATAAGCAATACCATAACATTGCCATAACATTTCTATTAAAAATTTAAATTACATGTACATCTTTATTCAATCTTAAATTAAATGTCTCTTCATGTAGCTACCAGGGACTTCTTCTGTTTCTTTTGTGCAACTGGAGCATTGTTGCTACATGTACAAAATGTATTGTAGGGGGTGGTTCTGGTGTCAGATCTTTTTCTTTAGTAGTCAAATGTCTACCTATTTCTTCTTCGGATACCCCCTTTCCAGACTCTAAATTTGAGGCATGAAATTGCAGTCTTCTCATTGCAATTTGGTTATTTACTTCAACTTGTTCAAGTGTGTCTTTACATTTTGATAGCATCTTTGATTCATGTTCAACAACTTCTGCTGAACCAATTACTGTATCTTGATCATACATGTATGGGTTCATTATACTACATGTACTAGCATGACTAGTATTACAAGTAACATCTTGGCTTATGTTAGCTTGGCTACTATTACTAATAACTAAACATGGTGCCATTACTAATGGAAATCTTTCTGAAAATTTTTCAGTGGGTTGTAAAATGCAATCTTGAACTGTTTCAGGAGAATCATCATCAAGTCGGTCAATGAAAACATCAACAAAATGTTCAGACCTTGGGGAAATTTCATAGTAAGCTTCCCCATAAATTTTACGTATAAATTTATTTGTCTGGCCAATTTGTGTACAATGGACAGCATGACCACCAAGCAGTATAATTCCTTCTGTTAACTTTATGTCAGCGGGACCCCACTGAGATTTCATCAACACTTCTAGTCCTAACAAAGCTTCGTCTTCTATATTTGCAACTATCATTTCTGTATCAAAACATAAATTTCCTAATTTAATTTCAAAAATAGCTTTCCCTAGCTCCTTTAGGGGTTTGCCATCAGCACAAGCTAAAGTATTAGACTTTTCCAAGATTGGTCTATTAACATGAGGAATTTTATTAAAGGCATACACGGATAATACTGTCCGGACTGCCCCTGTATCTACAGTAAAATTAACCTCATACCCTTGGATATGTCCTTCAACATAGACTCCATCACTTCGGAGTACTTGTCTTGCAATAACATTACCTGCAACTGATTGTTCACTTCCTAAAATTGTGTTAGAACAAACTAAATTTGTATCTTCTATAAAAGTGACAGAAGATATATTACTATTACTACTAGTTTCCTCTTTACTATTACTATTACTACTATTTTCCTCTTTACTATTACTATTACTACTAGTTTCCTCTTTACTATTACTATTACTACTACATTTACTAGTTTCCTCTTTACTATTACTATTACTAATATTTTCCTCTTTGCTATTACTATTGCAAATATGTTTCTCTTTACTATTACTATTGCTAATATTTTCCTCTTTGCTATTACTATTGCAAATATGTTTCTCTTTACTATTACTAAAAGTTATACTGCTTGTTGGCTCTTGTACATGTACACCAATATTGTCCAATTTTATATGACCGTTTTCATTAAACTTAAGGGCTAACTTCTGGTCAGCTGGGTTAACCCGTTCTAGTTTAATGTATATCCATCTGATTTAACTTCACCTTGTGACATACTACTGTTGGGGGGAGTGTAAGGCATATTCATCTGTCTTGGAGGATTAATAGCCATATTATTTCTATAATCTGATTGCCTATTGGGATTGCTATAGCATTTTCTTGCATAATGACCGGGTCGACCACAATAGTAACATTTTGGGATGTTTTCTGGGTTATTGTTTCTGTCACAATTGTTATTCCTATAATTCCCATTAGGAACATAGGGTGGGGCGTTGACATTGAAGGGCTGTCTGTCAAACTGTATCTCATCATTTCTTTTCTTGTCTAGGTACATTTGATCAAACATCTTCTGTAATTCAGCTTTGGTTACTGAAATTACATCTTTTTCTGAACTTGTGGAATCTTGCTTGTTGAAATTGGTGTTCTCTTTCTTTAGTTGCCTTACTTTGGTATTTCTTCCTGAATTAATGCCCTCATGTGTTTCAGAAGTTATCTCCTTATAGGTAATGACCTCTTGGACTGCTTCCTCTATAGTTTTGGGGTCTTTATTAAGTTCAAGATGAATTCTTGCTTCAGTATCCGACAGTCCCATTAAAAATCTTTGGAGCAAGTCTTCCTGTCTAATTTTTGCCTGTCTGTTGGAATACGCCTTATCATATAGGCGTTTTAATTCTGCAGCATAGTCTGCAGTGTCTTCATTAGGTTTTTGGGTACGTCTATTAAATTGTACCTGATATGCTCTTTTATTCTCAAAAACCCCAAATCTATTCTTAAGTTCTGTGGCTAATTTTGAATAATTCTTTAATGTTTTACTATTAAGCTGATCAAACACAAAATCACCAGCTTCCCCTTGAAGTCTGGTTAACAATTCACCCAATTTAGTTCTGTTATCCCAATTTTGAAGATTTGCAACTGCCTCAAATCTATTTATCCAGACCTCCCATTTTTCTTTTCCTGTGAAAGAAGGGAGTTTGGCATTGGAAAACCCCATTTTTGATTTTGATCGTTTACTTTGGGTTATTACATCTGTATCAATACTATTTGTATCCATATCAGAGCATGCATCACTAAATATTTCATCATCAGATTCATCACACTCAGATGCTGATGTGAAATCTAAATTACTATAAGATGTAAAACTTGGTTTACTTTTTCTAACTTTAGATATAGAATTGCTATTATTAGCAATTGTTGTACTTTTAGCATGTTTTTGCTGCTGACTTGAAGCATTATTATGCCTATATTGTTTGGTAATACCAGTAAAAGCATTTTGAATGGCTGATACTACTTGACCAGTCATATCTTGTATCGCTACTTTTATACTGTCATATACCCCAGAATCACCTTGATTTTGAGGTTCAGACTTGTTTTCTATATCATTTTGCTTTTGATATCTGGAGGACCTTCTTGGAGAGCCAGTTTTTCTAGGACTTGGCCTCTTACTCAATTTCGATCTGGGTCTTAAGACTATTGTTTCTTCTTCTTCAGTCTCAATACAAGACAAGTCATTAGAAACTTCATTAACTTGGTCACTTTCAGAATGACATGTTTCATCATCAGTGGTATAGAGAGTATTAACTTCACTGTCTTCTGTGTCATATTGGCTACTATGTCCCCTATTAATATATGTGTCGGTCTTTCTTGAACGAACAGACCTTGGTTTACTCATTGCACTGTTTATCTATTACACTTCAAAAGGTTCGTATCACAGGATCCAATAAAGTTTAATGAATCCCACCGAGGATGCCAAAATTATGTAGCGGGCAGGGGCTTGAAATGCTTCGACCCAAGAGTTTTTACTCAAAGTATATGAGTAGTTTGTAAATAACAAAGTCAGTACGACAAGATATGAGCTGGTCAGTATAATATAGGCATTTGCTAAAAGTCACGTAAATAAGTTTCTATCCTTTATTCATTTCTAGAATCATATATTTTCATTTATATTCAAGATAAACAACAATTTAAACTAGTAATATACTTAAACTATAGACTTAAATGATATGACAAGAATCTATTCCGTATGATACATGTACAAAGTTATCTCTACACTCAAGAGATATTCATTAACTTATCTCTAAACTCAAGAGATATTTATTAACTTATCTCTACACTCAAGAGATAATATGTTGGTGTGTCAGAAAAATACATAAAAAGGCTGAGTCCTGCTATCCTAATAAGAAAATAAATTACCTAAGAGAAAATCCTAACTTCAAGTGAATTTAATCAGAATACCTCTTTCTGACATTTGTACATATAGTTGTAACTGATAACTCACCAGTTACATAAAACATGTTTATTATTATTAGTTATATTCAGAACCTTTCCTGAATAACTAACAACTGTTTTGTTTATCATAATTTCCAGACCTTTAGGAAATTATCCCTTACTTGCCTAATGTTTTCTTATTTAATCCTATTTATTACAAAATGACAAACGTTAACAGTAACTATAAACTTCAATGAACAATTTCAATAATTCTAACTTTAAAAGATAAACTAGAAATAAAACTTCAAAAAGTCCGTTAAAATGAAATATATATTCCTTTTAAACTTTGAAAACGCTAACTTTACTATTTTCCTTTACATTAAAAAAATGAAGTTTCTAAGAAAAATAAACCATTTTGACTAAAATGAATAACGAGCAAATAAAAATACCAACTGTAAGAACCAAAAGTTTAAGCAGAACTGACGACCAAGCGTCGAAATTACGTCAATATTAATGTTGGATTGTTGGATTGTTGGATGGTTGGATGGTTGGATTGTTGGATTGTTGGATCGCGCGCTTGCCGTCCAACCAAATATTTGAATTCTTAATAAATTACAAAAATCACAATAATATACAATTTTAGTAACCTTTATATAATAAACAAAGTTTGCATGGTACTAAACAAGTTTCTATAGTAACTAAAAATACAACAATATATACAGCGCCACCGGAAGTCACAATACGTAACCAACATTGCGAAAGTTATGTGTGTCACCGGCGGACCAAAATGACAAATATCTAGGATAGTGAGCATTAACATCTGCAAAACATTGAAGACGTTGACTACAAATACTAAAAGGAATTACAAGAAGTATGTGAAAACAGTTGCCAACACGTAAAAATAGTGTTTTTATTGAACAATCGTCCCAAGTGACACATGGATTCTACTGCGCATGTCAATACATTTCATTCATAAAATTCAAGCACAGGTGCGTGGAATTTACTACGATTTACTACAGTTTCTACAATTGGATCTTCACAAAAATACAAGACATACAGTTGGATTATTCAGTGGATTATTACTATGAACTGGTAAATTATTACTATGAACTGGTAAATTATTACATGAACTTCAACTGGTTTATCAAATATATGCAAATGACAGTAATTCAATATTTCTACAAGAATCATAATATTGTAATTGTTCTTACTATACTTATTAAATGTTAATTAAAACTTATTTGCTTCAGTTATCAAATGTTCCAGACTACAAGCATTACAAGTAGTATAATACAAGTTATTTCACACAGTTACTGTTTCCTACATCATAACTTACATAAAAATTACAGAATATTAGACAGTATGCTTTATTAATACCAATTTAAAACATACATGTACATCAAAAATATCTTACATGCCTATCACACGTCATAATAAAATACATGAAAATACATGTACCATAGTCGTCGTACTCTACAATAAGTCCGATCAAAACAGACAATAGAATGGCCAAAAGGACAACCACAGAAAAGGCAATACCGTGTAACAAAACACTACAAACAAATCTTAAGATAGTGTAACACGAATCCCACAACAATAGCTGTAACTCATTGGCTTCCGAATTAAAGAAAGGAATTTATATATATATAATCAAATGGTACCAGTCCAATAAAGAACAACCAAACCAAATTCAGCTAATACCAACTGAGCCTGAGAGAGATGAAACCTTTATTTGAAAGGTTGTTTCTTTTAATTCATCAAAGGTGAATTCTAAACAAAAATATGTTACAAATCATGTCGACTACTGAGCTGATTATACTGTAGTGGATCGGATTAGCAGTACACCGGCATGTTTGGGGCTTTGACTGTGGAATATGTTAATGAAGGTTAGGAAAGCGCTTAGAACCATTTGGGTCTTTGAAAATAGATACCACTTAGGGTTCGTAACCCATTGACTTTTTCTCGATTTTTATCACTGACCTTGAAGCCTCAATCCACTTAGAAAACTTAAGACTCAGTATTTCTAACACGACCAAAAACTTGGGTTAATCTAGTACAGTGACATACAGATTGCATTATAAATTAACGGTAGCAACATGTTTGCTTTCAAAAGAAGCTGTTAAAAAGGATTGTTTCTCATTTTCATTGTTTCTAGCTAGTGACAATCAGTCTGAATTGTCTTTTATGTGCAATATCCGAGATGGTATATGTAAGTCTGTCCTGGTGTGAAAGGATATGTGTGGTAACCTCAAACAACTGCTACAGAGAATGAAATTTTGAAAGTTTAGTGTGAACTGTTTTTTGTATAAATACTAGGAAGCCATTAAGAGAGACATCATGACCAATAAGTGAGGTATAATGATGATGACCATGAGTCTTTCTAAGCCGAGGGACAGAGGTGATAATATTCTTCATATTCAACGTACTACAGGTTGGACTAGATAAATCATCAAAGAGCATCCAATAAAAGATGTATGTAACCTGGACTGACCGGGGTGAAAGTCGGAGAAATTTGGACTACTACTATATGCAAATAAATTTACCCTGTTGAAAATCTATTTGTCCGAAATCCGTTAGGCCAACTAAAATTAATTAGTAGATTTTCATCCAAATTTTTGAAAAAAATGGGGCGGGTGGGAGGATTTTATTTTTTAAATTTTATTTAATATGAAACCTTCTTGTCACGTGTTATTCATATATATGCAGTATAATAATAAGCTTATATCATGTAAATACATCCATAAAGTATTTTATATAAGACAATAACAATCAAAACCAAGGAGTCATACACCAGAGACTCATAAAACCAAAAGACATTTACATCAACAGTTACAAATAATAAGTAGGAAACAACAGGAACTCCACTAAATTCCAGGAGTGAAATCAAATGCTCCTGAAGTGTAACCATTACCTGCACCGGTACCGTATACGACACCCGTCATATTATTTCTTTGTTCAGCTCGGTAATGATCATGATGATAGAAGGTTGTTACGACTGAGGAAGAATATCACAGAGATATATATGATTGCTGACACACTTTTGTCATAATGGCCTATCAGCTCATGATGGCGACCATAAAATTGCTTGAGTGATGACCTTAATTTGATTGATTTATAGCCCTGTTTTAGCAACTTTTGAGAAAGCAGTATTCCTCGCTCAACAAAAATCAACGTACTTTGAGCTAGATTTAGAGTCGCGTATCAATTGAGACACATATACTCCATATGCTGGTGCCGCTTTATCAAATTCATAAATATATATGATTTGGCAACCACCGTTCTACATGTAATGGACGCTTTAGAAACCTATTTATAGAACACAGCAGAAATGTGGAGAAATGCTCTCTTCAGTTGGACTACCTACATCAAATGTATTTCTTTCTAAGCAATGTTTTGTTGTCCTAATAAAATGAAGCAAATGCATTGGTATGCAATGCTAGTACGATAAGTACAGAATAAAATGAAAACTCAAACGGTTTTGAAATAATATGCTTGGTCCTTAATATGCAAGATGCATATATAGTTACAATGTAGAACATAAAGTTGTTTAATGACTCTATCAAGGGTATTGGGAAAGATAATGTTTGCTGTTTTTTCTTTAAAAAACGAAAGACATGGCTAATTCTTAATCTAAGAGCTTGTTAAAATCAGAGACATGTATACTAAAGAGATTAGCGACTTGTAAATCTCGCTGACTTCACGCGTGTAAACTCGTACCCAGCATCCTCTAATCATATGATAACGAGATTAGCGGTAGTCTAGGCAATCGATAATAATCACTCGGAACACCCTGTTGTTTTTCTTTGTATTAAGGACCAGGACAAAGACCACAGGCACTTGTTTCTATCCATTGGAAGAACCGGCACTATCAACGTATATTTTCTTCCAATGGATAGAAACAAGTGCCTGTGACAAAGACTTTCAGAATTAAAATCTTGTATTGTAAACAAATTCGCAGGTGAATAATAATGACACTGTTTACATGTAGCTGCATGCAATCGGTCTATTAATTAGGGGGTCCCATGATTAGGTGTGTATGTGGAAAATTATTATCTTTGCAAGAAATAACTGTGTAATGGCGAAGATGTCAGCAAGCGAAATTTCCCCTTTTAAAATTAACTTTCTATCATCTCAATATTTATATCTATATTAAAATTGATGCTTGGTGGTTGTTGTGATATTCACGATGTCCAAGACAGATTTTTTATCATTGGACGACAATGACACTGACCCAATTGTAGATAGTGACGACGACTTTGTTCTAGCGACAGGTGTGCACCCCCCCCCCCCAAAAAAAAAAAAGGTCAAGGAAATTGACAAGAGTTTAAGTGCAGATGTTACTGCTATACTTTGGTTACAAATGTCCTGACTTTGCTTTGACAAGATTCTGAAATCTATCTCTTGGTTCCTTGGACACACTTCAAGACAACATGGAAAACAATTGAAATGTAATTTAGGCGAAAATGTTATTTTTTTCTTCATCCTTTTAACAAGGACGCATTTGTTAAAAAAAAAAAAAGGATATGCAAAAGTGCATGTCCTTTAAAAGTATTTAAGGTCCTGTCCATGCATGCTATGTTAATTTTGTAATACTTCCCTAAGAAAAACTTTAAGAATCATCAATTCCGCCAAGATTGAATAATTATTTATATGAAAACAAAATGTCAAAGTGGCTTTGTACTTAATTAAATGGCTTCGTGGTGCATATATGACTTATTAAGCATAACAACTTGACAAGATATGTCGGGCTACTTTACACTGTGATAAAAAGTTTCAAGTTTTAACACCAGGGGTTCACACTACCTTGTTTATGATGTTAATAATTAATCTAGAAAGACTTCATCAATTTGTTAACAACAGGTGACATTTCTGCATGTCCAAGTGGTTTAATGGTGTCAAATTATAAACAGTTTTATTACCATGATCAAGATTTTTAATTAGCAACATTAAAACCTGTATCAATGGAGCTTAACAACAAGAACATTAGCATGTGTTTAGTAATTTATATGTCTCTGTTAAAATTAATAAATAACAAATGCGTATGTTTGTCGATTTTCTGAACGCAATATACGGTCACCAATCTAAAAAGTTCATGCTCGTGTCAATTTCTTTATTCCAGTCAAATGTGTTCCACGATTCTTACGCTTTTGGGTTTCATTCACAGTCCAAATTTCTTGACACAAAGTCATTGTATAAATAAAATAGATCGAAGGTGTGACTTGCGGTGATTTGCGTTCTTGAACACAGCGTATTACTCGTAACCAGAATATTTCATGCCCTTCTCGTAATCAATCTCTATTCTCGGTAAATGATGTTGTCATCATAATATATTGACTTAATCATTCAGTAAGAATACTCTAAGAAATACGAAAACCGAAATTTGAAACAGGAAATTTTACGTGAAACGAAATTATCGACGGTTACCGGTAACGGAAATGAACAAAAATCCGGAAATCGTAATTTTTTCAAAAATAAAAAAAATCGGGGCGGGAAGATTTCAGAGGGGCGGGCGGGGATGAAAATCTATCAATTAATTTTAATTGGCCTTAAAACCAAAACGCTAAAGTAGAATATTAAGATTTTAAAATGTTCAAATACGTTCCTGGACCTCTTGATACGAAAAAAAAAAGCAAAAGATTATCCCGACTATAGATTGTTCTAGTAAATAACGTTAAAGGATAGAAAAGAAGAAAGTAAACTTACATAATTATATCACCTGTCCTACATTAATCCATTTCAAACTCAGTGACACAGAATGTAAATAATGACTTTCATATCAAACATTAATGGTGGAATATTTTGTTATATCGACTTATAAACCATATGTCTGCAACATACGACAAATTTCAACATTTATCCAATCATCCGATATACTGATTTGTGTTGAGATTATGACCCCTTGAGAATTTTCTACTAAAATGTGCTTATTTGATGACCATTAATGATTCCCATTACCTTTTAAGTATTTGATTTCAAAGTCGATATTTGTTTGAAATTTCATTGTATTGAAATCGTTATAAAAACAGTCTGTTTGTACTAGTGTACATGTATTTCAGCGTTTTATAGATTAATGATGGTAAATTATACTTAACATGCCATGTAATTGTCAACATTCATCCATATTAACTGAGTGAGGGTTGCAATCAGTAGAATTCAAAAAGCTTCAGTTAAGAATTTGGCGGCAATTTTTTTAGCTGCTTTTTGGCAAAACGCACATTCTTATTATTTCGTATAAAATCTAGACCGACAATATTTGTCATACCACCCCCAAAAAGGCCTGCCATCGCCTGTATTCTACACCTCCACAGATGACAGAGGCAATTAAGCGCAGTAGGATCGACTTCGATAAAGGGTTTGACATCAACGATCCAGACCTACTGCGCACACAACCACACACATCGCCCGTCATCAACACTGAATCGAAAGAGGCAATACAAACAGCCATGCTAGCAGAACAACCTGATATTCCGTACCATCCACAACAACGCAGTCGGAGTAAAATGAAGGCCAAACGACAAACAGACACCGGTCTGTAAATAGGTTTTTTCCAGTCTGCAATATCCAGACAGGATAGCCGGACGTTAAACATCCACATATCATCATTATACCACATCTTCTTATAACTATCGACAATGTTAGATCTGCAAGAATGCGATAGAATTTTGTTTTTTCCCTTTCTCTTCACTCAGATTTTTAAGTTTATATTAAAAAGAAGATGTGAGACAACTCTCTACAACAGCCCAAGAAATTAACAACTATAGGTCACCGTATGGCCTTCAACAATAAGCCCAGTATATCGCATAGTCAGCTATAAAAGGCCCCGAAATGACAAAAGTAAAACAATTCAACGAGAAAACTAACGGCCTAGTTTATGTACAAAAATGAACGAAAAACAAATATGTTACACATCAACAAACGACAACCACTGATTTACAGGCTCCTGACTTGGGACAGGCACATGCATACAGAATGTGGCGGGGTTCAACATGTTAGCGGGATCCCAACCCTCCCCTTACCTGACACAGTGGTATAACATTACAACACAAGAACGAGAACGAGACTATAAAAATCAGTTGGAAAATTACCGTTTCTGTAGTTCTGTGTATCAGGAAATTTCAAAAGTGCAACTATAAACAGCAAAAATACTGAATATCATATTAAATGGGAATTGCCATTTTGTTCATTAGAATAATATAAGGGGAAATTTCGTTCACTACAGTAATGTTTATTGTTTCATTGCAATTAATTCAAAAGGTTGATTTTTTACCGAAATTCTCCAGAGCTTGTATTTATAACATAGATGTTCGTTATAATATTGTTATATTTCAAACATAGATAATTTACTGTGTCCATTGTATTTTAGCATGAACAGTACTGTAGTTAAAATGTAGTTTGTCTCTGGTGATTGACATGTTTTGTTGAAAGCCTACCTGCATATTATTAAAAATTATATTTTGTACGCGATATCAGTGACATTTTTTTCTTTCTCTTAATAATGTGGGGCTATGGAAGAAAGGAAAATACATGTTAGGCTATCGTTAAACCCTTCTATCATGGAACATGTTATCAATATAGTCACCTTTAAAAATCAGTCATTATAGAACTGAGCCGGGACAGACGTCTTATAAAAAATCTGTGTGGTTAATTTCTTACAGAAATTTTTACCTTTTTGCTATATTCTGTTTTTTTAAGTTTAGTTTTTTTTCACAAACTTATTATGTTTATATGACAATAAAGATATTATTATAATTGTTATTGTATGAACTACAGCATAGATAAGATATGCGACTTCACACGATTCTACATCATTGTGCATTAATTTTGCAGAACTCGGTACGACGGTTTGGAACTCTGATGCAAATAGATATAAGAAGGAGTGGTATGAGTGCCAATGAGACAACTCGATCTCTCATCCATGTCTGAATTTGTAAAAGTAAACTGGGCCATTATAGGTCAAAGTACGGTCTTCAACACGGAGTCTTGGCTCACACTGAACAGCAAGCTATAAACCCAAAAATGATATGTGTAAGACCATTCAAACGGGAAAACCAATGGTATAATCTATATGAAAACATGGTAAACTAAACAAGATTTTTTCTGTATTTTTGTTTATTTTTCTTTTTTGTGTGATCGAGGTTTTTTTTTACTATTTTTCTTTATTAATTGTGTTTTTCTTCAAATTTCTCAACTGGAAACTGACCACTGTTCCAATCTGGCTGGCCAAAAGAATGATGTTTCCACTCAAACAGGGGCATATAGCTATATAGGTATCAATTAAAAAATATGTGTATGCTAGTGTTTAAAAACATAGAAGAAATACATATTTCTTACAACTCCTACAGAATGAGATTTTTTTTATAGTCAGTCACATGCAAAAACAAAATGATATATGAAGTTGAGAACTTTTGTCATTAGGATGGGGATCGAGTCTGTTATATTACTATTAATTAGTGTCTTTCTTCGTTTAATTATAGATTATCTGTTTATCGCTATTTTACCTACGACGACGTTGTCAATTCCATGTCAATTTCATTAGCAACGTGCCTCCTTGGTTTCTAGCAATAAAATTTTCCATCTCAAGCGAGAAGCATGATATGAAAATTTATCACAAAAAAAGATGAAAGGAAAAATGCACAAAATTACGATAATGCATATCATTCGAGTCAATTTAGCAATTATTATTTGATAGGTCTATGTGACAGTCAGTATAAATAGCAGAATGAACAAATAGCGCTTTAGCTTACTTTAAAAGTGGTCGTACATTTTTAAATAAAGGTGTTCGTAAAGCTTATTGCTTAGTTTTTCTCCGTCAACATGGTCAATAATATCCTCAAACTATAAATATTCAAAAGAACTTAGGTTCATGTGGACCCTATGACTAAAATGGCCGTATTTTCACCTCAAAAGTTACTCTGAGTACAGACAAACCTGCGCATCTGTAAAAGAATTAAGGCATAGCATGCCCTAGATAAATGAATTTTAAGTATGTTTTATGTTTTAGAAAAATAAAAACTTACCAGGATTTTGCCATGCACTTTTTTTTCAATCCTCCAGAAGGTGCCAAATAAACTAAGTTGGGAAACAGGTTTGAGAACTTTCCCACAGGTAAAAATTAAAGTGAGCATTTTTAATTGACATGGACATTAGACGGACAATAGATACCTGACAATAATTGGTTATTTAAACTGTGTACCTCAGTGGACCATTTCAAGGTAAACTCAACTGTTTGTTAATTTTATCACCTTCTGCAGAGACGAAAAAAAGTGTACGGCAAAATCCAGTTAAGTTATGAATTTTCTAAATCATACAATGCATTTGAATTCTATTTATCTAGGGCATGCTATGCCTTAAAACTTTTCCAGATACACAGGTTTGCCTGTACGCAGAGAAAAATTTGAGGTGAAAATACGGCCATTTTAACCATAGGGTCCACATGAACCTTAACCAATCCATTTTCTTAGCCAAAATCTCAAATAAGAGACTGAATTTTGCTTATATTATTCAAGGATTTGTTTATAATGATAAGAATGATTTTAAGTACATCATGCAAGGATTTGTATAGTGAAAATCCTTGCATCATGTAAAGTTTGAGAGAATTTCAATCCGGATTAATTTATCATACCGTTATTGTTACCCAGGTCACGTGTGTAAACAAGAAAGAAGATCGAACACGACTGAGTTGCGTGGCAGTTTAAATCAAGATGGCAGGAACTTCATCAAGTTATAGACTATTTAAGTTTTGCAGAATGTTGAATATACCTATGAAACATGGTAAGGATAAGTTGTGTTTTCTTTAATATTTAAACAAAATGTTTAGAGACATGTTGGCACGCACCGGCAAGGTGCGTGAACTGGTTCTTTTCTTATGTAATGCCGGTATTGTAAGTAAGTGACAGGTAACATTCAGAAGTAAACCAGTTCGAAAAAAGTTTGACTAGAGTACCGAAAAGTTGAACAATGTCAGCTATTTGGAACGTACATGCACTGTAAACTGGACCCCTGTTGTGTTCACTTATCGCTACACTGACAACAGGTATGGCCTAAATCCCGTGGTCAGAATTCTGACCACGGGATTTAATAATTCGACGAGACTAGTACATCATGGGCTATGTTTATTTATGTATTTATATACTGATAGCAAATCAAAGAAAAATTAGCACATTTATTACCCTACTGAGTTCTAAAGGGAATAAAAGATACCGGCTCAGTTTGTCAAGAACATGTTAACACGCTCGTTGGTCATTTATCTGCGCTACTACCATGGGGTAAATTAACAGATACTTGTTTATTTTGAGGCATAGCAGTATTAACAATTGAGGTCAATTTCCTATCACTTTTAATTGGCCAATTTTAATAACGAATCGTTGAATTTGTAAGACTCATCCAATTTAAATGCCAATGTGACAATAGCTCCAACCCGTTCCTTCGGTGCGAAGCTATAGATAGAACGGCGGACCAGTTTACATGCACTATTGATTAAAAAAAAAAAATGATAATTAAAATTTACCCTGATTATTGCAAAGTACTGAAATAAGTGACTTACAGATTTTTTCAGCCGTTAAAAAGCAAAAATATTGAAAAAAGTTCTTATCTGTAAATTACCTAGTCCAAATAATTGACGTCTGGCAAGGCTATTTTATTTTTTTTCTGGGACATACGAAAGGCGTCCCAGAAAAAAATTAAAATAGCCTTGCCAGACGTCATAATTATTTGGACTATAAATTACCATGCATGTACATGTATCATAAAGAAGGGTAGTCCAAATAATTATGACGTCTTGAAAGACTATAATAGCCTTTCAAGACGTCATAATTATTTGGACTAAAAGAAGGGTGGTACTTTCATGATGTATAACAGTAAAATTTCTTGCCAAATGACGTAAACGATAAATTTTGGTGCATGACGAAAAATTGTAAACCTTCTTTTAGACATGATTATTTGTAAAATGACTTAATTCTGATTGTAGTAGCAGTAGTAAATTCAAAGGAATTACAGTAGTAAATTCAAAGGAATTACATCTTTTTTTTATTATGATGAAAACACCAGGAATATATTGTATGGTCTACATATAGTTAAATTATTTCTCTAAATTAACTTTAAATATTAAATTACCAATGATAATAAGACATGGGTGTTATTTACTTACATGTAAGGCTAAAAAAAATATGTCTGTTTACGGTTACCCGACCTACCCTATTTTTGAGCGCCGACCCTAAGTCATTTTATTTCCGTTGTAAAGTGAAAAATAAACTGAACTCGTGCCAAAAGGGAAGTTCTTGTTGCCAATAATATAAATCCATTGCCTGATACATCCTGATGTTCACTATCGTGAATATGACAGCTGTTTTAAGGAAATTCGCGACTCGTGATGAAAATGACACTTTACTGCCATTTTTGTCGAGCCTTCGACTTTAGTCGAAAAAGCGAGACTAAAGGATCCTACATTCCGTCGGCGGCGTCCACAAATATTCACTCTGTGGTTAAAGTTTTTGAAATTTTAATAACTTTCTTAAACTATACTGAATTTCTACCAAACTTGGACAGAAGCTTGTTTATGATCATAAGAAAGTATCCAGTAGTAAATTTTGTAAAAAAAAATTTCCGTATTTTACTTATAAATGGACTTAGTTTTTCTGCGAGGAAACATTACATTCACTCTGTGGTTAAAGTTTTTAAAATTTTAATAACTTTCATAAACTATCCTTGATTTGTACCAAACTTAGACAGAAGCTTGTTTATGATCATAAGATAGTATCAAGAAGAAAATTTTGTAAAAATAAATTTCCACTTTTCCGTATTTTACTTATAAATGGACTTAGTTTTTTTGCCAGAAACAAAACATTCACTCTGTGGTTTAAGTTTTTAAAATTTTTATAATGTTCTTAAAACTATCCTGGATTTCTACTAAACTTAGACAAAAGCTTGTTTCTGATCATAAGATATTATTCAGAAGTAAATTTTGTAAAAAAAAAATTCACTTTTTCCATATTTTACTTATAATTGGACTTAGTTTTTCTTCCAGTTAACATTACATACAGTCTGCAGTTAAAGTTTATAAAACATTTATTAGATTCATAAACTATCCTGGATTTTTTACCAAACTTAAAAGCTTCTTTCAATCAAAAGACAGTATCGAGAGGGAAATTTTTATTGATGTTTTTCCTCATTTTTGTTGAGTCTGCGATTAACAGCAAAAGTAGGCGAGACACTCGGACGACGATAAAATGCAACCGCATTTACTCAAAATCATGACACAAAAAATAAAATGGAAATACTGACCTACATGTACATGTACTTACCCTATTTATTTTAAGTATGTAACCTTAAACACACATATATATTTTTTTGGCCTAATATGATAATGTTTCTACAATAACCAATGCACTGGATGCACTTATTTAAAAAAATTATAAGTTTATATGATTATGGATATTTAGCATATTTAGTTCACAGTTTGTATTATTATATATACAGATATGTTCTCAGAATTTGATATTATTACAGAAATTGGAAATGGACAAGTTATCAAGAGAGCTATGTCAACTAAAGTCAAGGTAATTTGTGTTTCAGAACATACATGTAGATGTAGAAGGGGCGTGCAGAATATTATTGATATGTAGATTATAAAAGCTTGGGTACAAATATAGCAAAGATTTTAGAAAGGAAAGATTTTCAATATCCTTGTATTTATTTTTGAACATGTCGAAATAAGTCTGAAACTTGATAGTATACTGCATCAGAAATCCTAGGGAGAGAAATTTCTCTATAAGGTGCTTTGTTGTCTGGTGTGGAGAGCCCAGTGTGAAACTGTCAAACTGAGGACATTCAGGCCAACAAGTTTAGTAAGTAAACTTTACATGTAGTTATATATTGTAGAGTCAGACAAGAAATTTATAGATAAACATAAAGTCATGAGCTCTTTAACTGACATGCTGTTTGTTGTAACAGTGATAAAACACCTTGAATGTTTTCCACTGTCAGTAGAAGTGTTCAACCCTTTGATTTTCAAATACAGTGTTCTTCATAAATATTCTATAAATTGACAGATGTCCTTATTTGTATTAACTTGCACATGTACCAGCTTTAACAATTATCTGACCTTTCATTTATAATACAGATTTCAACTGAAAGTTTAGTCAGCTATAAAAGGCCCCGAAATGACAAAGTAAAGCAATTCAAACGAGAAAACTAACAGCCTTATTTAAGTACAAAAAATGAAAGAAAAACAAATTTACTTGTACATGTACATCCCAACAACAAAAAGACACTAGGTACAGATCTGAGAGTACTCACAGTTAGTTCAAAGCCACTAACAACTAATAAAAAAAATTCATGTATCTAGGACTAAACTATCCATCCATACACATCAAACATCTAATGGATTTAGTTTAAAGACAAGGCCGACACATGTACATTTATCCTTGATGCAGAGCACAGGTTTAAGGCTGTAATGTATAAATCCCCAGGATTGACTTAGCTAGCCCACTTTAATATAATAGACACTTGATGTCATTTTGGAGAAGGGTAACATTGACAAGATTTTAATCAAAGTTTAGGACTTGCTGTATTATCTGACTTTGAATGTTTCCTATTTCATGTATATAATCATCTTCCTTAGTTACATTGTACCATTCTGGGTAATCATACAGTAATATTAGCAGAATGATTAAAAAATGTCCCTGGAGTATTTTATATAAGGAGAGATTTGTTTTTTATTAGCTTTAAGAAGGGTTAAATGCAGTAAATCTTGTTTGTTTTTCAGCAATCCTAACCATGTGATAGCTGAACCTGCTCCTAAACCTGACACTTAATTATATATTTGTTACACTGATGTTGTTTCGTACAGTTTTAAATTAAGATTAAAAAGCTTCTCCTTCATGTCCTTTGAAACAGTATATCAATTGAAACCAAACAAGCTTGATAACATTTATATCAAAATTGTAAATTTTTAAACTAGATGATTTGTCTCGGTCTTTTTCTGAAATTAGTTCCATCAAAACTTTTGATTTTTCAACCCTGTATACCACCATTCCCCATGTGAAATTGAAAAATCGCCTAAAAGAAATAATCCACAATGCCTTTCAACATAAAAATGGTAGCATGCGCTTTAAATTTATTACTTTGGGATTTCATAAGGCATATTTCGTAAATAGTGACAAACAAAAAGGTAAAATATGCTACACAGAAGAACAAGTGGTCAGTATGCTGGAGTTTCTTATCGACAACATATTTGTTGAGTTTGGAGGTAGACTTTTCCAACAAATTGTCGGCATTCCTATGGGAACAAACTGTGCGCCTCTTCTTGCCGACCTCTTCATATTTTCATATGAATCGGAGTTCCTCCAAACACTTGTAAAAAACAAGAGAATCAAAGAAGCCAGATTATTTAATTTATTATACTTCTTTTGTATTTGATTTCACCTTTCGCAATGATTTTTTCAATTGGAAACACCAGAATTCAAGACGCGACAAATATTTTTTACTGAAATGTTTGCCTTTTTTGCTGCGTAATTCCCTAAATGTATCACTTGGGTATTTCTGTAAACATAATCTATTAAAATGGGAAATTGTCTGGTTTAGTTTGTACTGTTTATGGAATTAGGCAATATTTGGTCACATTGGAAGCATTTTCAGTTTTAGAATTGTTCATCTAAGAAAAAAAAGAGGCCAACTTGAGGCTAAATTTACATAGAATTTATACTCTTCTGTGTAAAGAATTGTTCACATTCTTGATAATTCATGCAGCAAATATTTCCAAAGTGCTTCATTTTGTAGTTTCTTTCTTTTATTATATCAGACATAAATAATTTTTCATTTCCTACTGTTTGGAAGGACTTTTGGTGGAAATGAATACTCCCAAGGGACATAATTCAGCTTTTTCATTGATTAATACAGGCAACAAAGGCAACTTTACAGCTGAGTATTTTGCATATTTAATGTTTAAAGTGTCTAATATCTTTGTTTTCATCATCTCAAGACAGAATAATAGATTTTATAACAAGCTCTGAAATTTTTAACCACAATATGGCATATCATCGCTGTTATGCAAAAACCTCGTATCTCAACATTTTGCGGAAATCTTTTTATCGATTATTTAGAATTAAATATGTATGTTCCACTATATGCGAAAATATCTGACGTTCTAACCAATCATCAACCCGAATTCTGACATGTGACGAAAAAGTGTAGTCGGATTGGTGAGACATTTTGTTGTGCAAAAATATCGTATCTCAAAAGAAAAAAATTTTGCACGGCAGCTGACATTATTACAGGTACAGTTTTATCAATTTTAGGTTCTCAAAGCTAATATATTAGCTTAAAAATAATGAAAATACAATATAGGTGCAGAAATTTTTGCTCGTCTTGGTAATTGATTGGTTAGAAGATCAGATATTTTCGCATACAGCGGAACATACATATTAAATTCTAAATAATCGAAAAAAGATTTCAGATTTTACTGCCTGGTGTAAAATTATCAAAACCTTAGATACGAGGTTTTTGCATAACAGCGACGATATACTAAAGCATGGAATGGAGATTAGTATGAAAAATCTTGAATTTGTGCATTTGTTGAAAATTTTTGATAAAATGAATAAAAATTGAATGGAACTGTCCATTTTATCTGTTTAAATGGAACTATTTATCATTCTTTTTAAATAAGATAAGATATGATTGGATACAGGTTGTTTATTAAGGCTTTTCTGAAAGAAGTAGAGAATGAGGTAAACCAGCATGTAGGGGTGGGGACATAAAATGATCTATGTTTCTTTAAGTACTGGGGACATACAAGTATTTATTATAGCCAAGGTTTTCACAATAGCCCAGTATTGCATTACTAATGTCATAAGAATTATTTATATCTTTATGTCACAGTATAGGGAAAACGGTAGTATTTAATTTTCCCAGCATTAGGTTGGCCTTTTGTGTACCCAAGGCAGGTGAAGGAAGTCAAATTAGGAGCGCTGTGATTGGATATAAGGGTACAATTTATTTTGTATTTATCTATGAATAAGTGCAGTGTGTATATTTACAATATAAATTTTGAAACCTATTGAAATATTTTCTAGAGAATTATTCAAAAAGACTTGCAAAATTTCATAATTTTGGTGCAAAATGACGGTGGGCATGGATAACATAAACAAGCTCCGTTGGAAGTTGGTCATGATACTATTTGGCTTTAATTTTTAAAACACAATAATAAAGTACTAACACAACATATTATAACTGTTTTATCCAGGTTTTTATCTTAAAAAGTGGTAAATTTAGAAAATGTTAATATTGTCGCCTATGGCAGAATAAATAGTACCGTTTTCCCTATATGGTGATTGTTAATAAGCATCATTAAAGAGATGATCAGATAAGTGAATTCTACACCAACAGTGTAATTATTGATTGTGGAAACATTTTGTATAAAACTTGATCTTAAATTGATAACATAGGATCAATAGATAATTCTGTACACATATGTAACTAAGTGACAGATGAGAATGTACTTCATCTCAACATGTCAACACAGACATTTCTATACAAAAATCTGTCTGAAGGAAAACATTTAGTTGTATGGATTTATCTATTCAAATCTGTCTACATTTTAAGCATTTATGGAAATGTGAAAATACACTGAGTATTAAAAGTATTAGCATCTTATTTTGTAATAAAAACATTTAAACTTAATTTAAAACTTTTATATAACTCATAGAAGCGGATCCAGGGGGAGGGTCCTGGAGGTTGGAACCCCCCTTTTTTGGGGGGGACAATCAATGAATTTGAATGAGTACACATAGGTGGAACTCAAAATATACAAATATTTTACAGAAACACATGTTGAACATGTTGAATCCAATTTTTGTTGATTTTTCTTTTATCATTACAAGAGTTAAAGAACCTAATGTTCAGTAAAAAAATAAAAAAAAAAATGTTATGTACAAATTGGTGTATGAACAGGGTTCTTGAATGGCTCAAATAGTTTGAGATGAATTTAGGTTTTTAATTTCATGTTGCATGCTTCTGGAAAATCTGTTTATGATAAACCTAGCTGAAAGTTTTTGTAATTTGTTTCTAAATGATCCTATGCCATTGTATTGTATCTCATATGCTTGCAAATGACTCCTACTTTTCAATTGAATAGTTTAGAGAGTGTGTCCCAGATTTGCTGGGGTATGCTTGGTTGTGGAAATAACTTTTAATTTTTTAACTTAATCAATTGTTCCATGGCTTTCAGATTATGCAGATTGATGATCTCACTTTTACAAATTTAACCCCAACACATTTTTGTTAAGGGACCAGCTGAAGACCCCCTCCAGGTGCAGGATATCCATCCACAATTTTATTATAAATACATTTGGTGTATTTACTGTCTTCTGATTGGTTAAAAAGTATTACTTCTATTTTCAATGTTGTCAATTTTTATGGCGACACACCCACTCTGACGTTGTGTATTCATACGCCAACATGTGTGTACGTTGTTATTGTTAGTATGAATAACATAAAAAGTTCTTTGAGCCTTTAATATTTTTGATAGAAATTTATTTATAATGAATGGAAATAATTTATTTTGAATTAATTGAACCATAAAATAAATTTTTGACTCTTCACATTTTACATGTTTTACATTATCCACTTCGGGGAATATTCAATGTCAAATGTCAAAAATTGATTTTATGGTTCAATAAATTCAAAATAAATAATAGCCATTCATTAGATAAAATCAAAAGTTGCAAGTTGAAATAATTTTTTACAGAAAACTACTCAGTTGAAACAGATGCTGAATTCCAAAGAATTAGAATTTATAATGGAGGCTCATAATGGTCTTAGTGCCAGAATAGTTCAGGAAGCAGGTAACTAAAGTACTGTTTATTAGTTTTAAAATGTTTTGCTGTTTAAATTTTTTTAAGTTATACTTTGAAGGCTTTGATTTAGAGCAGCTACTAACTGAAGAATCATATATTCTTGTTTTTATCAATTTTTTGGTATTCAGGAAATTTTGCATTTTCATGGACATGATGGATATTTGATTGTGTGGTCTAAATTGACAACTAATAGTGTTTGTTGAAAGCCTTTAAGGTGCATTATTATAATACTGCATTCAAATATATTTATACCAAATGTGGTATCAAAGCTACATTGTACAAAGTGTCAATACCCAAATGTTGGTAATAAAAAAAGTAGTTAGAAAAAAATTGACAACAAAAGAAAAAAAGACATCAATTACATATAAAAAATGGCTGGAACATGCTCTCTTGCATAAATTCACATATTAATTAAAACCTGGATGAAGTGTCAAGGGGAGGTAATCTTGTACAAGGTGTTATCAATTAGGTCCAATGAGAGTTACCTCGCTTGTATGCTGTTAACCCACAAACTCATAAAAAAAATGATATCCCACAAATTATATTGAAGCCACAGTCATGACAGTACCAACATGAGACAGGATAAAAAGTGTAAATATGATTTAGACATAATGCAATAATTAAGGTTTCGCTTGTAATACTTTGTATTCAATGTAGTATTAGCAGGAAGGACATTTAATTCCCAAGTTTTATGTACATATTTATTAACATTATATGATTGATTGGTCTTCTGTCTATTGGAATAAGATTAAGGACATGAAATTTATACACTTAGTTAAAATTACCATTTAGTTCTTTTGTTCAGCTGTTTTTTGTGTATTAAACAATTATTTCTGTCAATATTTCACTAAATTGTACTTTTATAGGATTTAAGGGTATTTGGGGGAGTGGATTGTCAGTATCTGCCCAGCTAGGCGTGAGAGATAGTAATGAAGCATCGTGGACACAAGTTGTAGAAGTGTTGGAGTTTATGAGTGATGCTTCAGATGTACCCATCCTACTGGATGCTGATACAGGATATGGAAATTTCAATAATGCTAGACGACTAGTCAGGAAACTGGAGGATAGAGGAGTAGCAGGTATAATGATGTGTACTTTTAAAACATGATTATAATTTACAAGTAACCAGTTGTGGATAAAAAAAAAGACACATAGTTTTGGTTGAAATCACCTTTGATAATTTGTCTTATTCATGAAATGAATGAAAGTAATCTAAAACATGTTTGCTTTCATAGGAAAGAATAGGCTGGGATTGATTAATTTGTACAAATTGGCCCTGATGGAAAAACTGGTTAAACTAACAAAAAGAAGACCTTGAATACATTTATTGTCAGATATCTTTTATTGTGTGTGTAGGTGTACTAGATTTCATATACATGTACTTAAAAATCAAAATTTTAGGGGCATTTAACTTAACTTATATATATATGAAAAACTAAAAAAAAAAGTGAAAAGCATGTGCTACAAATTTAGCTCTCCAATCTCCATTAGCATGATTAGCATGAACTAATGTATAATGAATATCTGTTTAAGGTGCCTGTTTAGAAGACAAACTGTTCCCTAAAACAAACTCTCTACATGATGGAAGAGCACAGCCATTGGCTGATATAGAGGAATTTGCTTTGAAAATCAAGGTAATAAAAATGGATATAAATTTTTTCATAAGGTTTAAATTTAGAAGTGTTTTCATCAATTGAATTAAAACTTGAATTGTAACCTATTCTGATTAAAAAAAAATCCACTGTCAAAAGAATTTGATTCTGTTTATTTGCATATAAAAAGATGATGAAGAATAAGATGTTACATAAAATTTCAATAATTACCATTACAAAACACCAGTATGATCAATTTAAGTCTGACACTTACACAATATGTATATTTAGTACCACACTTAATTTCAGGCTTGTAAGGACTCACAGACAGATCCTGATTTCTGTATTGTGGCTAGAGTTGAAGCCTTTATAGCAGGCTGGGGTTTAGATGAAGCTCTGAAAAGGGCAGAAGCATACAGAAATGCAGGTAAAAAACTAGCTGGTATATTTATTACATAAACAGAATTCTTTAATAACTATGTATTTTATTTTCAATGCTAAGGAACTACAAATCAGAACCTTTTTGAAAGTTGGTTTCAAGCTTCAGTTGCTGGACCATATTATACAGTGTGATGCATTTTAAAGTTGATCAACTTTTTTGTGACCATATTATGCATTATGTCATGCATTTTCAAATTAATTGCTCATCAACCATCTATTTACAAAATACTTATACAAATGTATATTCTAAAAAAATTCTATCACACTTTTCTCTGCAACTTTAAAATGTGAATACCCTTATATTTTGAGTCATGCTGAACAGCTTATTGTCTACCAAATACAGCATGAGCTCACCATGCTCACTGTTCAACTACTGTGGGTGCTAAACACTTTCATATATAAAAAACTAGGGGTTATTCCCCGACTAAAAATAACCATGGCTTGAAACCCATGTTTATTTACTTAATTGGTGAAAAGTATCATGTTTTTTGTATTTGATTGTAAACATTAGTTAACTAGCTTTCAATTAAAACAGGTTAAATGATTGAAATAATTTTTAAAGTTATATTAAATAAACATGTTTTGAGGGGAGACAACACTGTAAACATCCTGTTTTTAGGCAGTGAAAAATGAAAACTTATTTGCAGCCATTGTAGCTCTTTTGGGAGCAGGAGACCTTCCCCTGAAACAAGACTTATTTGAAAGGCCTTGTAAAAATTTCATACAGTTTTGATTATGAAAAATGTGCATGTCTTTATGGGTATGAACATGACCTGATTTAAGGTTTTTTTATACGACCGCAAAATTTGAAAAAAATTTCGTTGTATATTGCTATCACGTTGGCGTCATCGTCGTCGTCGTCGTCGTCCGAATACTTTTAGTTTTCGCACTCTAACTTTAGTAAAAGTGAATAGAAATCAATGAAATTTAAACACAAGGTTTATGACCACAAAAGGAAGGTTGGGATTGATTTTGGGAGTTTTGGTCCCAACATTTTAGGAATTGGGGGCCAAAAAGGGCCCAAATAAGCATTTTCTTGGTTTTCGCACTATAACTTTAGTTTAAGTGAATAGAAATCTATGAAATTTTGACACAAGGTTTATGACCACAAAAGGAAGGTTGGGATTGATTTTGGGAGTTTTGGTTCCAACAGTTTAGGAATTAAGGGCCAAAAAAGGGCCCAAATAAGCATTATTCTTGGTTTTCGCACAATAACTTTAGTATAAGTAAATAGAAATTGATGAAATTTTAACACAAGGTTTATGACCACAAAAGGAAGGTTGGGATTGATTTTTGAAGTTTTGGTCCTAACAGTTTAGGAATAAGGGGCCCAAAGGGTCCAAAATTGAACTTATTGTGATTTCATCAAAAATTGAATAATTGGGGTTCTTTGATATGCCGAATCTAACTATGTATGTAGATTCTTAATTTTTGGTCCCGTTTTCAAATTGGTCTACATTAAGGTCCATAGGGTCCAAAATTAAACTTAGTTTGATTTTAACAAAAATTGAATCCTTGGGGTTCTTTGATATGCTGAATTTAAAAATGTACTTAGATTTTTAATTATTGGCCTAGTTTTCAAGTTGGTCCAAATGGGGGTCCAAAATTAAACTTTGTTTGATTTCATCAAAAATTGAATAAATGGGTTCTTTGATATGCCAAATCTAACTGTGTATGTAGATTCTTAATTTTTGGTCCAGTTTTCAAATTGGTCTACATTAAGGTCCAAAGGGCCAAAATTAAACAAAGTTTGATTTTAACAAAAATTAAATTCTTGGGCTTATTTGATATGCTTTATCTAAATATGTACTTTGATTTTTGATTATGGGCCCAGTTTTCAAGTTGGTCCAAATCAGGATTCCATATCAAGTATTGTGCAATAGCAAGAAATTTTTAATTGCACAGTATTGCACAATAGCAAGAAATATCTAATTGCACAATATTGTGCAATAGCAATTAATTTTCAATTGAAGTTATCTTTCTTTGTATAGAATAGTAGTTGATAATATATATGGGAAATTTGCCAGACATGACTATGATGTCATTTTCTATTTTTATTTGCCAATAACTTTATGTAAATAACTTCATTGGAAATTTGCCAATACAAAATGTTGCTGATGAAGCTTTTTTTCCTTATCTTATCTAAAATGTTTTTAGATAATGTATGTTGGACATTTGCCAGACATGACTATGATGTCATTTTCTATTTTTATTTGCCAATAACTTTATGTAAATAACTTCATTGGAAATTTGCCAATATAAAATGTTGCTGATGAAGTTTTTTTTATTGTTTTATACAATAAACAATGTATATTCACTTTTACTACCAACCAATCTTTACCATTCAGTGATAACAAGCACTTTATTTTTACATTTTGATATTTTATGATGTATTTAAAAGAGTAGTTATTGTTGCAAACTCCATTAGAAATTTGAATTGATATCAGTTTTGGAAAAAGGGAAACGGGGATGTGAAAAAAGGGGGGGGGGGTTTAAATTTTTCTCATTTCAGATTTCATAAATAAAAAGAAAATTTATTCAAACATTTTTTTGAGAGGATTAATATTCAACAGCATAGTGAATTGCTCAAAGGCAAAAAAAAACTTTTTAAGTTCATTAGACCACATTCATTCTGTGTCAGAAACCTATGCTGTGTCAACTATTTAATTTTAGATTTAAAAAGTTTGAAGAAATCTTTGATTTGTAAAATCTTGACATTTTTTTTGTGTAAAAAAAAACCATGTAATGTCAAAAATTTTATCACAATCCAAATTCAGAGCTGTATCACGCTTGAATGTTTTGTCCATACTTGCCCCAACTGTTCAGGGTTCGACCTCTGCGGTCGTATAAAGCTGCGCCCTGCGGAGCACCTGGTTTATGTTCAAATTAGGCATTTTTTCCTCATGTTCTTTGGATGGATTTTTTTTAATATGATAAAAGTACACTTTATATTTATTTCATTAGAAACTAGAGAACATTCTGATTCCAGTGATATCTAGTTTTATACAAGTATCTTTATTAATCAGTTCACCACTAAGGGTCACTTATGCATAGTCCCTCAAAATATGACATCATAGAAAAAAACTGTTGATTGCACCCTGTGAAAGTACTTTTATTCATGGGGTGCCAATTTTTGTAGTTTTCTTGGAGGATATAGTACTACTTTATCCACAAATGTAAGTGTCCAAAGAAACATAACAACTGTTATCCAAATCAAGACATGGAAAGATCATCATATAGATAAACCCATATAACCTAGAGAATACATAGAATATCTATATATAGCTAAAATCCATGAAGTTTAGCACCACAAATATGTAACTTTTGCTCAAAGCACAAATAAAAGTTCTTTCACGGCATTTGTTCCTATTTTACTTCTACTGTTTGTAATGTTTTGTTTGACATACATTGATGGGCTTATTGTTAATTTATATTCTAGAATTTGATATTTTTTTATAGGTGCAGATGCCATTTTAATGCACAGTAAGAAGGCTGATCCTTCTGACATAGAGGCCTTTATGAAGGCTTGGAACAATCAGGTTTGTATTATGATCAATAAGATTTGCTGTTGTATGATTATGTTACTGATTTATTGGGCTAAATAAATCATTAAATGTTATAGAGAGGTTACTTGGAAATTATCCTAACCTGGTATCCAAAAATATTCCAAAATTTTGTAAGAGGTGGTAATTATTTCTACTGTTCAAAGTATTCTTGAAAGATATATAGTGATTAATTTGTGTTGGTGGGTGCAGTCCTTATTTTACAATACCCAGCAGCTCCTTTTACATGTTCTATTCATCTGTAAATGATGAAATCATTATTTTAGAACCAAAAAAAGAGAACAATCATATGAGACATTAAATTTAACTTCCAAAATTTTATTACTAGAGTTTTGATCAGGGATCTGGAAACCTAGAATTTTTAGACATGAGCTTTAATAAATGAAACCTGTTTTATTGAAATTGCAGATTGGTATTACGGTCAAGAAATGTATTTGTTACAGAAATAATTTTTGGTCTTTTCATTGCAATTGGTTTTTTTATTTGTTTTTTTTTGGGGGGGAGGGGGGTAATTTGCTCCTGATTTTGTTTTGTTAGCTTCTATAAGAAAAACGAAATTATTGTTTCAAAAACTTTGGGTTTATCATAGTGACATCTTCGAGGAAAGGGATTGGGAATAGACCAGTTCCTACCATATAGACTACAAATCTTACAGATAAAAATGTTTCAGTTCATTGCTTTACTATAGAACTAACCTTTTGTTTCAGGGACCTGTAGTGATTGTACCAACAAAATACTACAAAACACCAACAGACCATTTCCGTGATATGGGTGTTTCTATGGTAATATGGGCCAATCATAACCTTAGAGCTTCTGTCAGTGCTATCCAACAAACAACCAAACAGATCTATGATGATCAATCGTTAGTTAATGTAGAAGATAAGGTAACTATTGCTCATCCTAATGGTATATCACCTATTCTTTTGACAGGCCCACTCAATAATTTTTTTCAACTTGCTAGTAAACTAGCTTAAAATCTACAGTAAGATTTGTCACCAAACATGCCAAAAGTACAAACTCAAATTATAATGTCTTAATATTATGTCTTTGTGGCGTATATTTCTAAAGGCTGCTGCTTTGTTAACAAGTAGATGATACCTATTTTAAGGTTTGGTAAACCTGACAATGAGTAAAACCCTCATTACAACTTTTCGCACTTGAACACAAAATGCTTTCTTGAGACAGTTTAAGTAGGGTGAGAACTAAGGACCAGTCACTCCATAATGCTGTCTTTATCTTAACATATGATTTAATAGACATATCCTTAACCATTACAGTGTTTTTATGCCCCACTTAAGAGCATTATGTTTTTTTCTCCATTCGTTCATTCGTCTGTCCAGCTTCAGGTTTAAGTATATTGTCAAGGTAGTTTTTGAGGAAGTCGAAGTCCAATCAACTTTGTTTGCCTCAACCAAATGTTATAAAACTTAAACACAATACAAATTACCATAATACACAGATCAAGTTCAAATTTGGGTTGTGTCACTTTTACAGTTCTTGAGTTATGCCCCTTTCAAAAGTTATATTGCAAGTTGAGACATTATCTGTGTCCCATGGATTTCATTCACAAGTTTTAAAGTTGATGAATTTTGAATTTCAATCATAACAGTAGTATTCAGTGTAATTTATATTATAAAATATATTATTAAACAAAATTTTTTTTATTTTAGATTGTTAGTGTGAAAGAAATATTCAGGTTACAAAGAGATGATGAATTAGTCCAAGCTGAAGACAAATATCTACCAAAAAATTAAACAAGAAATCATGGTGCTAAAAAATGTGTTCTTTAGATATTTCACTTGCAAATTAATTAGCCTTTAAGGTATTACTAAGCAGCAAAGTATCTGCACCGGTGATTTTATTCTGGTATTAATTGTTATTAACCAATAGAGCATACATGTATTAAATTTGTTGTTTTAAACTTTGGTATTTTTTGTATATTTTTAAGGGATATGGTCTAAAATATACTTTTTTTTATATACTTATACTTCAAGCAATATATAAGATAGTATTTATTTCATATAAGGACTTTATATTTATTTAATGGCTATATATGAATAATTTTATACAACTTGTTAGGGTTTTGACCGAGATGTCACAATTCACTGAACATTCTAATCATGCATATCGTGTATAAACTTTTAAGTTTAAGTAGTTTACCACAAAGTTATGGTTACATCAACTTGATACACATTTCACATGTTTATTATAATGTGAGCTTTTTGAAATATTGTAAAATTTTGTTTTTGGACCAGAATCCATGCTTTATATTCTTATTCTGCATTAAATAATATATTTGAGAAAATAATTTAATATTTAGAACTTTAAAACTTTAAATAACTTGAAATTGTCACCATGCATAGATGTTGAAAATCAAACCTTATCAATCAATCAATCCACAATTGTTAAAGTTCAAAGGTCAACATTTTTTTTATTAACAAGAAATAAAATAAATTTGTTTAAATTATACTATGCATATAACTCCCTGTTGAAGACCTATAATTGTTTTCTTTTATAAATTGTGACTTGGATGGAGAGTTGTCTAATTGGCACTCATACCACATCTTTTTATATCTATATACTATATTTATTATAAATAAAAAAAACACTTAATTTTTTTTTTGAAAGTATGATAATAATTGTGATTTTGGTAGACCATATCTCTAAGTTTAGTGGGAAACTATGTTAATCATATTAAGATGATTTTATCTAATGATACATGCCATATTTCTTGTTATAAATTTTGTCAACAAACCAATCTTGATTTTTACAGGTTGTTTATTGTGCCATTTTTAGTGAAAGGTATTTAAATTGTGGGAAATATTTTGTTAGTCAATAATTTAGAAACAAAATTTCGTTGTTTTGTAATAGGATGTTTGATTATTAAATGTAAATTTTACATTAGGGAACATTGTAATTTATAATTTTTAAATGACACAAATGGGTTATTTGTAAAAAGTTGACAAAGATGTTGGTATTATGGTATAAGTATTACTATGTGGTTGTATTGTGTAAATTCAAATTAAACATTCAGTTTTTCATAGCTTTCATGTTTTAAAAAAAATTAAAATGTAACATATTACTAAAATAAAGTAATTGTTGTCTGAATATATTATAAACTGACTGACCAAAATTTCATTATGACAACAATGTCCAAGTGGTCTAAGTAGTTTAACTACTGTATCACAAGCCTGTCAACACTGAGGTTGAGAGTTTAAACCCTACATGTGTTCAATTCCAATCTATCTTAATTGACAAGGATTATCAGTTTTCCTGCCATAGGTTGTAGTTCCTCTCAAGGCACTCTGGCTTCCTCCACCAATAAAAACTGACTGCCATGAAAAGCCAATAGTGCTAAAAATGGTGTTAAACATCAATCAATCATTACTATAGACAATCAAAAATAATTAGTATGACGTCAAAGAAGACAATTGTTTAATATTCTTTTTATTTAAAAATATTGGAAATTATATGTTTTGATTTCAATCCTAAAGGTTGGGAAATTTATCTGATAAGAATATTACAAATGTTACCTATTTATCAGTACATTTTTTTATAATTAAAAAAACAATATTTTCTTGGATAACAAGTTATTTAAAATAAATGTCTACATGTATGGTGTATGAGGGAGTTTTGACCAAGTTTAAGGCAGCTTAGAATGTCAATTTTCAGACATTTAAAAGGGAGACAATGTTTATTGTTGATCCCTGAGTACCGGTATTTAATCATTTTCCCGTTTCATTGACGACTTCTTTTCAAATCATGATCATTTTCCTTTGTGATGTATTATAAGTTCAGTATTAATTTTGTTCATATGTATCTCTTTTGAATAACATGTATGTGTATGAAAGCATTCCTTATTTATCTTCTTTGATAGACATTTACTGATGCATATTTATTATAAATAAAACATGCATTTGGATACTAAATTTTTTCAGTAGCATACATACAAAAATATATAATATATAAGTATTAGTCTTAGGAAAACATAATTTTTGTTTTAAGGTCTCTCAGAATATTTGATAACATTTTGATTGGTTAATGTTTTTATTAAACAAAAACTGAAGTTTACAGAAGATTGTCCAACCAACTATCTGTTAAACCTGTATTTTCTCATTAACTTTTGAAATCTGTATTGGACTTTTTTAAAACTATTATTAGTTTTTAATATACATTGTGTAGTGCTACTGTGATTTCATTAATTTATATTAGTAATATTTTTTACTAAAAGATCTGCCTTTACTTTAGGTCTGTAATGTCTACGAATCTCTGTTTTACAATGTCTGTTTTAAATCACAGAGCAGAATGAAATCTCATAGATTTATATTATACACTGAGTGCTTTTTTATGCTAAGTAATAGGTTAGTAATTTAGTAAGTTTTGTGTGTGAATCTTTTTTTATTATCAAGAACATTTTCATCAATTATGCTTAAAACATAAAAGATATGGTTATATGTTTGTTTAAAACGTGGTCAACTTTCTGGTACCTTTGATAACTGTTTACTAACTATTAACAGGTTTATCCATGAAGAATTACCAAATATTGTGATTGCAATTTCTTATTAAGACCAAACCTTAATTTTCCACATCAGACACCTATGTAAAGCAAATTTCATTTATACAGTGCAAAGTATCAAAGTCTAGTGAATTTCAATTTGCTGTTAAAAAATGGAGACGCACACACAATTTTAATTTAGCTTAATTAAATGTAATTTGATTCTTTTCTTTGGTGAATTTCAGATCATTTTAATTCCACATACTAAAAATTCTGCAGTCATGTTTTGTTTTTCAATCCTGTTCTTAAGAAGAAGAATTGTAACAGATAAATGATTTAATTTTGATAGAGATTTAAAGCAGGGAATGTGTCCAAAAAAGCAACAATGGGTTTTCAATGCAGCAAGAAATCCCTCAACTTGAGGTTGGCTTCAGCTGGCCCCTAAACTATAAATGTAAACTAGAGGGAAATAGAAGCCTCACTAAACTCACAACCAAACAAATGAACCAGTATTTAAAAAAAAAAGACTCAGGACTCAGAAACTTTGTTGTTTTCTGTGTTTGTTTTTTTTTAAATTTAAATTTTGGTTCATCAATATGTTGCATGTTAAGTATCCCCCCATTTTGCTTAACTAATATACATTATAGTTTAGGGTCCAGCTGAAGCACACCTCTAGGTGTAGAATTTTCTTGCTGCATTTAAGTCCCATGTGTTCTTCTCTTTGGTCTGGCTTTTTAACACATTCCATATGTCCATGTTTCCATTCACTATTCTGATTCTTCAATATCGTTTAATTCGGAAAAAAAAACTTATTAGTGCATATTATCAGAATTCTTATTGTAATTTTAAATTTAATTGGGAAATGATAGGTAGTTGAAATTATTCATTTGTTTATCAATTTAGAATAATTTGAAAATGTAATTGTGATTAAATATTTAATGAAATCCAAATAAATTGAGGGATAAATAAATAGCTAGTTTTATTTCTTTATCATTTAAACAGTTTTTTTTTGTTTTTTTTACTTTTGTCGCAAAAAGCTTGACATAGAGATAGTGATCTGGCGGCTACATTAGTTAGCTAGCTAGCTTCTTATAAGCTTTATATTTTAGAAGATGGAAGACCTTGATGCTTCATACTTTGTGTATAGATGCCTTATGTAATGAAGGTTTTTGTGTTATGGCATTTTTTTCTAATACAATTGGAATGATTGCAATAGGTCAAATATATTTAGTGTATGTCAGTCTCACAGGTTTTATTTGACCTTGACTTCATTTTCACGGTTCATTGCTCAGTGTTGAAGTTATGTGTTTTGGTCTGGGTTTTTTTCAAACTATAAGCAATAGTTCAACTATATTTGTTGTATGGAAGGATTGTATTAGGAGTATAGGTCTGGCAGGTATCATCTGATCTTGACCTTATTTTCATTGTTCATTGGTCTAGTTTTTTTGAAGTTTTAATGGTCAAGTTTGTTTCTCATATACTATTTAGGCAATAGTCAACGACATTTGGTGTATTGCAGTGGCGGATCCAGAAATTTTCATAAGCGGGGCCCACTGACTGACCTAAGAGGGGGCCCGCTCCAGTCACGCTTCAATGATTCCCTATATAAGCAACCAATTTTTTTCCCAAAAAGGGGGGCCCGGGCCCCAAGGCCCCCCCCTAAATCCACCTCTGTATTGAATGATTGTAGGGTGTGCATGTATTTCTCTTGGTTTATTTGACTTTGACCTCATTTTCGTGGATCATGTTAATTTTATGTGATTCTTGTAATAAAGCTTTATATTAAGGACTATCAACATAAAATCAATGGTTAGTAAAGAAGGCGAGACATTTTAGTGTGTCCACTCTTGTGTCACTGTTACAGTTGTTTCTTTAAGTATTTGCAGAGACATATATAATATTATATGTCTCTGGTATTAGTCAATATAAAGGTAAGAAGTTTATACTTTGCTTGTAATTTGTGGGAAAGGTCTTCCACCTAAGTTATTTATGGAAAGAGAGATATTTGTATTACTTTTCAAATGGTGTAGCAATGGTTAAAGAATTCAAAATAACTTCAAGCTGGTTTGCACTTAAGTCAGTTGTATACTAAACATCATGCAAAATTAATTGACTGCTATTTCCGTCACACATAGATTTGTTAAGGATGTTTGCTTCTCTGTTTTGTGAATTGGTCGTTAGGATTATAAACTATGTCATCTATCATTGAGTTCAATTGTGTAACTCAAGTTGTCTGTAAATATGCATTATATAGGTAAAATAAAATTGTCATTTGGATTGGATTGAAATTGCGATATAATTAGTCAATTATAAAAGAGAGGCGGGTGATATCGGAATTTCAAGCTCATATGACGCACACAAACTAACAATGCCTTGGAAAAAACTAAAAACACAACATGGGAAACCAAAGACAGAGCTGAAGAATACCGACAAAATCAGTGGTAATCTCGGTACCCTGGAAGAGTAGCATAATCTTGCTCCACTTCTGGTACTCATTGTGATGATCATGCAAGTACAAAACCTGTCATAATACTAAGTACTGCTTCGTTAATGTCATATTCGGGGAAAAGTTGATAGGAGTGTGATATCGTGTGAAAGATCATATACCCAAAGCAAAAGTACAATGATCATTTGGCAAATATAATTTTTTCAAAAATAAAAAAAGGGCAGTTTTAGACTTCTTAGTATTTTATAAAAATTTAAATGGTATGACATGTTTTACCCTTCGAGGTTTGAAAGACTGGTAAGTAACTAAAGTATAAGAGAAGACGGAAGTTTGTGTTTTTTTTGTTTTGGTATTTTGTTAAAAAAAAAAATATATATATATACAAAGCATGCATGTTTCCGTCTCATTTGTTTAAGATCGCATAGCTTGATTCAAAAGACCCCGTGTTTAATTAACATGATTGATTGAATCAATAAAGTAATATAAAAATCATTTATCAATCATGTTTCGGAGGGGAAATCCATTTGACAATTGTTTATAAAACAATTGATTTATATTTTGTGTCTGTTATCTTTTAATCGTTTTTTTTTGTCAATTTGTTATCTTTCTAACTATCTTTTGGCTTATTAAAAGGTTTCTACTGCCAACTATATGGTAAAATTCCATTTCAACTCGTTAAATACTCACGGAATGTCATCAACAGTTTCGTAACAAATACCAGTTAATAGATGCTTTACATAGTTTCGTAAAATATACTAGTGGTATTTCCCAAAGTAAAAATAGAAAATACTGGGATTTCTATCGGATCACTTCGCTGCAGTTAAGGTGAGAGGAACGTAAATAAACACCTCTAGCGGAAAACGGGAAAATTGACATAAGTTCTCATGTCGAAAACAGTTACTATTTTCAATATCAAACTTGAGTCACTATAAGTCGACCGCCTGGGAATACCGGGTGTTGTAGACATTCCTTTTTATAATTTTCTCTGTGTGTTCCTATATATCTTCTTCTAGCTCCTTCACCTGTCCTCTTATTTTCATTTTCCCGGGACCTTCATTTTATTTTGTCCCGCGGCATGTTCATATTTACCTTGATAAAACTGTTATAAAAAGGTCGACAGACGAATTCCTAAGTCACTACAAGTCGTAACGAACGAATATAACTTTACCGGTAAATTTGTCAAATTAGGAAAAAACACGAAATTTTCAGTTTACAATCGTTAATTTGCGCTTTGACTGAAGTCTGACTTCACAAGGAAGTACGTCGATCCTCTCCATTGTCGAATATTGTCATAGCGACGCTAGGGTGAATTCGAGGACGCTGAAAGGTTATGGCTGCATGTTTGGTAAGTCTTTCGAAGCACAAAATTAATTTCAAATGCCGTTATGTAGCTACAATAACAGCATTTTTTTCAACGGATCTTTGTGAAAAAGTGCATTTAGGCAGAATATGTTGTAACGCTAGTAAAAATTGTCTACCTCCGACGGGACTCGAACCCGCAATCCCCGGCTTAGGAGGCCGGTGCCTTATCCATTGGGCCACGGAGGCGTATGTAGTTGTGCATTTTAATACCCATGTAATTCGTGGACGTCGTTTCTGTAAATTCGCACATATCCTTGAAATCAACTTTCTAGTGAACTTGAAAATTGAAATTATGGAGGACAGAAACTACAAATGGCAAACTGTATTTCATCGATTGATCTCATATCTGTATAAATTTCATCCGTTTCATAAGTTTTCTGTATAAAAATCTCATGTCGAAAACAGTTTCTATTTCAATATCAAAGTGATGATTCCATATATATACTTCCCGCGTTTCTTAGCTTTATATTCCTTTATTTTGCTCACCTTAGTGTCTACGACCATATCACGCTGAAAACACCGGTTCTCGTCCGATCACCGCAGTTAAGCAGCGTCGAGCTCGGTTAGTACTTGGATGGGTGACCGCCTGGGAATACCGGGTGTTGTAGACATTCCTTTTTATAATTTTCTCTGTGTGTTCCTATATATCTTCTTCTAGCTCCTTCACCTGTCCTCTTATTTTCATTTTCCCGGGACCTTCATTTTATTTTGTCCCGCGGCATGTTCATATTTACCTTGATAAAACTGTTATAAAAAGGTCGACAGACGAATTCCTAAGTCACTACAAGTCGTAACGAACGAATATAACTTTACCGGTAAATTTGTCAAATTAGGAAAAAACACGAAATTTTCAGTTTACAATCGTTAATTTGCGCTTTGACTGAAGTCTGACTTCACAAGGAAGTACGTCGATCCTCTCCATTGTCGAATATTGTCATAGCGACGCTAGGGTGAATTCGAGGACGCTGAAAGGTTATGGCTGCATGTTTGGTAAGTCTTTCGAAGCACAAAATTAATTTCAAATGCCGTTATGTAGCTACAATAACAGCATTTTTTTCAACGGATCTTTGTGAAAAAGTGCATTTAGGCAGAATATGTTGTAACGCTAGTAAAAATTGTCTACCTCCGACGGGACTCGAACCCGCAATCCCCGGCTTAGGAGGCCGGTGCCTTATCCATTGGGCCACGGAGGCGTATGTAGTTGTGCATTTTAATACCCATGTAATTCGTGGACGTCGTTTCTGTAAATTCGCACATATCCTTGAAATCAACTTTCTAGTGAACTTGAAAATTGAAATTATGGAGGACAGAAACTACAAATGGCAAACTGTATTTCATCGATTGATCTCATATCTGTATAAATTTCATCCGTTTCATAAGTTTTCTGTATAAAAATCTCATGTCGAAAACAGTTTCTATTTCAATATCAAAGTGATGATTCCATATATATACTTCCCGCGTTTCTTAGCTTTATATTCCTTTATTTTGCTCACCTTAGTGTCTACGACCATATCACGCTGAAAACACCGGTTCTCGTCCGATCACCGCAGTTAAGCAGCGTCGAGCTCGGTTAGTACTTGGATGGGTGACCGCCTGGGAATACCGGGTGTTGTAGACATTCCTTTTTATAATTTTCTCTGTGTGTTCCTATATATCTTCTTCTAGCTCCTTCACCTGTCCTCTTATTTTCATTTTCCCGGGACCTTCATTTTATTTTGTCCCGCGGCATGTTCATATTTACCTTGATAAAACTGTTATAAAAAGGTCGACAGACGAATTCCTAAGTCACTACAAGTCGTAACGAACGAATATAACTTTACCGGTAAATTTGTCAAATTAGGAAAAAACACGAAATTTTCAGTTTACAATCGTTAATTTGCGCTTTGACTGAAGTCTGACTTCACAAGGAAGTACGTCGATCCTCTCCATTGTCGAATATTGTCATAGCGACGCTAGGGTGAATTCGAGGACGCTGAAAGGTTATGGCTGCATGTTTGGTAAGTCTTTCGAAGCACAAAATTAATTTCAAATGCCGTTATGTAGCTACAATAACAGCATTTTTTTCAACGGATCTTTGTGAAAAAGTGCATTTAGGCAGAATATGTTGTAACGCTAGTAAAAATTGTCTACCTCCGACGGGACTCGAACCCGCAATCCCCGGCTTAGGAGGCCGGTGCCTTATCCATTGGGCCACGGAGGCGTATGTAGTTGTGCATTTTAATACCCATGTAATTCGTGGACGTCGTTTCTGTAAATTCGCACATATCCTTGAAATCAACTTTCTAGTGAACTTGAAAATTGAAATTATGGAGGACAGAAACTACAAATGGCAAACTGTATTTCATCGATTGATCTCATATCTGTATAAATTTCATCCGTTTCATAAGTTTTCTGTATAAAAATCTCATGTCGAAAACAGTTTCTATTTCAATATCAAAGTGATGATTCCATATATATACTTCCCGCGTTTCTTAGCTTTATATTCCTTTATTTTGCTCACCTTAGTGTCTACGACCATATCACGCTGAAAACACCGGTTCTCGTCCGATCACCGCAGTTAAGCAGCGTCGAGCTCGGTTAGTACTTGGATGGGTGACCGCCTGGGAATACCGGGTGTTGTAGACATTCCTTTTTATAATTTTCTCTGTGTGTTCCTATATATCTTCTTCTAGCTCCTTCACCTGTCCTCTTATTTTCATTTTCCCGGGACCTTCATTTTATTTTGTCCCGCGGCATGTTCATATTTACCTTGATAAAACTGTTATAAAAAGGTCGACAGACGAATTCCTAAGTCACTACAAGTCGTAACGAACGAATATAACTTTACCGGTAAATTTGTCAAATTAGGAAAAAACACGAAATTTTCAGTTTACAATCGTTAATTTGCGCTTTGACTGAAGTCTGACTTCACAAGGAAGTACGTCGATCCTCTCCATTGTCGAATATTGTCATAGCGACGCTAGGGTGAATTCGAGGACGCTGAAAGGTTATGGCTGCATGTTTGGTAAGTCTTTCGAAGCACAAAATTAATTTCAAATGCCGTTATGTAGCTACAATAACAGCATTTTTTTCAACGGATCTTTGTGAAAAAGTGCATTTAGGCAGAATATGTTGTAACGCTAGTAAAAATTGTCTACCTCCGACGGGACTCGAACCCGCAATCCCCGGCTTAGGAGGCCGGTGCCTTATCCATTGGGCCACGGAGGCGTATGTAGTTGTGCATTTTAATACCCATGTAATTCGTGGACGTCGTTTCTGTAAATTCGCACATATCCTTGAAATCAACTTTCTAGTGAACTTGAAAATTGAAATTATGGAGGACAGAAACTACAAATGGCAAACTGTATTTCATCGATTGATCTCATATCTGTATAAATTTCATCCGTTTCATAAGTTTTCTGTATAAAAATCTCATGTCGAAAACAGTTTCTATTTCAATATCAAAGTGATGATTCCATATATATACTTCCCGCGTTTCTTAGCTTTATATTCCTTTATTTTGCTCACCTTAGTGTCTACGACCATATCACGCTGAAAACACCGGTTCTCGTCCGATCACCGCAGTTAAGCAGCGTCGAGCTCGGTTAGTACTTGGATGGGTGACCGCCTGGGAATACCGGGTGTTGTAGACATTCCTTTTTATAATTTTCTCTGTGTGTTCCTATATATCTTCTTCTAGCTCCTTCACCTGTCCTCTTATTTTCATTTTCCCGGGACCTTCATTTTATTTTGTCCCGCGGCATGTTCATATTTACCTTGATAAAACTGTTATAAAAAGGTCGACAGACGAATTCCTAAGTCACTACAAGTCGTAACGAACGAATATAACTTTACCGGTAAATTTGTCAAATTAGGAAAAAACACGAAATTTTCAGTTTACAATCGTTAATTTGCGCTTTGACTGAAGTCTGACTTCACAAGGAAGTACGTCGATCCTCTCCATTGTCGAATATTGTCATAGCGACGCTAGGGTGAATTCGAGGACGCTGAAAGGTTATGGCTGCATGTTTGGTAAGTCTTTCGAAGCACAAAATTAATTTCAAATGCCGTTATGTAGCTACAATAACAGCATTTTTTTCAACGGATCTTTGTGAAAAAGTGCATTTAGGCAGAATATGTTGTAACGCTAGTAAAAATTGTCTACCTCCGACGGGACTCGAACCCGCAATCCCCGGCTTAGGAGGCCGGTGCCTTATCCATTGGGCCACGGAGGCGTATGTAGTTGTGCATTTTAATACCCATGTAATTCGTGGACGTCGTTTCTGTAAATTCGCACATATCCTTGAAATCAACTTTCTAGTGAACTTGAAAATTGAAATTATGGAGGACAGAAACTACAAATGGCAAACTGTATTTCATCGATTGATCTCATATCTGTATAAATTTCATCCGTTTCATAAGTTTTCTGTATAAAAATCTCATGTCGAAAACAGTTTCTATTTCAATATCAAAGTGATGATTCCATATATATACTTCCCGCGTTTCTTAGCTTTATATTCCTTTATTTTGCTCACCTTAGTGTCTACGACCATATCACGCTGAAAACACCGGTTCTCGTCCGATCACCGCAGTTAAGCAGCGTCGAGCTCGGTTAGTACTTGGATGGGTGACCGCCTGGGAATACCGGGTGTTGTAGACATTCCTTTTATAATTTTCTCTGTGTGTTCCTATATATCTTCTTCTAGCTCCTTCACCTGTCCTCTTATTTTCATTTTCCCGGGACCTTCATTTTATTTTGTCCCGCGGCATGTTCATATTTACCTTGATAAAACTGTTATAAAAAGGTCGACAGACGAATTCCTAAGTCACTACAAGTCGTAACGAACGAATATAACTTTACCGGTAAATTTGTCAAATTAGGAAAAAACACGAAATTTTCAGTTTACAATCGTTAATTTGCGCTTTGACTGAAGTCTGACTTCACAAGGAAGTACGTCGATCCTCTCCATTGTCGAATATTGTCATAGCGACGCTAGGGTGAATTCGAGGACGCTGAAAGGTTATGGCTGCATGTTTGGTAAGTCTTTCGAAGCACAAAATTAATTTCAAATGCCGTTATGTAGCTACAATAACAGCATTTTTTTCAACGGATCTTTGTGAAAAAGTGCATTTAGGCAGAATATGTTGTAACGCTAGTAAAAATTGTCTACCTCCGACGGGACTCGAACCCGCAATCCCCGGCTTAGGAGGCCGGTGCCTTATCCATTGGGCCACGGAGGCGTATGTAGTTGTGCATTTTAATACCCATGTAATTCGTGGACGTCGTTTCTGTAAATTCGCACATATCCTTGAAATCAACTTTCTAGTGAACTTGAAAATTGAAATTATGGAGGACAGAAACTACAAATGGCAAACTGTATTTCATCGATTGATCTCATATCTGTATAAATTTCATCCGTTTCATAAGTTTTCTGTATAAAAATCTCATGTCGAAAACAGTTTCTATTTCAATATCAAAGTGATGATTCCATATATATACTTCCCGCGTTTCTTAGCTTTATATTCTTTATTTTGCTCACCTTAGTGTCTACGACCATATCACGCTGAAAACACCGGTTCTCGTCCGATCACCGCAGTTAAGCAGCGTCGAGCTCGGTTAGTACTTGGATGGGTGACCGCCTGGGAATACCGGGTGTTGTAGACATTCCTTTTTATAATTTTCTCTGTGTGTTCCTATATATCTTCTTCTAGCTCCTTCACCTGTCCTCTTATTTTCATTTTCCCGGGACCTTCATTTTATTTTGTCCCGCGGCATGTTCATATTTACCTTGATAAAACTGTTATAAAAAGGTCGACAGACGAATTCCTAAGTCACTACAAGTCGTAACGAACGAATATAACTTTACCGGTAAATTGTCAAATTAGGAAAAAACACGAATTTTCAGTTTACAATCGTTAATTTGCGCTTTGACTGAAGTCTGACTTCACAAGGAAGTACGTCGATCCTCTCCATTGTCGAATATTGTCATAGCGACGCTAGGTGAATTCGAGGACGCTGAAAGGTTATGGCTGCATGTTTGGTAAGTCTTTCGAAGCACAAAATTAATTTCAAATGCCGTTATGTAGCTACAATAACAGCATTTTTTTCAACGGATCTTTGTGAAAAAGTGCATTTAGGCAGAATATGTTGTAACGCTAGTAAAAATTGTCTACCTCCGACGGGACTCGAACCCGCAATCCCCGGCTTAGGAGGCCGGTGCCTTATCCATTGGGCCACGGAGGCGTATGTAGTTGTGCATTTTAATACCCATGTAATTCGTGGACGTCGTTTCTGTAAATTCGCACATATCCTTGAAATCAACTTTCTAGTGAACTTGAAAATTGAAATTATGGAGGACAGAAACTACAAATGGCAAACTGTATTTCATCGATTGATCTCATATCTGTATAAATTTCATCCGTTTCATAAGTTTCTGTATAAAATCTCATGTCGAAAACAGTTTCTATTTCAATATCAAAGTGATGATTCCATATATATACTTCCCGCGTTTCTTAGCTTTTATATTCCTTTATTTTGCTCACCT